>NW_020665349.1:1910105-1976819 GCF_002925995.2 Terrapene triunguis
CTTTTCATGTGCTGTGATATATATACTGCTTACTGCATTTTCCACTCCATGCATCTGATGAAGTGGGCTCTAGCCCACGAAAGCTTATGCCCAAATACATTTGTTAGTCTCTAAGGTGCCACAAGGAATCCTCGTTGCTTTTGCTGATACAGACTAACACGGCTACCCCTCTGAAACAGTTACAGAAGTTTACAATGCAAACTGTGTATAACTTTATACCATGGGCTACAGATATTATAAGTAGGATTAATACCTGCAGCTTCCTACGAGCATTCCATAAAGTCTAAACACTAAACACAGTCTTATAACAGTCAGATTTATTTTGATCAGACTAACTCAGGGGTGAGCCAGAATGGCCTTGCATTTGCCACTGTTCAGTGAGACCCTGGGCCTGTGGTATGAGCTGGCACCTGGTCTGCCAGTGTCACAATATTTAACAGCCCCGATTAACTGCAACTGGCCAGAAAATACCAGTTATTGTTTGCAAGACATTTTTTAAAATGTTTTATTTTCTGGATTGCCAATGACATTTTTTTTTCAATGAAAAAAACGAAAACATTCTGGTTTTCAAAATCCAATTTCAGTAAAAAAAAAATTGAATATCCAGTAAAATATCAAAAATTGGGTATTGAAACTGCTACAAAGTCCTGTTGCATTGGGGCTGACCATGTCTGCAGGAATTATGCCCTGTATACAGTGGCCCAAATGTTCACATGGATGGCTGCAAAGATGTATGCACATTTCTGAGCTCTGTTTGAAAAGCCAAGCCCGTGTACCTATTGATCTGTATCACAATGGAGCCTGCCCAATGGCAAAATCCGGGTGGGTAAATCCCGTTGTGAAGTCTTGACCTCTCTAAATTCATGCTGTGTGGTGCACGGGTCTTTATTCCTATCTTGCTGTGTGAACCTTGCCAGAGAACAGCAAAGTCCAAATGCATCCTAGGTTTTTCCCGCATTTCTAAAGGCCCTTAGTTTGTACCCTAAATATGGATCCTAAAATCATGTGGACGGAGCTGTGATGACCCAAAGAGCCCTGTGCCCAACCTCTGGGCATCAGTACCCAGGTTCTTAAGGGGATAAGCAGATACAGGGACTGTCTCTTGCTATGTGTCTGTACAGCGCTTAGCACACTGGGGGCTTAGCTTGCTTGGGCCTCTAGGCGCTAGTGAAATACTGCTAATAATAATATTGTTTCCTTCAACGTGCTGATCCCTCATACTCTCCACTTCCTTAGGTCCCAGCTTTGACTGTCACATAAGGTCCCCTCTTCCCCATACCAGTGGCCCTCCGTGAGACTAAAAAGTCCCGTCCGCTAGCCCATCCAACCCAAACTCTTGTCTGGAGACACTATAGAAAGGCTCCCATTCAGTGCAGTCACCGTAACCCGCTCTTCCCCTCCACCTGCCTAGGAGAACACATGTATGATGAGCCCGGTCCTGCTCCCAGGTTATGACTCCCATTCCCCTACCCCATCCCTGCTGCCCATGGCCCAAGCTGCCCTGGCTCCAGGGATGGTAACCAGGGAGGCTGCCGCGTGGCTGCGTCGTTGTGTTTTTTTAACACACTGCTGTTGTTTTACGGTGTCTCTGTGGTTCGGGGTCAGCCGGGGGCAGAGATAATTTCCTTGCCTTGGAAGAAGAAATGAGTCCATTAGCATTCCTGGCTCCGGTCGGAAATGCGCTGCTTCCCCACCACCGGGGAGCCGGGCTGCACGTACCGTCTCCAAACCGCCCTGGGGGAGAGCAAAGAGCCGCTTCATCAAAGCCTGGACTCCGGCAGAATTAGAGCCGGGAGCTGCTTGCTGTTGTCGCAGCGGCAACGCTGCGTTCCGAGCCGGTTCCGAAATGCAGCTCTATTGATTGAGTCATACAAGTGCTGGAGCAACCCCACCCCGGCCCCCACACTTCCCACGGCCAACTTGTCCTTCCAGCGCTACTGCCCTGAGCATGGCAGGGTGAACGCAAATCCAGGGGCGGCGGGTGGCTATGGAGTCCCACCTACAGGCGGTAACATTGCTAGCTGGTGCACCCTCAACACGGAGGTTGCTGGAGCAGCCGGTAGGTTGCAGGCTTAACTGGGATGGTGCAGATTACTGACCCCTGGGCGGTAACTGCTGGGCCCCTGAGACGACTGGCTCCGTGACGGGGAGGATATGGAACTGGGAGGAACAGGAAGTAAGAGGGAGCTGTGGGGAGGAGAGAAAGCTGTGGACGGCCTCTCCTGCCGTATCCTGTGCTACGTCCTGCCACGTTGGGAACTGAGGATCAAAGGGGCCCGTGGTGAAAAAAGAAACGGGCTGTGGGCGTTTGTGCCCAGGAGGCCACAGAAACAGGCTGGGTGACGCGGGTAGCTGAGGGCGCACCCTGTGACCTGGCGGTCTCCACCTCCCTTTGCTTTGCCAATAGCGTGCATCGGAGAGAGAGCCGAGGGAATCTCCCTTGGGGAACCAGCCAGCCCGGAGGCATCCCACCCTCCCACCCACTCCTGAGCTGCGTCGCCCTGCTCCGGTTGTCCCTGGCCAGTGGGTTCTTTTCAATCAGCCGCTTGCACCGTCTGTCCTGTCTCTGCTCCCTGCTCTGCACAGACCCTCAGCAGGTGGATGGGCAGCCAAGCTGATAAGCAAGAAACATGCCGGGGGAGGGAGAGAGGAGCTGTCTGAAGCTAGAGCAGAGACAAAAGCCAAGTCCTCTTGGTGACAGGGCACATCTCCTTCCCTGGGCGGCAAACACGTCACTGCCAGTTCTTTTATTATCGCCATTATTAATAATTATTATTATTATTTTCTATTGCAGGGAATTTTGTGCCGGACTGACAGCAGCATGACATCCTCCGTCTAGCCACAGGGCTGGGCAGCGGCACAGCAAGCGTCCTGGCCAACATGTCCCCTGGCGGGACACCTGCTGGGAGGGTGGGGAGACGGGAGGGCAGTTTCCACAGCCTGTCCAGTTCTTGGCCTTGGGGCTGAGCCTGTCAGTGAAGGGAGCCCATCAGTGCTAACTGTAAGGTCAGGGAGCGGGGCGAAGTGCATTGCCCTCCTCCAACCACTGGACAGGGACCACCAACTTTTTTCGCAGAAGTGGCGACTCGTCCATCAAATGACAAAGCGGTTTCCTCAGCACTAGCCTGGGCTCAGGGCTATCGATACAGAAAAGCAGCGCCTTAGCTGGGGTCTACCACCCAAGCTCCAGCCCGAGCCCAGACGTCTACACAGCCACGCAGCCAAGCCCTATGAGCCCGAGTCGGCTGGCCCAGAGCAGCCACAGGGGTCTAGTTGCTGTGTAGACAGACCCTGTGTGATTTGTTGAAGGTCACAGAGGCAGTCAGTGGCTGGGTAGGGAATTGACCCCTGTTGCCTCCAAGTGGGGCACGGGTCACTTGCTGGAGGATTCTCTGCACCTTGAGGTCTTTAAACCACGATTTGAGGACTTCAATGGCTCAGCCAGAGGTTAGGGGTTTGATACAGGAGTGGGTGGGTGAGATTCTGTGGCCTGCGTTGTGCAGGAGGTCAGACTAGACGATCCTAATGGTCCCTTCTGACCTTAAAGTCTATGACTCTAAGTTAGCACCCACCCATCCTGTCCAGGCCCCACTCTGAGTCCCCCAGCCCCTAAACAATCTCTCCGTAATGGAACAAGTACACGGAGATTCGTCTGTTCCCTCGCCGAGGCTAAAGAAATGCTTTATTTACAAATAAAATAAAATAAAATAATTACCAGGACTCTTTAATCAAACGTGTAGCGATAAACATGCAGGCAGAGCTCTCTAAAGAATCTCCGTCCCGCTGCTGCAGAGGGCGATAAAGCGAGAATAACAAACTACCTGCAACTTGGCAACCCAGCAAGCCCCACGCTGTGCAGATAGGAGCTTAATTATTTCCTATCGGCTGGCTGGGGCTTAGAAATAAGGGCAGCGATTTCACAAACAGGAGATGAGGCTTCTTGTCTGCCTCTTTCATGAAGAATAACAGTGATGATTGCCATGGAGCAATTAAGGAAAGAGGATTTGATCTCAAGAGACTGAGTTATTGAAAGAAGAGAGATGTCTGTGAGGGGGATACTTGAAAATCCGAGGATAATATAGTTTGTGACAGGGTGGATATTTGAATAAACAAAGCTCTCGCATTCCCTTATTGTAATATTCTGATAGAAATCCATAGAAGAAAGACACACACATCCAAACAAACCTTGGTTTTAATAAACTATGCATGTTTGCAGTGTTATTGTAGCCATGTTGGTCCCAAGATACGAGCAAGACAGGGTAAGGAGGTAATATCTTTTATTGGACCAGCTCCTGTTGGTGTAAAAGACAAGCTTTTTAGATCCCTCAGGTCTGGAGAAGGTGACAGAGTGTCTGAGCTAACTAAAGGTGGGACAGGGTTCAAAAAAGAACTAGATAAATTCATGGGGAATAGGTCCATCAATGGCTATTAGCCAGGATGGGCAGGGATGGCGTTCCTAGCCTCTGTTTGCCAAAAGCTGGGAATGGGCGACAGGGGATGGATCACTTGATGATTACCTGTTCTGTTCATTCCCTCTGGGGCACCTGGCATTGGCCACTGTCAGCAGGCAGAATACTGGGCTAGATGGACCTTTGGTCTGACTCAGTGTGGCCATTCTTATGTTCTTATGACAGACTTTTACACAGAAGGGGTTTACACATGCTGTAGGAGATCTCTTAAAATGAAATGCGTAATTAAGGGTGAGCAGGCAGTAGGGCGTGTTATACATTTTATTGAGCCATAAAACCAGTGTCTCTGTTAAGTCCATGGTTTTTAGTGTCTAACATGGTTATGAATTTATGCTCTCAAGCTCATCTTTTGAAGGAGTTCTGCAGGATGAGGATGAGGACTGAGAGATCAGCTATAGAGTGATCACTTTGGGAAAAGTGTTCGCCCACAAGCGACATGGTGTTTTTGTCTTTTATCATTTTTCTGTGTGACTTCATTTGAGAGCATAGTGGTTGTCTGTTTTCACCCACATAGTTATTGTTGGGGTATTTGATGTACTGGGTGAGGAACGCCGCCTGTTGTGATAGGCATGTGTAGGACCCATGGATCTTGAAAGGTGTGTTGTGGGTGGTACTGATCATTGTAGCAGTGGAGATACAACTAGAGGTTTTGCATCTGTTGTCCTAGCAGGAGCTGGTGCTGCTTTGGGTTAGCATGTCCTGCTCTGAGGGGAGCTTGCTTCTGATTAAGAACTTGGTGAGGTTGGGGAATTGTTTGAAGGCAGGAAGAGAGGGGTTGGGAAAGATTTCTTTCAGGATGTGGTCCTCATCAAGAATGGGCTGTAAGTAATTGTTTGATGATACCCCATGTGAGTTCCAGTGCAGGGTGGTAGGTGCGGGTGTGCAGTTGGAGGGTTTTTTTCTGTATTGAAGCAGGTTCTCCTGGGGTATTTGGGTGGCCTGTTCCATGACATCATCTACTTCTCTGATGGAGCGTCCTTGTTCAGTAAAAGCAGTTTTGAGTGTGTTAAGGTGTGTATCCTGGACTTTCTCCTTGGAGCACATTCTGTGATATCTGAGCGCCTGGCTGTAGATAACAGATTTCTTGGTGTGTCTGGGGCGGTTACTGGATCTGTGGAGGTAGGTGTGGCGATCTGTGGGTTTCTGGTATACAGTTGTCAATAGGGTTCCATTGTTGAAGCCAGTCGTGGTGTCCAGGCAGTTGATGCTGGTGTGGGCGTTTCCTAGAGTGTTTGATGGATGGATGGGTGGTGGTGGTTGAAGTTGTGGTGGAAATCTAGGAGGGAGTTTAGGTCGTCTGTCCAAAGGATGAAAATGTCATTGATGTATCTCAGGAATATCATTGGTGGAGGGGTGCAATTGTCCAGACATTTCCCCTCAACGTGGCTTATGAAGAGGTTGGCAGATTGGGGAGCCCTCCTCGTTCCCATGGCTTGAACAAAGTGATGTTAAATGTGAAGTTGTTGTGGGTGAGGATGAAATGGATGAGTTTGGCAAAGTGTTTGGGGTGGATGTCTGAGCATGGTACACTATCTTATAGGTATTGGAGGCAGGCAGTGATGCCGTCCTGATGGTGTATAGGGACCTCCACGGTGGCAAAGATGGTGATTTGGGGGAAGTTGTTAAAGTTTTAGAGTCTCTGGTTTTATGGCTTATTACAACCATTCTTGACACAGCCTTCTTCCTGCTAATCCTTAATTGCCCACTTCATATCAAGTTGTCTCCTGCAGCATATGTGAACACCTTACACTTAACAATCCGTCCCACCTTGTATTTAGTTCAGACACCCTGTTACCTTCTCCAGATCTTAGAAACAGATCTGTGAAGCTCAAAAGCTTGTCCCTTCCACCAACAGAGGTTGGTCCAACAAAGATATTATCTCGCCTATCTTGTCTCCCTCATAAACTATGCATGAAATTCATTCGTGTGCAGAGAAAACAGACCACCAAAGTCCCTCTTAAGGTGTATTTTGAGGGATTAAGTGGTGCCGAGGCCTTGTGCAGGCAACTCTGCATGGGGGTGACTGTCACCCCATAGCCTCCCCACCCACCTCCTGGGCACCAAAAAACATGTTAGACAAAAAAAAAAAAAACACATCCACAATTGTACAGCATGGTGCCCACAAGCTGCAAGACCTTGGCAGATGCCAGCTGTGAGAACTATAGCGTAAAGACACAAGGTGGGATTGTCAACTCTGCTCCCACATCAACATCAACAGCCCCCGATGAGCACTTTAGAAAACGCCGCTTCCAAGGGTATTTCATCCATGGCAAGCCTTCTCATGAATTCACAGGATTTCTATTGCTTAGGCCTGGTGAATGCTTCGAAGTTTTGCTGGTATAACTATGTATGATTTTTTACTAATACAGTTATACCAATAAAAGTCTTAGGCTACATCCTCACTACGGGGGGGGGTCGATTTAAGATACGCAAATTCAGCTATGCGAATAGCGTAGCTGAATTCGACGTATCGGAGCCGACTTACCCTGCTGTGAGGACAGTGGCAAATCGACCTCCGCGGCTCCCCCGTCGACGGCGCTTACTCCTACCTCCGCTGGTGGAGTAGAAGTGTCGATTCGGGGATCGATTGTCGCGTCCTGACGAGACGCGATAATTCGATCCCCGAGAGATCGATTTCTACCCACCGATTCAGGTGGGTAGTGTAGACCTGCCCTTAGTGTGGACACAGTTATACCAGAATAAAGGTGAGATATATACGTATACTTACTCCCCTTCCCACATGGGAATAGCTATGCCGGTCTAAAGGACCTTTATAGCATATAACTGTGTCCACCCTATATGGGTTGCATCATTTCAATGATACTGGTATTGTTGAAGCACTACAACTTTCTAGTGTAGGCAAGCCCATAGTGAAAGACTCCTTCAAGACTTCTGGCTTTTATTAAATTGTATTCATTTCCCCTTCTGCCAGCAGCCAATGGAATACTGTACAGGAAAACAAAGTCATATCAGACAGCGATTAGGAATTTAACGTGAACTCAACAACGATGTCAATGTGATGAAAATCTGGATTTCCAAAACCAACCTAACCTGATCAAACTCATCACAATAGATAAGACAACTTACATCTGGGAAAGGGACTTGGACCATTCCTTTTAATCAGAAGCGCCTCAAAATAGGACCTTACTCTTACCGATGAACAAACTACCAAAGGTTCACCATCTCTTGGTGCTTTCAAATAAGAGTGGACACCTTTCTGGAAGAGAGGCTTTAATCAAACACAAGTTATTGGGTTCAATAAAGGTGTAAGTGGGTGAAATTCGATGGGTTCGTTGCTGGCCCACTGGAACAGGTGGTACAAAGACCCCAGGAACCAGCGTAGAAGGACCAGTGAGTCAGGATTTGGGTCAAAGACTCAGCTTGTTTGTTGGACTGTCGATTGCCCGGGAAAGGGTGGGACTAAAACTGACGTGGCCGGGGGACTGAGTCGCAAGAAGGGGCAGATTATTTCAAGGCTGGAGTGACTGTCACTTAGGGACAGCCTGCAATGCCACACCCAGCCATGCGGGGATGCTCCAATGGTAATTCCACCTCTACAGTGTTGTGTCCACCTGTTATCTCTGATCAGACGCTCAGACTGTAAACTGTCTGGGGCAGGGACTGTCTGTTTTCTTACGTGTGAGTGTGCCTGGCACAATGGAGCCCTGGGCCCCGACTGAGGTCTCTGTATGCTACCATGGTGCAAATAATAAATAATAACCATCACCCATAACTATCCAGGCAGCACAAAAAGGGTCCCGGGGGTAAATCTCCAGTTATCCCTCCAGTGACCGCCCTCAGAGAAAGGACGGCACGCCACAATCTCGGCCGCTCACTACAATTTCACAAGAGCCAAAGTTGCTCGTCGATACCCTGAGTGGAATTTCTCACGTAAGCGTAGGCAGAACATGCCTGGCTCCCGGTGACGGTCTTAAAGCACATCCGAATTGATCTCCGTATAGGTTATCTCCCCTGACTCAGGGAGCGATTAACTAAATCATCCCCTGAGGGAAGGCGTCTATGTTACTTATCACCAGATCTTTGCTCAGCCAGCGCTTTAGATACAGCTCACCCCCTCGGGTGCTGCGAGCACAGGCAAGGAAGGTGATGGTGCCAAGAAAAGCCTTTCTCCTGGATTCACTAGCAGGGAAAGGAGACAGGAACCAGGTAAAGGTGCCCCACAGAGACACAGGTCCTGCTGGAGGGGGGAAGTTTCAAATGCATTTATTGCTGGCCCAAATTTGCCACCATCGAAGGCAGCACTAAAACTCCCATTGATGTCCCCGGGAGCAGAGGAAGGTCAGTGCAGAGTTCTTTTGACATTCCTACCCAGCTGATGCTCCCTGACCCTTCAGGAGTCCAGCTCAGGATTGGGTCTTTCTCCCATGAACGCAGCAGGCCTGTTCCAGTCCGATCTGCTAGGCACCTCCATTGACTAGGTCTCCTTTAGGACGACCAATCAGAATAAAATCCTCACTTCCGACAAAGAGGTAGCCCAAAGGTGCGCCCCGTGTATCACCTTTTCCCCACCCAGTGAGAAACCAGAGAGTCTTTGTGGTTTCATACTTGTAGCCAGTGGGTTTTAGCCCACGAAAGCTTATGCCCAAATAAATTTGTTAGTCTCCAAGGTGCCACAAGGACGCCTCGTTCTTTTTGCTGATACAGACTAGCACGGCTACCACTCTGAAACCTATTATGGTGAAGTTCATCTATGTGCAGACACCCTGTGCAACAGCTCAAGACATCAGCTGGTTGAGATCCCCTCAGCAACCCACTTCCCAAAATCGCTTCCATAGCCTGCCCCCTTTGTGTGTTCAAACCTCCTGCCACACAGCTTGAACCTCAGTTGCTTCTGGTTCTGTCGTTTCCCTTCTAAATACATCAAGGTTTCCCACTCTGGCTACAGACGTCTGTGGAAAGCAACATGAAGTCTTGTCTGTTCTTCTTCACCAGCCGGTCAAAGTTCTTTCAGCAGCAGTGTCCAGGACACAATGTCTGTGTGACAGAGGCTGTTATCTGTAGCAATTATTTGTGAACCAACCACGGACTGATCCCTCCAGCTGGAGCAATTGTACCTTAGCGCTAGAGCTTTTTAAGAAAATGTCTTTGTTTGGTGGCAGGGTCAGGAGGCCCCAGCCGCGAAAGAGGCCCCATTGTGTTGTCTGCAGACATAACAAGACACAGTACAGGCTAAATAGATGAGCCAGACAAAAGATGGGAGGAGAAGCAGAGGCAATGAGACGGGAACGCAGCAGTCCCTGGGAACGGAACCCAGGTCTCCTGAACCCCACTTGATCACACTGTAGTTGTGCGCTCTTGTATTGCATCACTTTGTCGGTAAGTCCCT
Organism: Terrapene triunguis; assembly: GCF_002925995.2. Lineage (NCBI taxonomy): Eukaryota > Metazoa > Chordata > Testudines > Emydidae > Terrapene > Terrapene triunguis. Next base: position 1,919,922 of record NW_020665349.1, read on the forward strand.
GTGTTTCTGCCTTTCCCGGTGTGGGGGCACTTGGCTTCTGGTCGACACAAACACATTGAAACCGCTGACATCCCCGTCTCTTCTTAACCCTTTTACTGTTTGATCAGAGGAGACATTAGCATGGCACGCAGGCGACAGTGTCCTAGCAACAGAACTTCCTCCTCAGGTGACTTTTCCTATCTCCTGGGGGGCTTCGTAAAGATCCCCCCCACCTATCTGCAAAGCTGCACTGAAACCCTGAAGCAGGTCCTGCTTGTAGACCTTTGGTTTTCTACCCAACGGGTTTATGTAGGCGAGTTCCATACGTTTAACCTTACCTTAGCTCACCTGAAGAGCCATGCCCTGTGGGACTCTGTGCAAGACAAAGGCAGCTTGCAAGAGCAGCATGAAGGACTTTTTACGGCACTAGGTGTCACTGAGGGGTAGGCCTGCTCATGCCCTCTTTGCCCTGGGAATGCACCCTGCATTCGGAGCCAGGAGGAGGCGAGGGCACCCTTACTGGGAATGCTCAGAGGTCCACAGCTGGCCCCATCATGGTGCCACAAAGCAGCTGGACTGGCTCCTGGTATTGTAATGAGCCGATGTAACAGCGCCAGACAAAAATGATCATTTAAAATCACCCCAGAGCATGGGCGAACGGGATCCAGGAATGGGATGGCATCGTTGAGCATCCTGCGCAGCCTGTCCGCTCCCGTCTGTGCCACAGAACAGATCTTGCCTTTGGGGAATGCTAACCTCATCTCCCAGCCTTAGGATGCCCCCCCGCCCAACACACACAGATCGCTACCAAGTGCCAGATTTTCAGAGTTATTCTGTTACCATTTTTCTCAAAGCCCTCCATTGCCTGTGACACCTTGTTAGACGCTGGGAACTAACACTGCTTTGCTCAGCACCTTTTCCTTTGGAAAACATTGATTTGTTTTCCCTGGCGGGTTTTCTTCTTCTGAAATTTTTGTGATTGACTCCAGTGCTGGTGAGCGATGCCAGATTGACAGCCGGGGGGGGGGGGGGGGCGGGGAGAGAGCAGGATCAGAGCCTCTGGTTCTTCACAGAATGCCGCTGCACAGGTAGACTTTCCTCGCACACCTTGTCCCACCAAAAGGTCTCAGCCCCTGACCTGGAGATGCCGTCTCTAAAAAGAACGCTTAAGGCTCACGTGGAACTTCACAGACCAGATTCTGATCTCAGTTAGTCCAGTGTAATAACTGCACCAAAGTCAAGGGAGTTGCTCTGGATTGACACCAGAGTCGCAGAGATCATAATCTGGGATCAGATCAACAAGCATTACCTACCTCACAAAGGCTTTCGTGAAGACTAATTAAGCAAACATTATCTAGGGATGAAGAAGGGACTTCGGTCTCTCTCTACCCCATTCTGCCCATGAGCTCTTTGCCAAGGCTGCAGTTAGGTGGTAACGGAGGTTTCTGTAGACCAACCTTTGCAAACTTGAGTGCCTAAAGCAAGACACCTACCTACATATTTAGGCACCTGAGTAAATGGCCTGAACTGAAGCCACCAGCTGTTGGGATTGCTGCCGATATCTGACAATCAGGCTGCTGGGTGTATGCAGCATGCAGGCTGGATGCTGCATGGCTCCACTCATTGGCCAGTGAGGATAAAGGTGAATATTGAGCAGCTGCCTCGCTCACTGCACACCAGCCGACATGGGCACTGTTTGAGGCAGGGTCCACCAGAAAAAAATAGCCCGCGGTGGTGTCATTAAAGACTGAGGGTAAAACTTTCAAAAATGCCCTGGAAGACTTAAGTTCCTCAATCATATATGCAGTTTTGAAAATTGTATCCTGCTTTCTAAGCCAGACAATACTGACAAGAGGACAGAATTAAGGTGACACGGGCATCCTTCACTTTACTATTTCCTGCCTTCTCAGTTCTCACTTAGCAACTTTAACATTCAACTTTGAGGGGGGGTTTCAAACACTGTTAAAGATGCATGTAAGGCATTTCCAACTGCAGACTCCAACCCCCTTGTGTTGGCCACTGGCCCATGGCCTCATGTTGTTATTTTGCTGTGTCACAGGGGTGCACACAAATACCTACCTACCCCCTAGCAGATTCCAACTCAGTCCCACACTTATGTGTGTGTAGGGCACATTTAGATTGCTGAACCTGGCCCTTAGACTCAGGGCCGGCTCCAGGGTTTTGGCCACCCCAAGCAGCCAAAAAAAAAAAAAAAAAAGGACGCGATCGCGATCTGCGGCGGCAATTCGGTGGGAGGTCCTTCGCTCCGAGCCGGAGTGAGGGACCATCCGCCGAATTGCCGCCAAATAGCTGGACGTGCCGCCCCTCTCCGGAGTGGCTGCCCCAAGCACCTGCTTGACAAGCTGGTGCCTGGAGCCGGCCCTGCTTAGACTTAGTTATATGTGAGCATGTTGGGGCAATGTTGCATGTTATGTTTGTGTGTGTGGCTGTGTATGTGTGTGTGTATTATGTAAGGCTGCGTGCTGGTGTTGTGTTTGCGTGTGAGTATATAGGTTTTAGATATATGCATACCATAGGGGGGTGCCTGTTAATTGACAGTGTGTTTGTTCTGCTTGCATGAGTGTTTCATGTGTAGGAATGTACCTGTGTGTGTACAGTGTGAAGAGGCCTGCTGGCTGTGTGTGTTTGCATGTGTGGAATGTGTGCATAGCTATATGGATTATGCATGGATGTCGTTTGTGTAGAACAATGCTATGTGTGTATTGTCTGTGCATGTCTGTACACTGGCTGAGGATGCCTGCTGACTGCATATGTGTTTCTTTGCTCATTCGCCGCTCAGTTTCATTTCGGAGCTGTAGCTCTTTCTGCCCGAGCGCGAGACACTCTGGATAAATGGTGTAATTGCCCTGTCATTCATTGGGATATCAGTCACTGAAAGAGCATTGCACAGCGCTTTGTTGTTTTCCATCAGCTGCAGTGACAGCACCTGAGTCTCAGGCGTTGGTCCAGGGAGAGTTGGCTAAGTTACTGCAGGAGGCCAGAGAGGCCAGGGTGCGAACAGAGGCGTCAGCCTCACAGATGATCATGCTGCTCTCCGGTCTCTGCAGCCTCGCTGTGGAAGGGGGTCTGTGCCGGTGATGGAGCAGGATCTCACCCTGCTCCCTGAAAAGGGGAGACAGGACTCTTCTGATTACCAGCATGGGTTTAATGTAAAAGCCCCCAGGCCCGATGCTGATCACACTTACACGGGCGCAACTCCACTGACTTCAACAGAGTCACTCCGGATTTACACCAGTCTAAGCAAGACCAGACTCGGTCTGCGGGTCTGAGTCTCCCGTCACGCATGTTTGTGTCACCATTTACACCCGCGTAACGTGAGTGCAAAATGGGTGTAAACCGCGGCTGCGGACGTCGAGGCGTGGTGGGGTTTTACGCTCCCCGTGCACAGGCCTGCAGGATGCCAGGTGGTGCCAGACGGGAAAGCGGGACTCCCAGAATGCTAGCCTCAGTTCTGGTGCAGCCATATGTAACAGAAAGGGAGCGCACGGTGGGAACCAATACAGGGCACCAGCTGGGGGCGGGCGTGGCTAGGTGCAGTGAACTCCTAGGAATTCTAAAAAGAGCAGAAGACCAGCTCTGCAGAAATGACACCTTGTTTTCTTGTCATTATTCTGCCTCATTGATTTCTACCTCAAACCTGTTCTGTTCACAAGTCAAAGCAACTTTTCTCGCCCGACAGCCTGGGCTTAGGAAAATCTACTTTGCCTACCAAATTGGCAGCACGTTTTCTGCCATTAGTGTCAGCCATTTTCACCCTTTCCTAACCTCCCACAAAATGTCACATTTCCAGGACAGTTTGCCAAAATACACGCCTGCCTGATCAGCCGTTTGACTGCCAAAGTCATTCTGGAGGGGAAAAGTGTGATAGAAAATGGACCAGTATGTAGAGCTCTGCAAATCTGCAGAGATCTGCTTTATATCTGCGGACCATGTTTGCGGATCGCGGATCGGATGTGGATACAAATTTTGTATCCAGGCAGGGCTCTACCAGGATGCACTGAAATGCCCCAGTTGCCAGGTATACGGTTTTCACTTTTTGCAGGCGAGCTCTTTTCATTGCTGCTCAATCAGGGATGTCACTGAGTGACGTCCGGGTGCCGATTTGATGACATTGCTTCCGAGGGGGCGGGGGGGAGAACTGAGTTACTCCGGGTGCCACACTGATATCACTCTCCTGTGGAGATACTGGGTCAGCTGGCCAGCCCATGGCTGTAAATAAAACACACTGGATTTTGTCCGTGATTGATCGCATCCGGTTTTAGTGTAAGAGTTTGTTCGCATTAGGGACTTCTGCACCAATGTAGCCACAGTAGTGCAAACATCCAGTGTCGACGTACGGCGCTGGAGTAAAGTGAGTTTGGAGGCAGGGTAAGTTATATTGATTCTAGCCTCACTTTAAACGGGCGCAGTTCATCAACACTGGGGAGGCTTAGACTGGTGCAAAAATCTCTTATCTCAACAAGCCCTCGGCCATCCAGGGAGCGAAGGGTGAGGAGAAAACAAGCGATTCTGTTTATGCAGCCCCCAGGGGAGTTCTGTATGTAAAATCTCTCTGCACTGATATGAGGGGAAGGATAACCCTAAGACCGATTTCTCGTTAAGCCATGCCGCTGCCTTTAATTGGACGTCGCAGAAGAGGCAAAGCAGCCCGTTGCTACTGGGTTTATTCCTGCCACTTGGGACTTTTAAAATATGTCCTGGCTTTGGCTTATAAAACACCCTGGAGGGTGCCAATTCCATCAGGGCAGACAAAATCCTTGGCCAGGGACCAAACTCTCCAGGCTGTTAAGGAAACTGACATGTCTTGGCTCAGACTGAGATTCAGGGTTTCTAAAATAGGATGTGCTGCCTCATCTTGGTCACATTTCCCAAAATATGGGGCTGTTTCTCAGGGCGGGGATCTCCTCTCGCAGAGGGACCGACACAGACAGAGGCACGGCTTAAGCCCTGTTTGGAGGGCTTGAGTCGATCTAAAATGGTGCGTAAATGCTCTGTCTGAGGGGAGAACCTCCCCCTTGGTAGGGTGGAAATCATCTGCATCCTTAGCCTCACGCTAAGAGCATCTTAGAGCGCTCTTTCATCAAGCCGGCCAAGGTGTGACAAGATCCCGTGGCGGGGAGCTGAAGTCATCAGTGTCCAAACCGGAAACATGGCGCCGATTTTTTCAGCAGTGAGGGTAATTAACCCCTGGAACGGATGAGCAGCCAGGGACGTGGCAGATTCTCCACCGCCTGGGAGCTTCCGAACAAGATCTGACGTCTTTCTAAAAGATATGCTGCAGGCAGCTGGGGCGCGGCGACCGCTGATTGCCTGTAGTGTCGCCCAGTTTCCCTGCACTCCCGTTGTCTGTTTTATCCACCTGTGGCCTGTAGTGTTCAGGGCAGGGACTGTCGCTTTGCGATATGTTTGTACAGAGCAATGGGGCCCTGCTGCCGGCATGCAAATAAGGATAAGAATGAATCATAGCTCAGCCCCAAGTTGTCAGGGTTGATGCAAAACGCCCACGTGAGGTTCTCTGGCCTCTGTTCTACAGGAGGCCAGACGAGATGGCCACAATTGTCCCCTCTGGCCTCAACATCGATGAACCGCTCACCAGTGCAGTTCCTGCCCTTTGCCTCTTTGCCTTCCCCTTCTTCCGTTCTCTCCCCATTCCCTGTCCCCACGTCTCTCTTCTCCTCTTCTGCATGTCCCTCCCTCTGGTGACATAAGAACATAAGAACGGCCGTACTGGGTCAGACCAAAGGTCCATCCAGCCCAGTATCCTGTCTACCGACAGTGACCGATGCCAGGTGCCCCAGAGGGAGTGAACCTAACAGGCAATGATCAAGTGATCTCTCTCCTGCCATCCATCTCCACCCTCTGACAGACAGAGGTTAAGGACACCATTCCTTACCCATCCTGGCTAGTAGCCATTAATGGACTTAACCTCCATGAATTTATCCAGTTCTCTTTTAAACCCTGTTATAGTCCTAGCCTTCACAACCTCCTCAGGCAAGGAGTTCCACAAGTTGACTGTGCACTGTGTGAAGAAGAACTTCCTTTTATTTGTTTTAAACCTGCTGCCCATTAATTTCATTTGGTGGCCCCTAGTTCTTATATTATGGGAACAAGTAAATAACTTTTCCTTATTCACTTTCTCCACACCACTCATGATTTTATAGACCTCTATCATATCCCCCCTTAGTCTCCTCTTTTCCAAGCTGACGTCCAGCTCCCTGCCCGGGCTTCGCTCCCAGCCCCCTCCCCCTAGTCTACTCACAAAAAGACGCCAGCATCTGAAATATCTCCATTAGTCACTGAAATTAGCACCCCAAGGAGGCTAATATGGGGCCAGGAAATTCACAGCTCTCGGGGTCCAGGCATCGGTTTCAGCTCGGGTCACGTTTTCAATGGCCAAGATTTCCAAAAGGGACTAGCAGAGCTGATCGGAAAATGAATTTCTGTCCAGGGGAACTTCCAATGTTTTGACATCTGTTTTTTCCCCCACAAAACTGGAATGACAACTCAAAATATGGAAACTTTCCATGCAATGAAAAATTCTGAAAAATTCAGTTCAGACACGTTGAAAAGATTCGTCTCTGAAACGTTTCAAGTTGGGTCATTGTTAATCTCTGTGTCAGCTTCGCTGCTGTAGAGCCCCCTGGGGGTCATGGTTCTGGGTCGTTCATGCCCCCAGTCTCACCTATGGACCCAATTCCTCAGCCATTCTGAGTCTCCCATGACATACTGCGTCTATCTGTGCAGCTGAGCCTTTGTGGTGCGTCATGGGATTCCTGTGATGATGTAGAAATTAATGTCAACCTGATGCAGCATGAAACCAATTTCAATTTTGATTAAACCTTGTTGTCCGATGGGTATATATTTTATATGAACTTTTTCAACCAGCCCTAGTAAATACTGCCTTTGGAACTTCTACTCCGGGTACATCTACTCTGCAATAAAAGACCCATGGCTGGCACGGGTCAGCTGACTTGGGCTTGTGGGACTCGGACTGCGGGAATATAAAATTACAGCACAGATATTCAGGCTTGGGCCAGATCCTGGTCTCTGAGACCGCGTGAGGGGGAGGGTCCCAGAACCTGGCCTCCAGCCCATGCCCAAACATCTATAGTCCTGCAGCCCAAGCCGCTGGCCAGACACACCTGAGCTAGGCTTTTTTATCTCAGTGTAGACGTACCCTCAGTGTCTGGTTGCCCACACTAAGACACCTCAGAGGGTTCTGATGTCCAGGGGTTCCCCTTTCATGTGTGCTGGGCACCCAAAAGTGGAGAGCCCCCCAAAATCAATAGCCACTTTTGGAAAATCTTGGCCACGGTGTTTTTTTTCACAACCATGAGGGCTAGAAAGGTACTGCCCCCCTCCTCCCACACCAGACCATCAGTTCTGCAGATTCGGACATTGCCACGTGGGCCCCATAACTTCAGCAAGTGGGGCAGAGAGTGGAGCCCTCCCAGCTAGTGCTTTGTTCGGCCTATTAAATCTCTCCAGAGATGGGGCTTCCAAACCCTGGTGGGATGGAGACAACTGTGGTGGCAGAGTCCCTGAATATTAACCAGCAGATGCCATGGTGAGATGTTTATCTTTCATCGGGGGGAACAGGCTCTGATCCAAAGGGAGGAGAGGCCGGTAACGTAGCCCTTTGTTGCGCGAGGTGAAATCTTGTGCTGCCTTTTTTTTTTTTTTTTCATTACGGATGATTTAAAAAAAGAACAAAGAAAAGCGAATGAAAGAAAAACCAATACATCTTTCCAGCCGCTCAAATGTTTATGCCATATCTAACTGCCTGATCCCGCCATTACCTTTCCCTGTATCCTGCTGTACCTGCAATTCAAGAAAATTGCCTCCCAAATTGCTGTCTTTAGTCTGATATCCACGTACAGCTTCGCGGTAAGCAGTGAATGAAAATGAAATGGACTAAAACTTTAATCCAGCTAGGATTTCCTTGGGCTTTTCAGCAGTGCTAGCTGTCAAGCCATCTGTCTTGCTTATGAAAGGTCAAGGATATTAGGAAACAACATAGGGGGGTTTGCACAAGCTGACATTTCTAGTAATGAACGTAAAAAATTATATATATATACACACACACACACACACACAAATATACATATATAAACTCAGACATATATATAGAGAGGAAATACATAAAAGGTTGTTACAAGGAGGAGGGAGAACAATTGTCCTCTTTAACCTCTCAGGATAGGACAAGAAGCAATGGGCTTAAATTGCAGCAAGGGCGGTTTAGGTTGGACATTAAGAAAAACTTCCTAACTGTCAGGGTGGTTAAAGTGGAATAAATTGCCTAGGGAGATTGTGGAATCTCCATCATTGGAGATTTTTAAGAGCAGATTAGACTGCGGCTGGTGTTCAAAGTTCCCTTGTTGGCTGAGAGTGGAACCGGGCAGGCTGTGGTTAGCAGGAGGCAGTTATTCTTATAATGATCCCTGCAGGCCGCAGGTGAGATCAGGGGCCCGTGGCGCTAGGTGCTGTACATACACGTTGCACGGTAAAAGCCCTGATCGAAGAATTCACAGTCTAGGCCTGGTCTAGACACAAACTTGCCGCGAAGTAACAAAAGGCGTGAATTCAAAAGGATTTAGTTATTTCGGCGCAGGTCTGCGTGTAGACGCTGATATTTCGGAATAAAAAAAGCTTTGGTTGCTTTAGCTGTCAGTGCCTATTCGTCTGTCGGTCATCCCAAAATACACATGAGGTGGGAGGAGAAACAGAGGAGGCACACGGACTAGCTTAAGGTCACTGACGCAGCCAAGATATAACTGGGTTGACCGTATTTCCCAAAGGAAAACAGGACACCGTGAGGGTCTGGCCCGAGCTCCCATTCCTCACATGGTGCTGGCCCAAGACCCTTGCCCAAGCCCCCCTCCCCTTGCGGCTCTGGTAGTGCCCCCAGCCCGAGCCCCGCCTGCCCCTCACCCGAGGCTGGGGCTGGCATCGCTGCTCACTCAAGCCCTGCCTCCCCCTCCTTAGGGTTCGCATTGGTGGGCTTTGCACTCCAAGCTCTAAGCACGAGGGGATATATACAGCAGTCCCCGCTGCTCTGTCGGCCCAGTGCCCTTCTGTTCAGCCGGCAGCCCAGCTTCCCGCCACGTCCCCACCCCGCCTGGCCCAGTTCTGGTGGAATAGTTCATTGCGCCCCCTCTGAAAGGAAGAGCGCGATAAATATTCATCACGCTTGCACTTACGGGTCTATTAAAAGCCGTGTCTCTTCTCCCCGAGGTGGGTTCATCCATTCTGATTATGCTAACGGCCTCCTGAATCGCTCTCTCTAAATACGCCATCGCCGTGGCGATGCGTGCGGCCTCCGGAGTGGGTCCTTTCTGGCGTTAATTGAATGGCTGAATGAAGTCAGCCTGCTGCTCGCATGCATTAGGACGCTCAGGCCCAACCCCAAGCGGTGCCACAAGTGCACCAGAGGTAAATAAAGCACTTAAAAACCCAGGCTGGGGACGGTGGATTATCTAATGGACTTTTTATTGCTGTTCATCCTTTTAGTCCCTTTCCCCCCACTCTTCAGGTATTAATGGTGTTTAGCTTCTTCTCCTCGCTCGGATTACCCGGTAAATGGACCTGATGGGTATTTGTGCTCTTTTATCTCTGGTACAAACCCACCTCCACCCCGCAGAAGGCGCAAGCCCCGGCAGCCTTTTTCTTTATAGCAGAGACACTAGTGGCTGCGGACAGGGTGAGGGGAGAGACGCTTGAGCCAGGCCCAGTGGAACGCTGGCAGTCTGGGTTCTTCTCCCACTGACCTTCCGTGGGACCTTCAGCAAGTCACTTCCCCTCTGTTTCCTGCCAATGCAGATGGGGAGTTCTGTGCCACAGGGTCTTTTCCTCACTATGTGTGTGTGCAACACAAAAAGTACGCCTCCGTGGCAATAAAACCCCCATGGCACTGACTCTCAGAGTCCAGATCATTTGACTCGGGCTGGGGCTACAGGGCTAAAAATTGCAGTGTAGCTGTTCGGGCTGAGTGGGAGGCTCCCAGAGCGCAGGCTGTCGCCCGAGCCTGAACATCGACACCACAGTTAAACAGCCCCTTAGCCCGAGCCCAGGTCAGCTGCCCCAGGGCCAGCCACAGAGTGGACATCCCCTAAGCGTCTCCAACGTGGTGCGTGTTTTGTACATGTGCACAAGGAATCCAGGAGCAGAGCTGGGTGGGAATTTTTCCACAAACTAAGTTTTCATCGAATAATTCCCATCTGCCAGCACCGATGTAGGGCACAAAACAGGTTCAGAGTCAACAAATCTCCTGATTTAAAGAAAAAAGTTGGAAAAATGTTTCAAAATTCTCGCCATGAACTGTTTCGAGCAACCTGGACCCGATTTTGTTTGTTGGTTTGTTTGGGGTGTGTAGCTGGGTGGTCACCCGCTCCTGCCTTAAAAGGCTTAAAACAGCCCGGGGAGAGGGCTGTGGCAGGGAAGAAAAAGCGGGGCTGATTGGGGAAAGCAGCCTGAGCCGGAGGCCACGCCCCAATCAGGCCGAGGCTGGCTTAATGAGGGCCCAGCTGGCCCTTGTAAGAGGGCTGGGGCCAGAAGCCAGAGACAGACTCTCTCTAGCTTTGAGAGGGAGGGACCTGGCTGCAGGGAGCTGAGAGATGGTACCTGGAGTGGAGCAGGGCTGGGGGAAGGCCAAGGGAGCTGGGGAGCTCCGGCCTGGAAACCCCCCAGGCTGCGGCCTAGTGGAAGGTCAATTAGGTACTGGGGTTGCAGGGGGCAGCCCCTGGGTAGGCAGAGGCAGCAGATCCAAACCCCCCTTGCCTATGATGAGTGGCTTTTACACTGCAGTCTGCCCCAGTGAGGGGGGGCTAGATGGTGACTGGCAGTAGCCCATGACTGAGGCAAGGTGGGGATAGAGGGTCGGGGGTTCCCCTGAGTGGGGAGACCCTGAGACTGTGGGGGTATTGCCAGGGGGCAGCACCCCAAAGACAAGGGGCACCGGGTCCTGGGAGGGACACGGGGGCCAGTGGCAGCGGGACACTGGCCTGCAGAGGGCGCTCCGGGGGCTGGAAACGCGAATTCCCTGAGACGACCAGCAGGAGGCGACGCAGGGGTGAGTCCCGCACCGTCACAGGGTGTTTTTTGGTTTGCAAAAAATTTTGAGATTTTGCCTTTTTGTCCCAGTGCGAGGCGGGAGAAAACCTGAAACACTCAAAAGTATTTGAGAGCCAGGAAAATCGTTTCCCACCCAACTCTACCCAGGAGCGAAGGACTTAAAGCAGGGGTCGGCAACCTTTCAGAAGTGGTGTGCCGAGTCTTCATTTATTCACTCTGATTGAAGGTTTCGCGTGCCAGTCATACATTTTAACGTTTTTAGAAGGTCTCTTTCTATAAGTCTATAATATATGACTAAACTATTGTTGTATGTAAAGTAAATAAGGTTTTTAAAATGTTTAAGAAGCTTCATTTAAAATTAAATTAAAATGCAGAGCCCCCCGGACCGGTGGCCAGGACCCGGGCAGTGTGAGTGCCACTGAAAATCAGCTTGTGTGCCCCCTTTGGCACGCGTGCCATAGGTTGCCTACCCCTGGCTTAAAGTGAATTAGGTACTGCTGATGGGCAGGGCCGGCTCTAGGCACCAGCAAACCAAGCACATGCTTGGGGCGGCACATTTTCAGGGGCGGCATTCCGGCCATCTTTTTTTTTTTTTTTTGCTTCGGGCGGCAAAAGCCTAGAGCCAGCCCTGGCAGCCGCAGCGCATCGTGCGTGGGGGCGCCATGGGGCTGCTGCGGTTCGTGCCATGGGGGAGCAGCACCCACACCTTGTGGCTGGGCCGGGCAGGCTCCGAGTGGGGGACACTCGGGCTGGGGGCCGCCCCGCGGGGCACACGGAGCCGCCTGCAGGTGTCGCAGGGCGGCCGCCCCCCAGCACCACAGCCGGGGCTGGGCGAAGCGGCCCAAGCCGCTCAGGGGCTGCAGCAGGGCGGCCAGAAGCAGCAGAAGCAGCGGGGCCATAGAGGACAGGGCGTTGCCGTGCGGGGCCCGAGTCCCGCTCTCTGGGGCTCCGCTCCTTCTGGGGCTACCCTGCCCCGGCTACTCAGCCCCTTGCCGGGGCGGTCCCCTGGCTCTGCCTTCCCGGGTCCCACCGGTCCTGGAGGCGGGAGCCCTGGCTGGAGGGACCCTGGGCTGAGGCGCGGCCCAGGAGCCCCACTACTTACCCCAACCCTGCCAGCACCGGACCGGCTGGAGGTGAGGGGGGAGCGGGCGGAGTCAGCAGGGAGGGGGTGAGAGCCCAGGGCTGGGGTGGGGAGCAGCGAAAAATTTTTTTGCTTGGGGCGGCAAAAAACCTAGAGCTGGCCCTGCTGATGGGACAGTTCATGAGACTGAAGTTCTCTTCCCCAGAACATGGACAGCAAGAGCAGTGTAAGAACCTGCTCACCAGTGGACCACCCTCGAACCTGGCCTAGAGGGGCCCTGTCTCAGGGTGGGAGAGGAGTTAGACTTGGAGACTGTAAATACAGATACGATAGAGTGGCACTTTGGATGCTGTTTGGTTGTATGAAGAGGCCTAGTGACTTGCCTTTCCCAGTGAACGAACAAAAACAGAACTTGCGCAAGAGCAGGTTGGGCAAAGCTCAATCAAAATAGGCTTTTCTGGTGGGACAGCAGAGGATTTGGTAGAGGTGACATCTGCTCACTTTACATGGTCGGGCAGAATTCACCTTTGTTATTGGATTTGGCAGCCTGGGGTTTCTTCTGGATCCACAGGTGTTCCTGGGTCCCAGGTAGCCATGAGCACTTCCCGCCTATTTGCATGCGACCCAGAGGGCTGAGAACTTCCCTCTTGGATGGAGACCTCACCACTGTTAAAAAAAGTGAATATCTGCAGCGTGCTGCCATGCGGGCTAATGCTGGAGTCCATGTGGAAACATCAGCTCCTGCAGAACACAGCCATCCATTCACTTAGCCATGCTTCTGATGTCACGTGCAACCACAGCCAGGCTCAAAAGCCAGCGCTGGCTATCAATATAGATTACAGATTCCGCCGCTATTAGAAATCTTCTCTCGGAGTAGGCATCTAAAGAGAGTGATCAAACCCCCGCTTAACCTTCTTGTCGATAGGCTAAATAGATTGAGCGTCCTTCGACTCTCACTGTAAGGCTGGTTTTCCCGTCCTTGATTTACCCTTGAGGCTCTTCTTTGAATTCTCTGCAGTTCGTGCAATGCCCTTTTCGAAGGGTGGGCACCAGACCTGGACCCTGCAGTCCAGCTTTGGTTAAGATGGATGAACTGGCTGTACTGGGGGGGTGTGAGGAAGGAAGATAAGGTCACAGTGATATGACCATCATCTTTATGAATCATGTATTATATGTATTACAGCTAGTGCCTAGCAGGGATGGGACAGGAGGCTGCTGGGACCAGAGAGGGAATGTTATTGGAGGGGACGCTGGGAGGTGGGTGGAGAGGGAATAGCACTGCTGTGTACACATTAGTGTATACGCCAAACTTGTGATCACGCAATCCCCCCGAACTCCGATGCCTCAGTGAGCAGAAACAGGGAGAAAAGAAACCTAGGGGCTACTGGATCCTACCTGGGGGGAGTTTACGGACAGGGTCAGGGAAGCCGGAAGGCATCATTCTTGTTCCAAATGGCAGTTGCAGCCCCATTGACCTGTTTTGGGATGGGGCAGAGGGACGCTGTGATTTGGCTTCCGCCTCTCATTGGTTTAATTTTATTTTCCTTGTTGGGCTTTTGTTTGGGAAATGACCCAAGAAGCTGCGTTTCCCACGCAGTCATTTCAAAGGAAACCCCGTGGGCCTGGGGAAACACGATGGGGAAACCAGCACCGGCTGGGTTGGGGTCTTAAGAAAGGGGAGGGGGGGGAGCTGAGAAGAGCCCAAGGCACAGGGAGATGTGAGGCTGGGGAGAGATTGGATTTCAAAAGGAAGCGTGTGGCTGCTTTCATCCTGAGCCATGTACTGAATGCTCCAGGCCTTTGCTCAGCCAGGAGACTCTCTTTTAAGCTCATGCTTTGTGGCCTCATTCTTGTTGCTGCATCTGGGGAGTTCCTAGGGCTCTGTGAAATGCTTTGTGCATGGTCCTCGCCCAACATGAAGGACTTCCAGCTCCAGCCTTCATGGGAGAGCTGGCAGGCAGTCACCCTCCTCCAGTGGGAACATCAGGGGGTGCTCTGCGTCAGGGAGTCACAATTCCTCCTGGAGCTGCCCCGCGTGCTGTGGGAGAGCTTGCCTTAAAGGAGCACAGGGCATGCTCCCTGGCACGGTCAGCCAGCCTCTGGGGGCCAGGGGGCCGTGTCCCGGCCGCCTCACTATCCCCATTGAGCAGGTTTGCACCATGGGCAGCTAGAAAGGTGGTGCTAGGATGTTGAAGGCTCCTTGATCCACCCCCAGCCTTTGCACGTCCAGTGATTAGGGTGCTAACCTATGACGGGTGAAGGATAGGTTCAATTCCCAGCTATACCACTTGCCTTCTCTGTGCCTCAGTTCTCCATTGGACAAATGGGGACAATATCAATTCCCTAACCTACAGGGGTGTGAGTATAAACAGCGTGGAGGTGATGCAGTGCTCAGAGGCTGTGATAACGGGGGTCCAGAAGTGCCTCACGTAGATAGATCCTGCCTGATCCATAGCCCCATAGTGGTAACTGAAAGATTCCCCTAGAATATCACACACTGGTCCAGAGTTTCCCATCCAGCCATTCTGGAGCTTTGGAGGAAAGTGACTTCTTCCCCAGCCGAAATACACTCCGGTGCTTCCCTCCCCTCCCACTTTGGATAACTACACCAGGGTTTGGTGTGAAACCATTGGATCCCGTCCCCCTCCGGCCCTGCCGGTGGAATGTAGCTGTGTCTTGCTGGTTTGAAGATACTGTAAGAGAGTGCTGGAGGTTTAGAAATAGCCCGGCATGAGTATGGTGTCCTTCCGGCAGGGGATGCCCCAGAAGTTCACCTCTGCAGTCAGTCACTCCAACGTGTAGTCATTCCACAAGGAGGAGCCTGGATGATAAGAGCCGAGACTCTGCAGTGGTGCAAATCACTGTCGCTCCAGTGACTTCCATGGGGTGAGCTTAGCTCATACCCGCTGAGGACCCGGCCCTGGGAGGCAGCAAACTAGGAGATGGGCTGTCACTCTGCCAGAGAGCAAATTGCAAACCTGCTGTACGGCAGGGGAAGGGAGCGACCTGCACACTAGACTGGGTATCTGTGATGGGGACTACAGTCCCCACACTGGGCCAGAAGGAGCTCATGAGAGCCTGTGGGTTGACCTGTGAGAGGAGCCAGCCTGGAGGGAGCCTGTGAAGCTGCCAGACAATGTTTGTGCTGAAGCCAGTTTACCATGGTCTGGGGTCAGAGGGTGCTATATGTGACCTGCCTGGAGGGCCGCATGGCCGTGTCATGAGCAGAGGCTGACTCCGCAGGGCTGGAGCAGCTTTCAGCAGAGGCCTCCAGAGAAGAAGACCCTGCTCTGCCACGCCCAGCCATGATACCCTTGTACAGCACAATACAAGCTCCATCCATAAAACCACCAACAGAGTGACCTTCGAGCCTTGCCGTGTAACATGGCCCGCTGCCTGCTGATATCCACCCCGTCCTCCCTATCCCCTACCTGTGTCATCCACTGGTTGGATCTTGTCCTTCCCCGGGCTCGCTGGGGCATGGATTGTCATTTTACTGCATGTGTGGACAGCGCTCAGCACGATGGGGCCTGTGATAGGGTGTGTACCCACACAGGCCTGGAAACGGTTAATGTGGGCCTGGGAGCCTGCTCATGGCACTTGGCTGCACCAGGAGGGAGAGCCAGGCTTAACTGAACATGAAGCCCAGCTGGGCAGGAGTGGGCTGGTTAGTATAAAGCCAGTGTGACGGGTTGGCTCACAGAAACCCTCTTGGGAGCTGCCACCGGATGTGCCAAGACTACTTCTACCCCTGCCTTCCCTGCCAGCTCGGGACCCCAGCACCCTGTCTTGCTGAGCCAGACACTCGCATCTGCTCCAACAAAGACCCAGGGTCTGAATTACTTGCCCCAAAGCTGCAGGTTTACCTGAAAGCAGCTCACAGAAGTGTGCTTGTCTTTAGCACTCAGATGCCCAACTCCCAATGGGGTCTAAACCCAAATAAATCTGTTTTACCCTGTATAAAGCTTATACAGGGTAAACTCATAAATTGTTCGCCCTCTCTAACACTGACAGAGAAATATGCACAGCTGTTTGCTCCCCCAGGTATTAATACAGACTCTGAGTTAATCAATAAGTAAATACAGAAAGTAGGATTTAAGTGGTTCCAAGTAGTAACAGACAGAACAAAGTAAGTCACCAAGCAAAATAAAATAAAAAGCGCAAATCTATGTCTAATCAAACTGAATACAGATAATCTCACCCTCAGAAATGCTTCAGTAAGTTTTTTCTCAGACTGGACACCTTCCAGGCCTAGGCACAATTCTTCCCCCTGGTACAGCTCTTGTTTCAGCTCAAGTGGTAGCTAGGGGATTCTTCATGATGGCTCCTCTCTCCCTTTGTTCTGTTTCCACCCCTTTATATATCTTTTGCATATGGCGGGAACCCTTTGTCCCTCTCTGGTTCCCCCCCCCCTTCTCAATGGAAAGACACCAGGTTAAAGATGGATTCCAGGTCAGGTGACATGATCACATGTCACTGCAAGACTTCAAGCCTTCATTCCTCCCAGCCTGACTCACAGGAAGGCTGCCTGCAGACAGAGCCAACCAGTCAATGGTCCTGGTTAATGGGAGTCATCAAGATTCCAAACCACCATTAATGGCCCACACTTTGCATAATTACAATAGGCCCTCAGAGTTATATTTCATATTTCTAGTTTCAGATACAAGAGTGGTACATTTCTACAAATAGGATGACCACACTCAGTAGATTATAAGCTTTGTAATGATACCTTACAAGAGACCTTTTGCATGAAGCATATTCCAGTTACATTATAGTCACTCATTATCAAGTTTTTATAAAATCATATAGACTGCAATGTCACAGCCAGGATGTTGAGAGCAGAAGGGGGCTGCAGGGAAGGAGCTGGCAGTCACTCTCTGGGAGCAGAGAGGTGGTGAGGAGGACGTCCAAAGGGATCTCAAAGAAAGGTCAAGCCAGGGAAGAAAGCTCTAGAAAGCCTGAGCAGGAAGTATCCCAGGGAAACAGCAGCAAGGAGTGGGGCTATGCAGAGCTTGGCTGCTGGTTATTGGGTCCCAGGGCTGGAACCCCACATAGTAGGTTGTCCTGGGTTCCCCTACTGGCTACTGGGAAAGTGGCACAGGACCTGGAGACTTGGAACGGAAGATCATATGAGATGGCATCAGACAGCTTGTCCGGTGGGACTTTATTACCCCAGAACGGGGGACTACATGCTTACCTGGCTACAGGGCTGAGTCATGAAGAGGGAGCACCCCCAAATCACAGAGGAGGAGAGGGCCCTCAGTGTGAGCAATTGACAGAATGGGGCAGCAGGTGGGGTGAAAGCTAATTCCCAGACCCAGCCACAAGAAAGCGCACCTGTGGTGAGCAGGATGCCTTCACAGGGCCCCAATCCCTGCCTGCGGCCTTCAGGCCCTACTGTAACACTAATTAACGATAATAACCACACTAATAAGTGACACACATTCACTCAACATGCTTTCCCTGGAACAACCACCTCCCTCTGCTTCCCCCGTCACATCTGGTCGTGCCACCCCCGCTGCGCTTGACACCGCTGCGTGCTCTGCAGAACCCCGGCTCTGCGGAACAGTTGCTGGGGAGGTGGAATAGTGTAGCCGGAGCAGTGAATCGCCACTGGCGGGGCAGTGACTGGATGCTTGAAAGTGGGTGTTTGTGGCGACACTGATGGCAGAAAATAATCATTCCTCTTTGGGGTCTGTCTTTGCCGCACAGGTAACTTGGGATCTTACCGGTGATTTAGCGCCCCTCCCCCAGGCACACAGAAATACCTCTGACCTGGGTTTGGAGGGGCTTTATGGCTGGGCTAGCTTAGTTAGCCGGGAGAGCCGGTTAGAGCCCAGGCTGGCACCCATATACTGTGCAGTGCAGACGCTGGCTACATCCCTTGAGTGCAGATAGTCCTCCAATGCCTTCCCACAATTCCCCCCAAAGGACAGAGCAATTCTCTCGTAGCTGATATGACTGCCCGGGAAAGAATCCCAGCGCATCTCAGCACAAAGACCCAGGGGATGTGCCCCTAGAGGCAAGGGCCCCTAGACACGCTGCGGTGGGGGGCAGTCCCACTTGGGCAAGGCTAAGCTGAGTGCTCAGGCCCGGGTTAACTGTGCAGTGAAGATGCTACAGGCAGCCCTACCGCTCTCCCACACCAAGGTTCCAAGGAACATTTCAACCCGCCGTGGATTTGGGTGGAGGTGCAGTCACATCACACTGGCTGCCAGCGGAGCACCACAAGGACTGGAGAGGAGCGTTCAGCGCCTCCATGGCGCTTGTAGTTCTGGGCCGCTCTGCTGAGACTGGATGCAAAGAGATCTACACATGGCAGCAAATTTTGTCCTGCAGACGCTTGTGCGGTATGAATAGAACTAAGACCCGCAAAATCCATTCTCCAGAAGCCACTGAGCAGCCGTCACACTGTGACAACTTTCAGCCACTATCATAAAATCATAGAATCTCAGGGTTGGAAGAGACCTCAGGCGGTCATCTAGTCCAACCCCCTGCTCAAAGCAGGACCAACCCCAACTAAATCATCCCAGCCAGGGCTTTGTCAAGCTGGGCCTTAAAAACCTCTAAGGAAGGAGATTCCACCACCTCCCTAGGTAACCCATTCCAGGGCTTCACCACCCTCCTAGTGACATAGTGTTTCCTAATATCCAACCTATATCTCCCCCACTGCAACTTGAGACCATTGCTACTTCTTCTGTCATCTGCCAACACTGAGAACAGCCGAGCTCCATCGTCTTTGGAACCCCCCTTTCAGGTAGTTGAAAGCAGCTATCAAATCCCCCCTCACTCTTCTCTTCTGCAGACTAAATAACCCCAGTTCCCTCAGCCGCTCCACATAAGTCATGTGCCCCAGCCCCCTAGTCATTTTTGTTGCCCTCTGCTGGACTCTCTCCAATTTGTCCACATCCTTTCTGTAGTGGGGGGACCAAAACTGGACGCAATACTCCAGATGTGGCCTCACCAGTGCCCTTAACCTGTTCTTTCACCACTGACGGCTGCTCACCTCCTCCCCATACTGTGCTGCCCAGTGCAGCAGTCTGGGAGCTGACCTTGCCTGTGAAGACAGAGGCAAAAAAAGCATTGAGTACTTCAGCTTTTTTCACATCATCTGTCACTAGGTTGCCTCCCCCATTCAGAACAGGTCCCACACTTTCCCTGACCTTCTTCTTGTTGCTAACATACCTGTTGAAACCCTTCTTGTGACCCTTCACGTCCCTTGCTAGCTGCAACTCCAAGTGCGATTTGGCCTTCCTGACTACATCCCTGCATGCTCAAGCAATATTTTTATACTCCTCCCTAGTCATCTGTCCACATTTCCACTTCTTGTAAGCTTCCTTTTTGTGTTTCAGCTCACCGAAGATTTCTCTGTTAAGCCAAGCTGGTCACCTGCCATATTTACTATTCTTTCTACACATCAGGATGGTTTGTTCCTGTGCCCTTAATAAGGCTTCTTTAAAATACAGCCAGCTCTCCTGGACTCCTTTCCCCCTCCTATTAGCCTCCCAGGGGATCCTGCCCATCAGTTCCCCGAGGGAGTCAAAGTCTGCTTTTCTGAAGCTGAACCTGGTATGTTAAACAAGCATTCGAGAGGTCTATCAGTTTATCTAATCAATCTACCTAGTCATTTTGAAGGCACTGCCCCAATGGTCTTTAAGTATCAGCTTACCTTCATACCTGTCTCCAATATTACTTTTTAAATAACCTTAATTGTCTGCTCTGTCTTATGTTTAAAATGAACTTTCCTCTGTAACCTTAGATGCATGTAGATTATATCTATAGCATTTTGTAAAACTGCATAGATGTTATTTTGGGTGATAATGGAAGGAAAGCGTGTTTTGTAAAGCATATGCGCAAGGGGGCAGAGTTAAGGTTTCTGTGGGAAGCTCAACTTCTGAATTTCCTGAGTGCGATGAGATTAAGATCTCAGATTTCATGTTGCATTAAAGGAAAGCTGTCAGTTCCCATTTGATCCAAAAAAGCAGCTTTTACAAAACCTAAGGCCATGGGAATTTTTTTTTTTTTTTTTGTATTCCAGTGGAAGCACATTTTTTAAACAACTCTTCCCTGTGGTGTTGGCAATTTAGTCACTGCAGATGATGCTTGAGATCCTGAAAGTGAAACTGACCAGAAAGGGACTAGCTGCAGAAGTGAAATTGACGGACCCATTTTCATTGCGGAAAGCCAGCAAAGTACAAGGAAGTGAAGGTGCCGCTTAAATTGGGTGAAATTTATCTCTGTGCAGAGGGACAGCATCAGGCTTATGCACCGTTTACAACCTCAAATTAGCCTTAAGTGAGACAAAGTGGTGCAATGGGATTTGTGCAGGGCCATCTGCGCATGCGTGAATTCAATGAATTCAGCAAACTCTGTTTTGTACAAATCTCCTACTTTTAACCATCAAAGATTTTACGGGACACTTTCTTTACCATAGATGTAACTTGGAGGCAGCACTTTTGTGTTCATAGCCCAGTAAAATACTCCACCTTATTCTGAAGCTGGGAGGTGATATCATACGGTGCTATTGCTAATTGAATTACTGATTTGTAGCTCAGTGTTTTAAAAATAAGCTGAAATGTCCCACATTCTTCAGCTCAGGAGATCAAATGTATCCAAAGGAATTCAATAATATTTCGACATCTGTGTGTCTTGGCTGTCCCTAGTAAAGAGGAGTCAGATTCAGGCTGAGCCATTGTTTGTATTAATTATTTTCCTGTATAGCCTTCTCGGCTCATGGGCAGCAGGGGGGAAGCGGCAGAGTTTCTCAGGACTCAAATGGAAACATGTAGAAAGGTATGCATATCCCGGGACCAGGGGGATGCTATCAGGCAAAGAACTCACCAGTATTCATCCAAATAAGAGCTGGGAACTGGCTTTTGATGCTGCTTGTGGCCCTCATTGCTTGCTTTCTGCAAATACTCGTGCGAGCAAAATTCTGTTTGAAAGGGTGTTTGTGGAAAGGGACGGCATAGTGTTCAATTGTGCGAACGTGCATCCAGCAAATCTGCATGTGGGTGGGTATTTTGAGGGGAATACTTGTGCAAACGTATATTGGCAGGGGAGTACTCATGCAAATACATGCACCCCCGGGTGAGTTCTTGGGGGAACATTCACGAAAGGGCTTGTGCTAGCAGTGTTCGGGAGGCCAGTTTGACGGCCCGTTGTGGCTTTGGGAATTGTCCAGTCGGGGAGCAGAGGCGATACCATGGGACTGAGGCCTACACACATCAGTTGCACTGGTTTAAATTCAGTGACTAAATAGCTGGCTGTGATTGGCTTGCTCAGCGGTGTGTGGGACTGACCCAAAGCTCACAGAAACCAATGGGAACATTCCACTGATTTCACTGGGCTTTACCTCAGGCCCTACATCACCACCAATGCTTCAAACGTCGGGTTATATTTATTGCAAATATAGTCAACCCTTTCCCATTGTAACCGGCCCTCGAAACCGAGGATAACACTCGCTGGCCATCCAGCTCTGTTAAAGCAACACCTGCAACCCTTACCCCATTCAGAGCCACCCACTATAGACTCCCACCTCCTGCTGCCAAGCCTAGAGGAAGTCATCTAACTGCAACTTTCATTTAAAATGTATTTAAAAAAGCTTGTTCACTAAGCAGTGTGTGCGAGGTGTATTTGTGTGACCCCATCCAATCCCATGTGTCCCTCCCTTGTCTATGCCCTACTGTTATTAATTTGTATTAAAGTAGTGCTTAGATTAGAGGCTCTAACCATGGCAGTGCAAGGTGCTGTACAAGGCGCTGTAAATTACAATCCCCAGCTCAAAGATCTTACAGTCTAAGTGCACATGTTAGGTCTAAACTGCCAGAGGTCAGAAGAACTCTATGAAGCTCGAGAGCTTGTCTCTTTCATCAGCAGAAGTTGGTCCACTCAAAGATATTACCTCCCCTGCCTTGTCTGTTTCAGCTGTCTGCTCCTCAGGGCAAGGATCTGGGCAGTCTCTGTTCTGTGAGATGCCTGACCCAGCTTTGGGCAAGGTGGAAATAATAATTGATTATTAATCAGCCCAGATATCTTGGAGGTCTCCCAGGATTACGTCCCAGGTTTCACCTACCTCTGCATAAGACAGCTCTGATCCGGTGAGCAGACTCATTGCTCTGTCACTGGTGGGTTTCCATTCACAATTTTGTCAGGGAAAAAACATTTTAAAAACAACCGAACAGTGTGACACAGCAAAAGAGGAATGTGTGGCCGCAGACATGGTACAAGTGACAATCCATCTTCCCAGAACTGGTCCCATTCGTAACCCACACACGGTCCAGTCCTGTCTCTCACATAGCCCTTTTCATCCATACAACCCAAAGTGCTTTGCAAAGAAAAAGCAGTGTCATTATCCTCATTTTACAGATGGGGAAACTGAGGCACAAAGGAGGGTGTGTGTGTGTGTGTGTGTGTGTGCTGTGACTTGTTCAAGGCCATCCGGCAGCTCCGTGGCATAGCCCAGCATAGCCCTTGGGGGGGATAGCTCAGTGGTTTGAGCATTGGCCTGCTAAACCCAGGGTTGTGAGCCCAATCCTTGATGGGGCCACTCAGGGATCTGGGGCAAAATCAGTACTTGGTCCTGCTAGTGAAGGCAGGGGGCTGGACTTGATGACTTTTCAGGGTCCCTTCCAGTTCTATGAGATAGGAATATCTCCATTAATTTATTTTATATTTATTTATTTAAATGTGGTTCTCTTGACTCCAAGCCCATCACCCCACTCACTGGGCTTCTCTGCCTCGCCATTTTAGTTTACTAATTGTCCAAGTAGTGTCCAAAGGCTCTCATCAGGATCCTGGCGCCATTGTACACACACAAACTAAGACACAGGACCTGCCCCACACCAGCTTATAATCTAATTAGCTTCATCTCTGTAACAGCATGGAAGACATGGGAAAAAAACCAATGTTCACTGAATGAGGAAGAACAAAGTGAGAAAAACGAAGGGTTATTTTTTTCAGCAGGGTTTGTCAGCTGTATCTTAGTAGAATGGTTCGTCGGAAGCTCCATTCAATTTGATCAGAGATAGGCAGCAAACCTCAGAAATGTTCTCCTTTTGCACAGTCCCTATCTCTTTGGTTTTGTTGACGGGGGGATTTTTCCTATGTCCCTAGTCACCGATTCCATAGATATCCCACCCATTCCTAGCATCTTCAGCCCCTGGTATGGAGTTATAGCACAGGTTCAAGGGTGTGAATATTGGCTGAGGAAAGCAGTGTGGAAGTTGGGAAAAGCGCAGACATCTTAGTCTTCCAGGAAGAGCAAGAGTCAGGCTAACTCTTCTATTTAATAACGCAAGACTTTAATGCAGGGCCTGGGTGAGTGGAAAAAACTGAGAGAGGTTATTTTGACCCTGTGTTAGATAAGAATGGAATACAGACTGTAGCAGAAAATTGCTGAGAAAAGTAAGATATCAGGAAGGAATATGTATAAACAAAATGCAACTGTTGATCATTACTGTATGCAACAAAAGGTATAAATGCTTGCCCTAATTGTTTATCTGGCGGAGACCTGCCTAAGTAGGAGAATCCCTGCTCGTGTGTACTCTCCCGACCAATTGCAATTGCTCGTAATAAAGCTGCCTCTGGCTCGTTGCTTTAAACTCAGCGTGAGGACTTTGTTTTCTTCCACAGTAGAAATGAACTGAAGCAAAGGGGCTGGGTGGATAGTTTGTTCCAATAACTTAATTCCATATAAATGTGCACCACTTTAAAGTCACACACAGCTTTCAAGGCCAGAAGGGAACGTTAGACCATCTAGTCCAGTGGTCCCCAACCTTTTTCGTCTGGCGGGTGCCGGATGACGAGCCAACGAGGACCGTGGCCGGCGGACAAGCATCTGCCAAAATGCCGCCGAGAAGCGGCAATGTCAAGAGGTGTCACCGCTGAAAATCAGTGGCATTTTGGCGGCGACGCCTCTTGATGAAGCTGCTTTTCGGCGGCATTTCGGCAGTGACGCCTCTTGACGTTGCCGCTTTTTGGTGGCATTTCAGCGGATGCTTGTCCGTGGGCCAGTACGCGGGTGCAGATAGATGCCCCAGTGGGCACCATGGCGACCGTGAGCACTGCGTTGGGGACCACTGATCTAGTCCAACCTCCTGGTTATCACAGGCCAGAGAATTTCATCCAGTTACTCCTGTTTTGAACCTAATAACTTGTTTTTGAATAAAGCATCTTCCAGAAACGCATCTAGTCCAGATAGGTAGACTCTGAGAATTCACCACGTCCCTTGGTAGCTCGTTCTAGTGGTTAGTCATCCTCGCTGTTAAAAAAAAAATTGTGCTTTATATCTCATTCAAATGTAATTTCTAATCACTGTTTTTGTTCTACCTTTCTATGCTAGAGTAAAGTCTCTAGTAACTGGTATTTTCTCCCCATGAAGGTACTTGTATGCCATAATCAAGTCACCTACTGATTTTTCTGATAAGTTAAATAGATTGAGCTCCTCAAGTTTCTCATTGTACGGCATTTTTTTTTCCAATTCTTGAATCATTTCTGTGGCTCTTTTCTGAGCCCTCTCCAATTTTTCAACCTCTTTTTTAAAAATGTGGATTCCAGAACTGGATGCAGTATTCCAGTATTGGTCTCACCAATGCTATATACAGGGGTAAGTTATTAGGTAAGGTAAATAACTAAGGTATACCTAATTCAGTTAAGTCAGTGCAACCCTCTCTGGACACTCTGATTTCAGTTTCAAAGTGGCTTGTTGCAGTTTAAATTAACCTTGTTCCTAACTGACTTAAGATGAACTGAAATAAACCTAGTTTAAACCAAAGTGAGTGGGTCCACATGGCCCTTTGCACCAGTTTAATTAAATTGGTTTAAAATTCACCTCTTCTGTTAAACAGGAGCAGTTCTGTATGTAGACAAGCCTTTAATAACTTTATTGTAAACTCTAAGACAATCAGACTGAAGCTCAGAACACCTGGAAACCTTGACTTATGTAGTTACTTCTGCCCTGGCAGGTCATGTCAGAGAAGGTCATGTTCCAGCTCTTATTGGTGAGTGATAACGCATAGTGATATCATACAGGTGGGGAAGATATTAAAGAGTTCAGGAAAAAGTAGTGAAGGAGGTTTGATTTCATGAATGGTTTCAAAAGGCATTTCACTAGCATATGAGCAGTGCACTCTATTGATACTACAGCATCTTTTGGGGACAGCAGGAGAGAGTTTTTCTGTTCTCCCGTGTTGCACATCGTGCTCTGGATGAAGTGTTTATATCACCATCCTTAAGATAATACAACTGAGACATTAGACCCTATGATGCTATTTCTAAGGGCTGGTCTACACTATGTCAATAGATCGACATTCGCCGCTTTAGGTCAAATTTATAATATGCGTGTGTACACTACCGAGCCCTTTCCGCCAACCTAAAGGGCTTGTAAAATCGATGCCTGTGCTCCACCTGGACGAGAGGAGTAGCGCTAGAGTCGACCTTCCCGGGTCGAATTAGGGGTAGTGTAGACACAGCACAGTGTAATTCAACGGGTTTGGCCTCCGGGAGGTATCTCAGAGTGCTCCAATGTGACCACTCTGGACACCACTTTCAACTCCACTGCACTTCGGCCAGGCACACAGGAAAAGCCCCGGGGAACTTTGGAATTTCATTTCCTGTTTGATCAGCGTGGAGAGCTCACCAGCACAGCTGCCCAGGCCTGCCCAGGGCCGCAAACGCGCTCCAGTGTGGCGCATACAGGAGACACTGGATCTGACTGCTGTGGGGAGAAGAGTCTGTGCAGGCAGAACTCCGATCCAGCAGAAGAAACGCTGACATCTGTGCCAAAATGGCAGGGGGCATGGGGGACAAAGGCTGCACCAGGGACACACAACAGTGCCGTGTGAAAATAAAGGCGCTCAGGCAAGCGTACCAGAAGACAAGGGAGGCAAATAGTCGCTCTGGTGCTGAGCCACAGACATGCCGCTTCTATGAGCAGCTGCATTTGATTCTAGGCGGGGACCCCACCAGTACCCCAACACTCTCCGTGGATACCTCCCAGGGGACCCGGGTGGCCACAGGCAACAACGAGGAGGACATTGTTGATGAAGAAGAGGTGGAGGAGGAGAATGCGCAGTAGGCAAGTGGAGGATCCAGTCTCCCAGACAGCCAAGGCCTTTTCCTAACTCTGGAGCCAATCCCCTCCCAGGACCTACTGTTGTGGGACTGCGATGGCGGGGAAGGCGCCTCTGGTGAGTGCACACTTGTAATGACACTACAGGGGTTAAATGCAATGGTGGTTAATGTTTAATGTGAGGTAAACAATTGGGTACAGTGGCGGCCAGTCCAGCCACGCAAAGGGTGCTCCCCGGAAAAGCCTGTTTATGTGCCAAGAGTTTCCACACCCAAAAAGGTCCCCATGTGTGTCCTGACACCGCCTATCCTTTGGTGTGTGCTTACCATGCCTGCCCACAGACAGAAATCTGCTGCCCAGCGCTCTGCCATGTGTTGTACCTTACTGGCAGGCGCTTCTTTTAGAAGACAAAATTTGGCCGAGTACCACAGGGAATGTATTTACTGCTGTGAATTGTTTCATTCATTGCAAGAGTTAACCTTTTCTTTTCAACAACGTATGCTTTTCCTTGCAGCTGCAACATTGTCTCTCCGTCCTTCCTCCACTCCAGCACAAAGGCTGTCCCAGATTAGAAGGGGAAAAAGGCGGACAAGGGAAGACATGTTCTGTGATTTGATGTGTTCCTCTCAGGCTGACAGGGCCCCGCTGCATGCATGGAGGCTCACACTCTCAGAGAGCACGTGCATCGACCAAGAGGTCAGGAAAGCATGCAGGGAACAACAGTGTAACACGCAAGAGGCGATGCTGCGGCTTATGGGGAAGCAAACAGACATGTCGAGGTGTCTGGTTGAGGTGCAGGAAAAGCAGCTAGACCTTAGAGTCCCACTGCACCCAATGATGAACCAGCTGCCCTCCTCACCAAGTTCCATATGCTCCTCATAGACTTATAGACTTTAAGGTCAGAAGGGACCATTATGATCATCTAGTCTGACCTCCCGCATGATGCAGGCCACAAAAGCTGACCCACCCACTCCTGGAATAATTCTCTCCCTTGACTCAGCTGTTGAAGTCCCCAAATGGTGATTTAAAGACTTCAAGTCGCAGAGAATCCTCCCGCAAGCGACCCCTGCCCCATGCTGCGGAGGAAGGCGAAAAACCTCCAGGGCCTCTGCCAATCTACCCTGGAGGAAAATTCCTTCCCGACCCCAAATATGGCGATCTCCTCTCGCAGATGTCCTAGAATGCAGGGGTGGGGGCGGGGTGAAGCGCCGTTATCCCTTGAACTCAACTCCAGGGGACGGTTCATGGAGCAGAAAGCTCTCGTTCCCACAGCTCTGATTGCTAGACCGTGCAATTGTAGTAAGCTTCATGTCCTTGCCCCTCTCCTGCTGTGTTATCAGGCCCTTAGACCATTGCTATTCATTGCTGTCTCTGTTCAGTGTTTGTTAGCATACTAAAAATGCATGAATTGAGGACAAGAGGCTCTTTATTCACTGTGCACACTGTGGTTGGTGGGGGTTTAGTTTACAGGGCAGTACATGTGAAGAAGGGGGCAGGCTGATAAGGAACAGCACACAGAACTGTCACATCAGTGTTGGATCATTCATGAAACTGGGTTTCAAAGCCTCTGAGATGCAGTGCGCCTCACTGCGCTCTTCTTATTGCCCTGGTGTCTGGCTGCTCATAACTGGCAGCCAGGTGATCTGCCTCAACCCCCCACCCCGCCAGAAACTTTCCCCCATTACTTTCACAGATATTATGGAGCACACAGCAAGCAGCAACACCAATGGGAATATTGCTTTTGATGAAATCTAACCTAGTGAGTAAACTGCGCCAGCGCCACTTCAAACGTCCAAAGGCACATTCTACCACCATTCTGCACTTGTTCAGCCTATAGTTGAACTGCTCCTTACTACTGTCCAGGCTGCCCGTGTATGGCTTCATGAGCCACGGGAGCAAAAGGTAGGCTGGATCTCCAAGGATAACTATTGGCATTTCAACATCCCCAATGGTAATTTTCCGGTCTGGGAAGAAAGTTCCTTCTTGCGGCTTTCTGAAGAGACCAGAGTTCCTGAAGATGCACGTGTCATGTACCTTTCCCGACCATCCCACGTTGATGTTGGTGAAACAGCCCCTGTAATCCACTAGCGCTTGCAACACCATTGAGAAGTAGCCCTTCCGGTTTATGTATTCTTTGGCAAGGTGGTCTGGTGCCAAGATAGGGACGTGCGTTCCTTCCGTCTATCACCCCACTACAGTTAGGGAACCCCATCGCAGCAAAGCCATCCACTATGTCCAGCACGTTTCCCAGTCACTCCCCTTCTTAGCAGAAATGAATTGATTACCCTGGCGACTTGGATCACAGCAGCCCCCCCAGTAGATTTACCCACTCCAAACTGATTCCTGACTGACCAGTAGCAATCTGGTGTTGCAAGCTTCCACAGGGCTATCGCCACTCGCTTCTCGACTGTCAGAGCAGGTCTCATCTTGGTATTCCTGCACTTCAGGGCTGGGGAAAGCAATTTGCAAAGTTCCATGAAAGTGGCCTTATGCATTCGAAAGTTATGCAGCCACTGCTCCTCATCCCATACCTGCATCACGATGCGGTCCCACCAATCTGTGCTGTTTCTCTGGCCCAGAAGCGGCGCTCCACCGTGTCAACAAGCCCAGCTGCCACTGCCAGTAGGTGTGAATTGCTCTGTTCCATGGCTTCCAGCACCGCTATTTGCGTGGCATCACATTCTTCCGCACGGCCGCTCCTGGCTAGGCTCTGCAAATACCGCAGGACAATGCGCGAGGTGTTTGTGACGCTCACAAGAACAATGTACAGCTGAGCAGGGTCCATGCTTGCCATGCTACGGTGTCTGCACAAGTAACCCAGGCTTAGGTGCAAAAACGATTGTTTGCCGTTGCTTTCAGGGAGGGAAGGAGGGAGGAGCCAAGTGCATCATGGGAGGCTGACAATATGTACCCAAAACACCTCGAGAAAATGTTTTTGTCCCATCAGGCATCGGGAGCAGGAACTGTGGGATAGCTGCCCACAGTGCATCGCTCCGTGAGTCGATGCTAGCCATGGTACTGGGGATGCACTCCGCTGACAGACTGTGTATAGTGGGGACATGCAGCAGTGACTTTGTAAAATTGGAGGCTGAAGGTCAACTTTAATAAATTTGAACTAATTTCATACT
The DNA here is from genome assembly GCF_002925995.2 of Terrapene triunguis. Taxonomy (NCBI): domain Eukaryota; kingdom Metazoa; phylum Chordata; order Testudines; family Emydidae; genus Terrapene; species Terrapene triunguis. Next base: position 1,949,272 of record NW_020665349.1, read on the forward strand.
GTAGACAAGCCCTAAGAGTAGGAGAGAGAGCTAAAGATCCTACTACCTTCACTCACACCAATAGCCTTGCTAATGACAACAGGACAGCTGGGGTCAATAGGGGCTACTCACATGAGTGAGTGTTACTGGCTTGGTCTCTTTGCATCCTCAAAAAATTCCAATTGGATAATTACCTCCTGACTCAATAAATTCCTTCTGCAAATTTGCTTGGTTACCACATCTTCCCTCATGGCCTCTCTTAAACTATTGTGGAGTATTGCTCTGTGCTGTTAAACAACTGCTTTGCATTGCCTCCCAGAGGTGGCTACAATCCAGGGGTGGGTGAATGGTCCCAGCACGTGTCAAATTTGTCAAGTGCTTCCGCTATTAAAATGGATCATAATGTGGGCAAGATTCTCAGGAGAAGCAGAACCGCTTTGCATTGTGCAGCTGCAGAATCTGGCCCTGGAGGCAGTTTACTCAGCCTGGGGAAAATCAGCCTGGGCTGTACAAGGCAATTCTTCAGCAAAATGCAAATCTGACCTTTGACCTGCCTTCACACCCCCCCCCCACTCGGTGCCATAGCTGAGTGCCTGCATCACAGACTAAAGAAGGATGTTGATAAACTGGAGAGGGTTCAGAGAAGAGCCCAGAGAATGACTGAAGGTTAGAACACCTGCCTTATAGTGCTAGACTCAAGGAACTCAATCTATTTAGCTTAACAAAGAGACTTGATCACAGTCTCTAAGTACCTACCTGGGGAACAGATATTTGATAATTGGTTCTTCAGTCTAGCAGACAAAGGTCTAACACGATCCGGTCCAATGGCTGGAAGTTAGACCAATTCAGACTGGAAATACGGCATACATTATTAAAGTGAGAGTAATTTACCACTGGAACAGTTTACCAAGGGCCGTGGTGGATTCTCCATCCCTGACAATTTTTAAATCAAGATGGGATAGTTTTCCCAAAGCTCTGTTCTAGGAATTATTGTGGGACAAGTCTCTGGCCTGTATTCTACAGGAGGTCAGACTAGATGATCACAATGGTCCCTTCTGGTCTTGGAATCTATGAATCATGGAAGTTAGAGATGGCAAAGCTCTATTCGATAATCCACTTCATCTTCCCGAAGCTCCCTGCAAGAACATTGCAGGTGGGGGTTATCCGGTCTAGTTTTCAAAGTCTCCAACCCCTTCATCTGGCAGACAATCCCATAGATGGGCCCAGCTCATGGTCTGTGTTCTCTTTGGGTTACTCAGCCAGACTGAACCCCCTGATTTGCTTTTGGAGTAGGCCCTCTGGGGAAAAGACAGAAAGAAATGACCAAACTCGAGGATAACAATAGAACAATCAATTTTGTGTCATTTCTATATGTATCTTTTTACTGTATTTGGCACCTAGGTGCTATAGTAATTGGCATCCTATAAATACAGCGGAGCTAGCATGGGTAGACAATGGGGGAAGATGGATCCCAGGGTACCTTTCTGTCCCATAACGTAGCCATGTCCCTTAGCCAAGGCCACGTGGAACACAGCCCCACTGGAGTTCAGCACTGTGGCTCGTATCATGTTGATACCGTTTTCGGTGCAGCGGGTAGTCTCAGGCATGGACAAGCCATGTGAATCTGTACTTATCTCCATCCTACAATCACAGGAAGTCCTGCCAGGCCAGCTAGTCCTCTCCCTCTTGAGGGTCCCTTGATTTCCTCCAGACATTCTCCAAATGGGACCCACCAATGGCCCAGAAGAGAGAGTAGTGTAACTCACACAGTGTTCCTGTCACAGTCACCCCATTAGCAGTCCTGAGCCCTCCACCGCTTGTGTTCCCAGGTGTGACTGGGTACACCAGACCTTCTGAGGCCCCCTGCTGGAGACTTCATGGCCCTGCCACACCCTGCCCCCAAAAAGGGCAGCGGAGATAGTCCTCCAAGCTACCTAGAGTGGCTGTGTGGGACACAGCCAATCAGGGCCCAGGAGCCTAGTATAAGAAGAGCTGCAGGGCCAGTGTGAGTTCAGTTCCTTGCTGGAGCTGTTGGAGCGTGGATGGCTGATGGAGCTACAGAACCCTGGGCCAGGCAGTGCTACCAGAAGGAGCCCTGAACTGGTCCATTAGGACAAGGCCCTGAGGTAAGGGTGAAGACGGCGCGAAGCCGCAGGGAAGTGGCCTGGGGAACTAGAGAAGTGGGGCAACATAGTTAAAGGGACACAGCAGATGGCTGCTACCTACAGAGAGTAGTGGGCAGGCCTGGGTCCCTCCCAACCCCCACTAGCCACTGGGGGGGAAGTGCCTGGACAGTGAGGCACCCCAGAGGGGGAACTGAACTACAGTGGCCCAGCTGGAGGGCTGTAGCCAGGAAGCCCCAAGAGGGCAAAGACGCTGTCTCCAGGGCGGGAGCCCTGGGGCGCTGCTCTATCCCGGAGCGGGGACAATCTGAGAGAGTGTGCATATGTGCACTCGCTCAAGGGGGCACTCATGAGAGGTGAGTGCACCCCGTTACACCCTGCCAGTCAAAACATTGATATCTCTAATCCCCCCCTTCCCCCATCCCAGACCCTCTTATGACCTCATCCCATACAGCAGCAAAGCCAGCAAACAATCCTTGCCAGGTGATTTATGGCCTGCTTTGGTAAGATCAAATTTGTGATCTGAGTGATTGCATTTTGATTTGTTGTCTCTGAAGGAAACACAACCCTGTGTGCTTTGTAACGGGGCGGGATGCTGTGTCTTTGGAGGCGCTGCACAGAGCCCGCTAACCACTCAGATAATGATGGATTGAGCGGTGTACTACAGAGGGTAGTCTTGGTTGGGGGGGGGAGGAGTTAGTTGATATCACCTGCCAACTTCCCCCATTAACCTCCCTGTCTCCTTCTGTCCCCTCATCTCAAAGTCCCATGGCCTCTGCCTTAGGCCTTGCCTTGCTTATCATTTGCACGTGCTCCCGTGCAATGAAGAAAGGGTCGTTTTAGGGACTGGATGCAGATACATAGCATGGCCCTGAGTGGGAGTTAAGGTAGGGAGTGGGTGGGGATCGCCTCCTGGGGAAGGTGGGGAATGGGAAGCGGAGAGGTCAGCTAACCAGCAGGGTCATTTTACCACCGGCTCCATCCCCCGCAGAACCACTTTAATTGGCTGGGATGGCAAAGGGGCCCTATGAATGGGACAGTCTGGTTACAAGGGGGCAGTTGTAGGGTAAGCATCACTCTCAGACACAATTAGCGTAGGTTGTCTGACAAGATTCTAAAATATAGCAGAGGAGAGAGAGGAGGAATCAACAGAGAAATCAAGGGCCAGACCCCGATGTCAGCTGCACCAGTGTAAACCTGGTGTAACCCCCCTGCAGGAAGTGGAGTCACTCCAGATTTGTACCAATGTACCCGAATATAACCCAGATGCCAGTGTAACTCAAATGCAGATTCCTCTGCCATCCTCATCCCCGCACAAGGAGGTCTCCAACCCAAATCCATGCTGCAAGGCAACCCTTCCCACATTCAAACGGTGCAGGGTGTGCGCACACACAGCCAGGCTCTCAAAACTCACGTTCTGGGAGGTACCAAAAGATAGATGGGCTTGTCAGCAACAAAAACAGCCTGGCTGAGCTGAACTTCAAGGGGCCACTTCTCGGCCTTTTTAGTTTCCACTACAAGGAGCACATGCATGATGCCTGGTGGGAATGAGCGTGCCAAGAAAAACGCAGCTGAATTGCTGGAGATGGGGCCGCGAAGGAGCAGAGGTGCTGTCAGGGAAGCTAAGTCCCTTCACACGCAGGCTGCAATGTTCCTTTCCCCTCCGAAGTGAATTTAGGGTCGGATCCACATCTTGGGGGGCCAGAGTCCTCTGTTTATCCAGAGAGCAGCAGACACAGAGACAGCAGCAATACCCTTCCCATACTGCCTCAGCCCTGTTCTAGAGAGACCAGCCTTTAATAAGTCGCGGGAAGTATAGTAGCTAAGAGTTTAATCAGTCCTATGAGAAGGACCCGGGGGCCCATGGTAAGAACACAGGAGTAGCTAGAGTGGATCGTACAAGGGCTCCATTCAGCCCAATATCCCATCTCTGATAGAGGCCAGCACAAGCTGCTTCAGAGAAAGGGGGAAGAACCCTATAATGGACTGTCAGGGATTAACTCCCAATAGGTAGGGTGACCATATTTCCCAAAGGAAAAATGGGACACTGCATGGGGCTGGCCCGAGCCTTCCTCCGCCCCCCACACGGGGCTGGCCTGAGCCATGCGCCCAAGCCCCCCCCCCCCATGTGGGGCTGGCAGGGCTTGGGCAAACAGCGATGCACCTACTAGATCAGATGACCATCTTTCCCTGGGGCTGGCATCACTGCTCACTCGAGCCCTGCCTGCCCCCCACTGGATCCCTGTCTCCCCCCCTTCATGGGGCTGGTATCACCTTGCCCCCCCCGTGCATGTTCCTCTGCACCCCACTTTTGCCAACAAAAATGATTAGGGGGCTGGAGCACATGACTTATGAGGAGAGGCTGAGGGAACTGGGATTGTTTAGTCTCCAGAAGAGAAGAATGAGGGGGGATTTGATAGCTGCTTTCAGCTACCTGAAAGGGGGTTCCAAAGAGGATGGATCTAGACTGTTCTCAGTGGTACCTGATGACAGCACAAGGAGCAATGGTCTCAAGTTGCAGTGGGGGAGGTCTAGGTTGGATATTAGGAAACACTTTTTCACTAGGAGGGTGGTGAAGCACTGGAATGGGTTCCCTAGGGAGGTGGTGGAATCTCTTTCCTTAGAGGTTTTTAAGGCTCGGCTTGACAAAGCCCTGGCTGGGATGATTTAGTTGGCGTTGGTCCTGCTTTGAGCAGGGGGTTGGACTAGATACCTCCTGAGCTCCCTTCCAACCCTGATATTCTATGATTCTATCTGCAACCTTCCCCTTTCCTGCCAGCCCTGGTAAAATACACTTTCCCTTAGCCACGTGGCTAGGACCCGCCGGGGCTAGCGACTTCTAGGCTTACCTGCTGAAATGCCTGCAAAGTTTGCCTCTGAGTCATGGTACATCTGGCAGGTTACTGGTACCTTAGGGGTTTGATGCACTCCAGCACAGACCAGCTATAATAATTACACCCGTGTTGCGTTCATTGTTGTGTGCCTTGCCATGCACCCATCAACACCAGCTTCGTTTACTTCCTTTCTCATATATCAGTCTTATCAATGATGCCCTCTTTCTACTGGCTAGATGAAAAGACTCTGCCGCAGATAGCCACACAATATTGTAGGTCCTATATAAATAATGGCTTTAGTTTTGTTTCATGGGTTTGTTTCTTCTTTTTACTTTTTTTTTTTTTTGCTTTTCAGCAGAGAACATTCTCACCCGATTACAGAACTTTAAAAATAGGTCAAAATCTGGGCTTAACACAGCCCTTTAAATATTCTTTCCAAGGCATGGTAGTCCTTGTCTCAAGTTCACACGTCAAATACATTCAGATGGGCTGGTTTGGTTGATAACAGACTCGGGAAATGCCCTAAAATTGAACTCCGGGAAAAGAAACAGTTTTCTCATTAATATCTCTGCAAAATAAATGTCAACTGGAAAAACAGTTCCCCTATCATCAATCTTGGTACTTAGACACTGGGCTTTGACAATTCCCTTCATGGAAAAGAATATATTTCCCATAGATTTATGGTGCTTCATATATTATAGCTTTCACAATAGCAAAAGCTATAGTTACCCTTACATTGGGCTTTTCATTCTAACCTCTTCGTTTCACATGGTCATAACTCTGTGAAAAAAATTCTGTTAGGGATAAAACTTTCCACACTTTGTCTCAGGCAAGAAGAAATGATTTTTTCCCCCTACAGTTTGACAAAATTCCTTTCAGCTATTTTTGAGTTATTGGAATGTGGGAGGAAAATTACACTCTGAGGGCATTTTCAGACTCGATTTTCTTCTCAGGGTCTAAAAATTAGCATTAGACGAGCCCCTCTCCAAACTCTGCATTGAAATTGTCCTTACTGAGGAGATGGCCCTTTGCTGGGCTTGGGATGAGAGAAACGTTTACGATAAAAAATTCAGTAATTGAAATCACTTCTGAGCATGCTCAGTTGAAATATGCTTCTGAGCATGCTCAGTTGGGCTATGCTATTTTTTTAGGAGTTCGTAGAGAGCTGTCCCTTTTATAAGAACATAAGAAAGGGATAGATAAGACAGAAAATATCATTTTGCCTCTATATAAATCCATGGTACGCCCATATCCTGAATACTGTGTGCAGATGTGGTCGCTCCATCTCAAAAAAGATATCGTGGAATTGGTCAGAAAAGGGCAACAAAAATGATTAGGGGTATGGCACATCTTCCGTATGAGGAGCGATTAATAAGACTGGGACTCTTCAGCTTGGAAAAGAGATGACTAAGGGGCGATATGTTAGAGGTCTATAAAATCATGACTGGTGTGGAGAAAGTAAATAAGGAAGTGTTATTTACTCCTCCTCATAACACTAGAACTAGGGGTCACCAATGAAATTCATAGGCAGCACGTTTATAACAAACAAAAGGAAGTATTTCTTCACATAATGCACAGTCAACCTGTGGAACTCCACAACATCCTCTGGCAAGGAGTTCCACAGGTTGACTGTGCATTGTGTGAAGAAATACTTCCTTTTGTTTGTTTTAAACCTGCTGCCTATGAATTTCATTTGGTGACCACCTGCAATTTCAATGGTTCTGTCCTTGGCTTGGAACTTCACACCTCATGAATGGGGCAGCAGAGGGGATGGTTTACACCTTTGCTTTGGTGTACAGGGCAGCAGGACTAGCTGGGAAAGCTGAAGATTAGGGAAGCAATAATAGCAAAAGGTAGACCCTTGGTGTCTGATCCTGCAGCTGGTGAGTTCAATCACAACATTACCAACGGCAAGCCTTCAAAAATCCCAAGTGTTGGGTCCCTCAAAAATGTTGGGTTCTTGTATTCTCCTTCTGCGGTTTGAGCCTTTGAAAACGTGATTCCATTTTCAAACTTTTCCCCACAATCACAAGGTCGAAAAATTTCCTTTTTAAAATGAAAGTGAGAGTCTCTCATTAGCACATGACTCCAGGAGCTGGGGCTTTACAAAAACACACCAAATATCTCAACCCTCACAACAAAATCATGAGAGTTGGCAGCATTGGAATTGGGGATTTGCCAGAGTCCACCAACAGTTGCAAGTGGCTTTTTTTGGCCTTACTCATTTTCTCTCTGAAATTAAAGCGCGGAATTCTGTGCATAACAGCTCCGTTAGTGCAACATGAAGGTGCCGTATTTAAACACAAAAAATGGCAGGCAGTTTAAAGGTTAATAGTATCATACCGTTATATAGTCCTTCAGCACTTTAGACGGTTACGTCCAGACTGTCATTATAACCCCTATTTTCCCACCCTCATAACGTCCTGAAAAGTCCTTGCTAATAGAAAATCTCCATCCTTTAGCTCAGCTCAGCGGTGTAGAGCTTTTCTGCAGAATTTCAGCAAAATCTGGAGGGTTTTTAGCTAGGAAGCAGATTTGCCTCTATGGTTGGAATTTTCATAGGAGCATAGGACTTGCCACACTTGCTCCGCTCACGGTCCCTTTAGTCCAGTCTTCTGTCTCTGACAATGGCCAGCCACAGGGGCCTCAGAGGAAGGTACGAGAAGCCTGTAGTAGCAGATGTGGGATGACTTGTTCCCCTCCCCCCCCACCCCCATTAGATCTCATCCTGGTCTCTAAGCCCCAAAGCATGAGGTTTAAAATCCCTGTCAAAAATGTTGTTAATTATAGCTCTGGAAATTCTTGTGATGCACATAAGTGTCCAAGCCCTTTCTACATCTTGCTAAATTCTTGGGCTTCATGACTTCTAGTAGCAGTGAGTTCCACAGTCTAATCACATGTGAAATTATATTTCCATCTATCAGATTTAATTTCCCACCTTTCAATTTCATTTTCTGAATGCTAAACACTCACTCAGGGGCGGGGGGCAGGATTCCCAGCTCCTATCTAGACACCTAAATAAGTAGCCAGATTTGTGCATTGGGAGCGCGCTGGGTGCTCACAAATCTCACAATGGGAGCTGCTGGGTGCTGGGCACTTCTGTGAATCTGGTCCTTATTTAGGAGCCAAGCTCTGGAAAATCTAGCCTTGCTTGAGCTGCAGTGTATCAGCAGGCAACTGCAAAAAACACAAAGGTTGGTAGGATTGTGGTACCTCTTTCCCTCCATATCTCCCCGAGCTTTCTTTTCTTTTCCTCTGTCCCTACTTCATCTCTTTCTGTCCCCCTCCCTTCATCTCCATCTCCTCCTCTTCCTCTCCTTCCCTTTCCTAGGGCTCATATCCTTTGGGGTATACTGCAGCCTGTAAAATGTGACCCGTATTCCCAGTCTCCAGCAGGCCTGATGCTGACTTTCCCTCCAGAACACCGCCCGGCTTGCAGGGACAAAGCTCTCAGGCAATCCCAGTATATCATTGTTGTTGGCCAGGCTAAACTTTCTTCTTATGGATCAGCTGTGGTAGCCACCTTCCATTCAGAATAAGTATAAAGAACCCATTGTTATCAGCTGGCTGGAACAATAGCAGGAGCACCCTATACTCCAGGCACATGGAAGGGCTGAGTAGACGCTGAATTATGTCACCCAAGGGGGTTCAAATGCAGGAGCTGGGGCTTTGATTGCGGGAAGTGGTTTTGGGGGGTGTGGGTGTGTGTGTGTGTGTGTGAGAGAGAGAGAGAGAGAGAGAGAGACTGAAGCGCCTTAGGACAACACGGATGAACAAGACAGAGAGAAGCAGAAGGAAAGTCAGACTCATAAGAACATAAGAATGGCCAGATTGAGTCAAACCAAAGGTCCATCTAGCCCAGTATCCTGTCTACCGACAGTGGCCAATGCCAGGTGCCCCAGAGGGAATGAACAGAACAGGTAATCATCAAGTGATCCATCTTCTGTCGCTCATGCCCAGCTTCTGGCAAACAGAGGTTAGGGACACCATTCCTGCTTGAACAAGCTGGCTGAAAGAGTTTGTTGCGTTTCCTACTTCTGGTTCCTCCAGCATTCAGAGAAGCAGCACTTTGTATTTTCCTGGTACTCAAACAAATTGCATTAACAAAACAAAAACAAAACCAGACTCCATCCTCAATTTCTCTTCCCGACTGGAACGTGCCACCAGTGCCTTGACCTTTTGATCAGCCTCGGGTAAAAGGGGGTAACGTTGTTATACCCGAGCTGCTCATGTCATGGATAGTGGTGAAAAATTTCAGAGGCCAGAATTAAACGTTGTGATAGCCAGATCTGAACTGTGAAGGATCCCATTTTATGCCATCCCTGCTCAACGAGATCTACAACCATCACCCATGACAGGGCCCATTCCTAAAGCTAAGGGGCTGTTGATATGGTTAACATGTGGTCAGGAAACTGTAGAAAAATACAGCGTGGTAGGAACATATTGTAAGTATATATCACTGTGTGTTAGCAATATATTTACAACATAATGAACTGCGCCGTATATTTGAAATATCATGAGAAGCGGCCAATTCTGGCGATGTTTGAAGTCTATCTCCTGGGTTGTTACATATATTTAAAAAACGCCTGCTATAAATTTAGATCAACCCCCCTCACAAATGGATGGGAACGCGGCTCTTTCCCCATATGGGGCTAATCTCCGGGAGGCGGGGGGAGCACATGGTATCAATTCGTGTACATGTCGGTTCCTTAACTCGGTCCTGAAGGTGGGGGTTCATGGTGTGTGGGGGGGTAAAAACCCCATGTTGCCGGTTTAGCTTCCCTCAGAGAGAGGGGTGCCTCATGGGATGACAAACCTTTCTTTCGCCTCTCAAGGGGAGGAGAAGAAACATGGGGGGACTAATCAAAGCCAACGACGCCTCGCGCCGGGAACGACTCCTGATGGAAACAGTCCGCCATGGAAATTGCAGTTCCATCACATTTTCGGTGGCAACAATAAAAGACAAATAGACTCAGGGAGCCACTAATGCTCCCACTCTCTCTTGCTGCAATTATTTATGCAGCAAACCCGAAGCCAAGGCTCTGCTGTGCTAAATAAGGAAGTCGGCGGGGACAGGAGACGGGGCCTTTCAGCAGATTCTCTCCAGACCAAGAGCCCGTTCCCTGCACCAGGCTGTCAGTGACCTGCGTGAAACAAGCTGGTGCCTCTCAATCCATTTTCTAACGGAGGGCCGTCTGCATAATAAAGCTTGCTGTTATAATCCATCCCCTTGTTGGCTGTCTCCAGAGAGATGCCAAAGATGAGCCGAGCCGCGGAAAATGAATATCCCTTTCAGCCCGAAGGGGGCGTGTCGTCCTAGGTCAGGGCTGAGGCAAACGTGTGTGTGTGTGTGTCCCCACTGGTGTGTGTTATGTATCCCTGTCCCCTAGCTGCACTGCCTGGCCCTTCAGCTCTAGCTGTCGAGATCTGCGTTGAGCTCTGGAGATCCCTGGAGGGCAGGCTGAGAAGGTGGCCCCCCACAACGCACTGGCTGTAGCAATGAGAAGTTCTTCTCAGGCTGAAACACCAAAGGGGAAACCCTGGCATCATTCCTCTCCGTTCGGGAGCAGCGATTGCTTCTGAGAGCTGGCCGGACAACAGAAAACATATTTGTGGGGGAAATATTCCCGACTGCCGAAGCTGTGTTCCTTCCTGCGGCGCTGGAAGTTCTCGGAGAACCTTCACCAAAGGTGGTACTGAATAGGTTTGGTTTCCAAACACTTTGTTTCGTTGGTTTTCATCTTTTCTTGCCCTCCCTCAACCCCATCTCTTCTTCCCCCTTTTCTCCTTTCCCAGGGAAAAAAGGGAGGAAATGGGATATGACAGGGCGGCGGAAGCTCCTGAAAAGTGGGGGGGCCTCGGTGCCCAAACCATAGCCTCACCCCCTGCACCGCCCCTTCCCCCGCCGAGGCCTCACTCCCATGTTGCCCCTTCCCCCCAAGATCCCGCCCCCTGCTTACTCCTCTCTGCCCCCTCCCCTCCTTTGCTCACCCTTACGGCATAGTCCTCCCATTTTTAAAAGTGATGGGGCCCTGGCCCCCTCGCCTCTCCTGTTCCGGTGCCCCTGACAGGGCCACAAAACAACTATGTGGAGAGCTTCTTCAGCTTCTTCTCCATCCCCTGTCGCCCATTTCCAGCTTCTGGCAAACAGAGGCTAGGGACGCCATTGATGGACCTGTCCTCCATGAACTTGTCTAGTTCCTTTTTGAACCCTGTTATGGTCTTGGCCTTCACTCCTCTGGCAAGGAGTTCCACAGGTTGACTGTGCGTTGTGTGAAAAATGACTTCCTTTTGTTTTAAACTGCTGCCTATTAATTTCATTGGGTGACCCCTAGTTCTTGTGTTATGAGAAGGAGTAAATAACACGTCCTTATTGACTTTCTCCCCACCAGTCATGATTTTATAGACCTCTATCATATCCCCCCTTAGTTGTCTTTTTTCCAAGCTGAATAGTCCCAGTCTTATTCATCTCTCCTCATACGGAAGCTGTTCCATACCCCTAATCATTTTTGTTGCCCTTTTCTGAACCTTTTCCAATTCCAATATAGCTTTTTTGAGATGGAGTGACCACATCTGCCCTCAGTATTGAAGATGTTGGCGTACCAGGGATTTATAGAGACAATATGATATTTTCTGTCTTATTATCTATCCCAATCCTAATGATTCCCATTATTCTGTTCGCTTTTTTGACTCCCGCTGCACATTGAGTGTTTTCAGAGAAATCTCCACAATGACTCCAAGGTTCCCACCACCTTTACAGATTGTGCCAGTGTCTAAGCAGTATCCTGAGCCCAGGAGAGGAGAGACCTTCTGTGTCCATGGTTCTCCCAGCCTACAGCTCTTTCATTTTCTCTCGCCCCCCTTCACACTTCCTGTGCCTTTGTGCCTTCTGAGTTAATGAGGTCATTAGCTTTTAACTCTCTCCAGCCTATCAGTTTGGCACATTCCCCCTATTCTGGGGCATGCGAAGCAGCTCTTAGAAGTGGCAGTGGTCAGAGTTCTGGATCCGCTGTTGCCCATCGCTCTGTCGTACGGAGGGAAAAGGGAGAGAAATAGGGGAACCAAAGTAAAAATGATAAACTGAAAATCTGATGACTGAAAAAAATGATTCAGTTTTTCATGTTCCTGTTTATCAAAATACCTGGCAAATTCACACACACACACACACACAAAATCAGGAAAATTCCTGATGTTGAAAAACCATTTGAAAAATGTTGACCAGCTCTGTTGTTTGTTCATCCTAGAGTTAGATTCAATAGGAAGGATGGACCACGGATTGGGGTGCTAGTCTAGGATTCAGGAGACCCAGGTTCACTTTCCTATGCCATGCCAGATGTTCTGCCATAACCTTCGGCTCGTGCCTCTGTGCCATAGTTCCACATCTGGAAAATGGGGATAATATTTCCCTGTTTCACAGGGTGCAGTGGTCTGCTCAGCTATTGTGATGATAGTCCCTCAGACAGGAATGAGCTGGCTCATACACATATGCATTACTGCCCTCTACTGGATAGAATCAGAACTGCCCAACTATGTGCCATAGGCCCTATAATGCTAGCAGTGATTCTCCTTTAGCTCAAATGGCAGGGGCCTATGATTTTGGACTAGGAAGATCTGAACACTGGTCCCACTGTTGCAGTGAAGTTCCCACTTTCGAGGATTCTCAACAGCTCCCTATACCCAGCTTCTCTGTGAAACAATTTAAGCTCAGACCACAGAGATCCTCCAAACGGCTGCATCCTTGTGAACTCATCTAGGAGTCATTCTCCCACATGAATGAGCAGCAGGGGATGGATCACTTGATGACTACCTGTTCTGTTCATTCCCTCCGGGGCACCTGGCACTGGCTACTATCAGTAGACAGGATACTGGGCTAGATGGACCTTTGGTCTGACCCAATAGGGCCATTCTTATGTGAAAGGGCATATGGACAGAGGGTTTCCCAAAGGTGGGAGCCATTTCTTGCTGCCAGCAGGCCCTAAATTGCTAAAGCAGCTTCATCAAACTTTAATTACGTGTCTATAAACTATCGGAAAAGTTTACGCCGTTAATAAGAATGTTTCTAATTAGCATTTATTGTTTATGTTCTGAAATTCCAAATCATACAACCAATTGATTTTCCCCGGTTGCCCTCATTAAGCCCTCAGCAAAAGGCATTTTAAAATAGATTGGCATTTAATTCCCGTCGAAAGAGCTGATTAGATCAGGGGCCTGTTTTACTGCATTTAGTTGCTTTTGCTTTTAATTTAACTTAGTAGTATGAAAATAAGTCAGTGCTGTACTATCACATTCCCCCCACCCAGTATCCATCCATCCATCGTAAAGATCCTCTCCATGTCCCACACCAGGACTTTGAAACAACTGAAGGAGAAACAGATCCTGAAGGCTCCAGGTTTTACATGAGATCCAGTGCCATGTTTAGCCAAGAAGTTGGAAATATTATAATTACAGTATCTACACTGCCATCTAGTCTGTACTAGAAAAGTGGTCGCAGTATAATTGCATTAGGGCTTTTGCTGGTATTAAAATGTCATGAAAAAAAAATCACACCTCTAACTGACATTATTCTACTGGCAAACGTTTCTAATGTCGATCTGGCCTTCGATGGAGAACAACAGATATTTTCATAGATCCATAGATTCTAAGGCCAGAAGGAGCCACTGTGATCATTTAGTCTGATGTCCTATAGAACACAGGCCAGAAAAAATCCCTGAAATAATTCCTGTTTGAACTAAAGTGGAGCTTTTACAAAAACATCCCGTCTTGATTTTAAAATGGTCAGTGATGGAGAATCCACCACGACTCCTGGTAAATTGTTCCAATGGTTAATTACCCTCACTGTGAAAAATGTACCTTATATCCAGGCTGAATTTGTCTAGCTTCAGTGTCCAGCCATTGAATCGTGTTATAGCTGGATGGAGTCAGTAAAGCTGCTCACACTTTCTCTTAGCAATGAGTCTAGTATCATATCTGGCAGCAGCATAGCCCAAAGCCAGGTGGACATCAGCTTGTCACGGACTCACAGATTGTGCCCACTCGTGGCCCCGTGCGGTCCGTGGGGGGTGCCCCTGTTAGTGAGACAGCCCTTCTCGGGGGTCCACTCTCTCTCGGGGTCAGGCCCCTCCACCTCCTGGAGCCGCACCTCTCGGAGCCTTAGCACGTCTGTTTCTCGCCATGGGCCCCCTCAGGGAGTCCACTCGCTCTGGCCCCCCCGGGCCTCCACCCCCGAAGGGGTTGATGCAACCCTGTTCTCTAGACCGGAGTGACACTCAGCCAGCATAAAACAGGAGGGGTTATTGAGCGTTGAACACAGCACAGGAAACTCTCAGGGCCTCAGGCCTGGCCTCCCTGAGCCCAGCACATCCCAGTCTTTCTGCATCCAGGTGGGCTCTGCCTGCTCCCCCTCTCCAGCCCCGAGCCCCCCTGCTTCCCAGCTGGGCATCTGAGATCCCCGGCCCCAGGCCCCGCCTCTGTCCATTGTCTTCTCTCCAGGGAAACAGGGTCATAAACTGGTGCCTCCTCTCCTCGCTTCTGTCCTCTGTCTGGAACCAGCTGGTTAGGTCACTGGGTCCTCACTCTGCAGCCCATTGTCCGCCCACTGGCCAGAACCGGCTGCAACTCCTGAGCTGGGTCTCCAGGTCGGGGTCTCAGGTCACCGGTCGCTGGGGTATCCATCCTCCAGGCCATTGGCTGGGGTCCCCAGTTCCCTCTCCGGTCCTCTGCAAAACACACTCCCTCTCCCCTCACCTCGTTAAACCAGTAACACCCAGGGAAACTGAGTCCCACCCCCTCCGCATGCAAATCATTGAAACCCCACCGAAAACCAGAAAAAACAAGAAAATCCCCCACTTCGTCACACAGCTCTCATGATCATGTGGTTTTTAGCTTGTTGAAAGTCTCTCAGCTACAAGTACACAGGGCCAAATAAACCAAGAGGAATTCTGAATGCTCTTGTTTCCACCAATCAGCATACCTCCCTAGCAAGCTGCTGCAGAAGACAGTCCTTCCACCTCATAGACATCCAGTGTTACATAAGAAAACACCAGTCCCAGTTGGCGAAGGGAAGAATTACCTAGTGGTTAAAACACTGGACTAGGGTACACGAAATCTACATTCATCTGCAACTTTGACACAAACACCTTGTGTGACCTTGAGCAAACCCTTTGATCGCGCTGTACCTCTGTTTCCCTATCTGCACAAGCGGCGTAATACTACTTCCCTACCTCCCAGGGATCAATATTTGGATGGTGCTCAGTGAGTAGAGTTAGATCAGTAAGAAGTTATATTGTATTTGGAGCTGTGTCAGAGCAGCAGTGTCTGTAGAGTCCTGCACTGACCCTCTTAAGGAATTGAGGATGAAGCACAAAGCTCTGGAATTATGAACAGTTGCTCAGCCGTGCTCTTAAAATTCTTAGACAAGCATCAAGGAAATATCGTCGGAAATCAGCTTTTCCTGCCTAGCAACGTCTTGCCAAACGGTCAAGAAAAGGGCCATGCATTTTTGGTGGGACAATTTTTCCACTGTTGTTTTGGATCGTTTTGCTTTTTTGTGCCGTTTCACAAACTGGGCTTTTGCACCGAAGGAGGAGACTCTCCGGGAGAAAAGGGTTCTTCATCTGAATTAATCTTCTAAATGCAAAGTCTCAAAATTGTTGCAGTTTTCACATCACTTTTGTGATTGGATTTTTTTTTAAAGCCAAAATGAAAGGTGAAAATTGCATTATGGAAGGTTCCACATTTTGGGGGCAGGGATTGTCTTTATACTGTATGTGTGTGTGTGTACAGTGACTGGCACCAGAGGGCCCTGATCTGAATTGGTGCCCCTAGGTACTATTGCAATAAATAATAATGTCCTGCTGCCCAGTATCAAGAACGTGCAGGTTTATTTCTTCTCTTATACTAGTTTGACACTTAGGGCTGGTCAAATTTGATAGAAGATTGGCTTTTCAACACAACAAAATCTTTCATTGGACGACTGGAAATGTTTGGCTGAAGACTAAATATTTGAATTGTTATTATTTTGGCAGTTTTGCCCCCAAAATGTAGGTTTTTTTGGTTGCCAAAAATAAAAACCTTTGCTTTTTAATTAAACAGTCACATTTTCTACTGGAAATTTTGCCCCAAACAAAAAAAATGTTTTGTTTTCATTGAAATTTTCCACAGGAAAAAAAAATCCCCATTTTCCAGCCAGTTCCGTTGACATTGCATTAACTTCAGTGGAATTCATGTTGATTTATGACGGTGTGAATCAAGTCAAAATCAGGTCTCTCTTTCCCTCTCCCCCCTTCTTTTCTTTTTCATTTTAGTTTTGCTCCACCCATATTGGCTAATCAAATCGTTAGTCAAAAGCCTCTTTCAAATTGGTGTGCTTCCACAAAGGCAAGTACTGTACAATCTAGCGAGAGCCTTGAAAATGCAGATGCAGTCACTGTCCGACCTGTGGGTGAAACAGCCACCCACCTGACGCTTTCAGGCCGCTCAAGCTTGCCTCAGGATTTTCAGTGCATTTCCCAGACGCCTGTGGCGATCGGATATGCAGAGCCGGGTTCTACATTCACAGCTTACCGGGACTTGCTGTAAGTCACAAGCAAAAGCAGTTCTGTGGTTCTCCTAGTGGATATTTACCTGGCGCACACACTGTCTATACACAGAGGCACAGCCGGGCTGCTCAGCGGAGGCTCAACATTGGACTGATAGAGGAGGGGACAGGGTTGCAGGTGCATTGGCAGAACTGGGAGTTGGGGTAGGGATACCCTGTATTGCAGACTGGACTGGACTGACAAGGGCTGCTGCCAGGCCAGAGCAGGGAGCATTAGCAGAGCCATCAGGAGGAACATTACGCCAGCCCTGCTGATGCTATGCATGACTCTGCCAAGGGCTATCCCCAGAAAAATCTATCCAGTTACTGTGGAAACTCAATGAATCTTTGAAGGCAAAATCCTACAGAATGTTACAGAGATGGAGAATCTTCTGCCAGAAATGTTCAACCAGTCTCTAGAATTCCAGGGCAGGGACATCATTCCCTATTAATAACCATACTTAGCACTTTCCACCCACTGCTGGATTCCCTCTGAGACCTTTTCCACTCTGCTTATCCAGAACACCTCGTCCACTTCATCCAGTCCTTCGGGATCCAAAAAACCCTCCGCTCGACTCCAGCTCATCACTCGGGTTGCTTTATTAGGCGGGTTAGAGCTCTTTGCCCCGCTGGTCAGGCCCAGACACAGAGGGGTCAGGTGCAGGGTGATGCCACAATTCCAATTCATGTCAGACACCGCACTGTTTATATACATCTTTCCTAGCTACTAACATCTATACTTCTTGCATGTGGGCACATAGGTACATAACCCAACTCTTTTGGTGACAAATAACAAATGATATGCAACATCCCATGCCCCAGCCTGTGAGTACTTCTACCATTGAACCCCTCCCACCTCCCAAAATTATACTCTTCCTCTGTGTCCAGTGACCACTCCATAGCCAGAAAATAGTATTTTTTTTATACACCTCACTTGTGAAACAGTGGGAGAAGATGTAAGGTGGATATGCCTCTGACCTACTTTGGATTTTACAAAATACAGATTGCCCGGGACCTGCCTGACTCTCCATAAGAAATGGTTTATTAATAACATCAAATCCCAGATCAGATTATGGCAGAATCTTGTTTTAACTTGGGCCAGCCCTAATTCCACTACTTGCTGTATCCTCTTAAATTAGCATTCATTTCATTCACATCCTATTTCTCTCTTTCCGTGCTTGCTTTTTCAGTTTTATCATCCAGCTACGCAGTCCCACGACCACACTCATCGTCAGCATTTGAACTCCCATTCCAATTCAACTTCAAGCCTGCACCAGGGGGTGCAAGCTCACCTCCTCTGGGGTGGCCCACCAGCGTGTGGCCACAGCCTGTGCAGCATTGTCCCCCATTTGTTGGTGCTTGGCCCCCCGCTGGGTAACAGGCAGCAATTGCTCTGTGTTTCTCTTTACTAAATCAGATGTGGTCATGGACAAGGGAACTCTGGGATCAAAGGGATTAGGCACTAATGTTTCCCATTCAGAGTTGGCCATCACTTCCTCCCTCACATTCACCTCATTCCATGCACTTGGCCATAGGGCATGGGTCCCAGTCTGAGTCGGAGAGGTGAGGTTTAGACAAAACACATTCAGATTCCCCTGACATGGCGTTGCCCCAACTGAAAAGCAGCGGTAACCCACCGCTCACATGGTATCACTGAGCCTTACCACCTCCTTCCCACTCTCCTTGGAGACTAGTTGGGCCCTACTTCCTTCGGAGACAGATGCATTTACAGAACCATCTATGCTGGGTTCTTTGGCAACATGCAATGTTTACCTCTACACCGTCCTTGCTGCCAGCTTACCACTCGGCTGGTGTTGTCTATACGTTCCATTCTCAAACGTGCTCAGACTGTGAACATACACGAATTCTCTACGACTCCCTGTCCATCTGGGAATTGCAGTCATGACTGGCACAGTCTCATTATTAAGTGGGTGTGGTGCCCAAAGCTCAGGATCTTCTAGCCTTGCGGATTGCAAATTTTCTTCCCTGATATTACAAATTCCCTTTTCCACTAGTGTGGTCCAGATCAGTGTGCTGTTTAACAGTCTCGACCAGCCTCCTCCACTTAATTTCTTCTGTCGCCTGAGTTAAACACATAACAAGTTTAGTACCATATAGGCTGCAAGCAATTGCTTGAGAAACATTAAACAAATCACAGAATTTACAGATAGATTCATCCATTCCAAAGCTGGTGCAAGAGCGTGCATCTTGCTAAGAGTCAGCGCCTGCTGCTGCAGCGTTAGGCTACCGATTCCACCTCCTTTTCTGATTGCGTTTCCAAAACCATTGACTAAAGCGTTAATTCTAAGATTCAATCCTTCAGCCTCTGCAGAATTGCATCGTGAAACCCCCAACTCCTGCTCCACTCAATATAGTTGCCAAAGTGTCTCTTTTCTTCCTAGTATTTGTAAACCCTGGCTGTATACCTCCCACCAGATTCTGCCAGACTCTGATCTGGGATTTGATATTATTAGTAATCATTTCTTATGCGGGGTCAGGCAGGTCCCGGGCAATCTGTATTTTGTAAAATCCAAAATAAGTCAGAGGCATATGCGCCTTACATCTTCTCCCACTGTTTCACGAGTGAGGTGTATAAAAAAATACTATTTTCTGGCTACGGAGTGGTCACTGGACACAGAGGAAGAGCATAATTTTGGGAGGAGGGAGGGGTTCAATGATAGAGGTACCATAGTTGATTTAGTTGGGGATTGGTCCTGCTTTGAGCTGGGGGTTGGACTAGATGACCTCCTGAGGTCTCTTCCAACCCTCATATTCTATGATTCTATGATTGTAGGCTGGGGCATGCAATGTTGCATATCATTTGTTATTTGTCACCAAAAGAGTTGGGGTTTATGTACCTATATGCCCACCAACCATCCTGGCTCTACTGAAGCACAATTGTTATGCCTTAAAAAAAACACCCATATTTTATTTATATACCAAAGAATTCCAAAGTCTCTTTTGCTATGCCCATAAACTCTCAAACCAGACAGCCTCTTCTCCAGCTGTCCATTTTGGCCCACTGATACCATCCAAACACACCCTGTGTAGTTCTCTACATTGCTGCACATGCTATCCAAGTCTCCAAATGAGAGAAATTTCCTGCAAAGGTGGATCGACTTCATTTAGCCCCGGACGGTGGTTTGTAGATCATGCCCTCCATTCTCACTCTACGGCTGGATCTGCAGTGGTTTTGCAAATCACTGTCCGGAGTGTGTCTGAACCTGGGGGCTATCTCCATGCCCTCTGTCATGCTGTCTGGAATAGCTCAGACACCCCAAACTGGTGGTTGATTCCATTATTAGATTTCACCAAGCCAGTAACAAATGTGAACTTCTGGATCACTATCCCAGTCTTATCACGGAGTCACAGACAGTCCCCATAGACGCTCCAATATATCTTGCCGCTCAAACAATCCGGACTTTGTGATAAAAGGTTATACAAACCAAAAATCACACCACAGCAGGTTCCTCCCCATCCCAAAGGATCAGTCACTTACCCCAGATCAAGTTGAGACTCTGGATCTCACATGAAAAACAGCCAGTTCTCTAGTAAACTAACTAAAGATTAGCTAAGAAAAAGAAATGAGAGTTATTGAGAAGTTAAAGCAGGTCAAATACATTAACAGGTGAGACAAAATGTGTAAATCCTGGCAGTTGATGCAGTAATCTGCCAGTTTCCCAAGCATCTTTTCAGGGAACTCAGTTGTTCCTGGGGACCACCACTTTGCATTTGGTATCTCCCCTGGAAGAGTCCAAACAGTCAGCGATAGAGGATCTTCCTTTGAATCAGTACTTATAGCTTCTTCTCCAGACAACAATCTGACAGGTGTTTTCACTCACTCCATGGCCACTTGCTTTGAAGTTAGCACTTTTCTTCATTTGCATTTCCAAGGCTCCAATCGTGCTTGGTGGGTAATTTTTAGTTACAGGGATGGGTATACACCATGTAAATGTAATTACAGGGGCACACGCAATGTAAAAGCAATGCACCAGCAAACGACAATCTTGCATTAGTTTTCATGAAATATACACATCAAACATCTTCTCGTTTTAGCACTAACACACACTTGGATTTAGGATTATCTAATTACCGGGACATACATCATGTAACACAATAGCTATCAACAGGTTATAGCTAAGTGAAAACAATACCATTAGCATTTCCTTTGAACTCTAGGAACACACAAGTAACTTGGCCTGATTACGATACCTACCTCGCCTTGGTCTTCTGAACGTCTGTCTCCTCTATTGCCACCCCACACTTTTGCACCTGTATTATCTGCTTCTGCAAGTCCTTTATCTGGGCCTCCAACCAGGCTGCCATAGCCATATTCATAATCATATTCATAGTTTCGCTGGTCTCCCCTTTAAGGTCTCAAATGCGGACACTCCCCCCCCAGATCTACATTCGCTAGCTCTGATGCACATTAAGAACAGTGGCGATATTTCATCCCAGTTACTACCCGTGCTCTTTATTCCCTTCCTGAGTTCAGTTTGAATGGTTCTATTCATTCTTTCCATCTGCCCCGCTGCTTTGGGATGATAAGCAATGTGGAGTTTCTCATCTCTGTCCAACAGTGTCCATATTTCCTTAACCACTGAGCCAACAAATCCACTACCATTGTCTGAATCAATCACCTTAAGAACCACCCAGCAACTGAACAAATCATACACCAATTATCTAGCTCTTGTCAGTGTAATCTTAGTTGAGAATGCCTCCACCCAATGTGAGAAGGAGTCCACTACAACTAGTACGTATTTCTTCCCTCGGGATGTTAGGGTTAGTTCCCCAGCTGGATCTTTTCCCAGGGTCCTTGGGAGCCTGTCTCACGAGTGCCCCTCTGCATTTTCTCTTTGCTGGATCATATCTAGCACAAACAAGGCAAGAATTAAGATGTTCATTCAAATCCTGCTCCCATTTGGGCCACCGTCCTGTTTTTGCCAACCTTTCCTGGGCTTCCTTCTGTTTAGCGCAACCACCCGTAGGGCATGCATGTCTCCATGCCGAGAGATCCTTTGGCATATCCCTTGGCACTATCCAAACCAAGCCAGCTCCTGACTTCACACACAAGAGCCCTGGCTCTGTTACTAACGCCTGGCCATCCGCTTTTACTCCCAGGCTTTGAGCTTACGTCCATAGTGGAACTAATGCCGGATCCTGCGACTGGAGGCTCTGCAATCACCCTGCCTTAGCGTGTAATGATTGCCGATGGCCCCCGGTGACCGCTGCCCCTGGAATGATTGTCCCTTCCTAAGCAGAGTACTTTGCATTGGTGCTCATTGAATTTCATCCTATTTAATTCAGACCATTGCTCCAGTTTGTCCAGATCGTTTTGAATTCTAGTCCTGTCCTCCAAAGCCCCTGCAGCCCCTCCCAGCTTGGTATCAGCTGCAAACCTTATAAGTGTCATCTCTCTCCCAGTGGTTCTCAACCTGCGGCCTGTGAGCTGCATGCAGGCCAATTAGCGCACAGCTGCAGCCCAGCTCAGCTGTGTGCTAAGGCCGGCACCCATGGAGGGGTCCGGGTTCCTGGATGCCCAGCACGGTGGGGTCCGGCGGCAGGGCTGCTGGCCCACTCCACATGGTGGGGGTCCAGGGTCGAGACAGCCGCCTGGCCCCATGGGTTCGGGGGTCCGGGGCAGTCATATGACAAGGGTCCGGGGCAGACAGCCGGACAGCCCCACGTGGGGGGGTTCCGGGGCAGCCATGCAGCAGGGGTCCGGGGCAGGCAGCCAGCTGGCCCCGCGTGGCAGGGATCCAGGGTGGCCAGCCAGCCCACAATGCCTGGGGCGGGCATATGCTGCCCACAATGATAAATACGTTGAGAACCACTGCGCTATCCAAATAATTTATGAAGATATTGAATAGAACCAGACCCCAGACAGATCCCTGTGGGATTCCAGTCAATGTGACCTTTCTGCTTGATTCTGAATGATTTATAACTACTCTCTGAATATGGTTTTCCAGCCAGTTGTGCACCCACCTTATAGTAGGTTCATCTAGGCTGTATTTCTCTCATTGGTTAATGAGAAGATCATATGAGACTGTATCAAAAGGCTTAGTAAAGTTGAGGTATATCACATCTGCTGCTTCCCTGGTATCCGCAAGGCTTGTTACCCTGTCAAAGAAGGATATTATGTTGCTTTGACATGATTTGTTCTTGACAAATCCATGATGACTGTTACTTATCACCTTATTTTCTTCTAGGTGCTTACAAATTGATGGGTTGATTATTTGCTACATTATCTTTCCAGGTACCAAAGTTAAGCTGACTGGTCTATAATTCCCTGGGTTGTCCTTATTCTCTTTTTATAGGTAAGCACTATATTTGCCCTTTCCCAATCCTCTGCGATCTCTCCCGTCCTCCAGGAGTTCTCAAAGATAATCGCTAATGGCTCAGAGATCTTTTCAGCCAGCTCCTTGAGTATTCTAGGATGTATTTCATCAGGCCCTGCTGACTTGAAGACATCTAACTTGTCTAATATCAGGGGGTAGCCGTGTTAGTCTGTATCTACAAAAACAACAAGGAGTCTGGTGGCACCTTAAAGACTAACAGATCTGTTAGTCTTTAAGGTGCCACCAGACTCCTAACTTGTCTAAGTAATTCTCAACTTGTTCTTTTCCTATTTTAACCTCATGTGCAGTGTTAGTCATCCAATCACTGCTAACTTTTTTGATGAAACCTGAAACAAACAAAAAAAGGCATTTAACATTATGGTGATTGCTGCATTTTCTGTTATTGTCTTTCCCTCCTCATGAGTAATGGGCCTGCCCTGTCCTGGGTCTTCCTGTTGCTTCTCATGTATTTGTAAAATGCTTTCTTGTTACCTTTTATATCCCTAGCTAGTTTAATCTCCACCCACCTGCTGTCTTTTTCACTGGCCGTGCTGGAGAATTACGCACCGAGGACAGATCCGCTTTATCAATCCCTATTCCGACAGTGCCTCTACTTGTAGCCCACGAAAGCTTATGCTCTAATAAATTTGTTAGTCTCTAAGGTGCCACAAGTACTCCTGTTCTTTTTGCGGATACAGACTAACACGGCTGCTACTCTGATACCTCCTATATTGGCCCTATAGATTTCTTACGTATTGGCTATTGTCTTTGGGGTGGGGGGGATCCCCCCTTCTAGTATTATCTGGGTAACCATTCAACCACAGTCCAGTTTAGAAATAGCCTATGCGCCCCCTGATATGCTTCTGCTACTTCCGGGACCCACTCGGGTGTGTCCACAATGTATTGACTAGATGCAGCCTGTTTCCCCTTTAGGGACCCGACTGCTGCTGCCTTGGGTATGAACTCCCCCCAGAGCCGTGTTTGCCAAGCGCAATGCCAGACACGCTGCAGTCAACACTGGAACTCCCAGAATCTCCGCCTTTGACGGCACTATTGTGGCGCACTGACTTTCCAATTCCCTATCCAAATTACCTGTCCGTCAGGATCCTAACAAGGGCAGTCAGGATCGAGGGCCAGAGCAAAGTCACACCTGAGGCTGGGAGTGGCGGAGGAGTTCGTAGTCAGGTTCCAGGGCAGGGTCGATACCAAGGGTCAGAATCAGGTTTCAGGGTCCGGGTCTCTCCCCATATGTACATAGAAAGCAATGGTCCCAGGCCCGGCAGGGCACTCAGCACTGCGCTGGTTTGTTCTGTAGGGCATTGAACTGGTTTTTGTTTGGATCAGATTAACTGGGGACAGAATAATTTTTAGTGGGGGCAGATTCCTACGGCGCTTGGGAACAGCCGAGTCTGTTACTGTGGTAATAGTCCCCGCTTTGCTGGATCAAAGAGAACAATCCGAACGTGGGAAGCTAATACGCCCCTTTTGGATAATTTGGCAGCCTGTTTCTAAGTGGCAAAGAAATGTGTGCTTAAGCTCTCTCTTCAGGAGAGCACAAACCGTTGGCACATCAGGCTTGCGCTCAAAGGACAGATTCGGGACTGGAAGCCAAGTGCCCAGAGCTCGCCGGATGATGAGTCACAGAAATGGTCCAGTCAGAGACTCATCCGCACTGAGCCAGGGGACATGGCTAGAGTTGTAGATGGGACCCAGCCTCATTCCCAGATATGGGATAAAGCCTTGGGTTTCACCCAGTTATAGGGAGACGGTTAGGTCTTGTACCCGGCAACTTGTAGTCGGGTCCCCTGACTTGATGACAGCGGAAGTACAGCTGGGCACTGTCAGGGATAGCCAGGGTTGTGGGTATGGGTTCTGCAACTTTTAGCCAGGCTGTCCCTGGGCCGGCAGGCTCCAAATGAGCCCTGTGCCGGAGGGGCCTATGCACCCTTGGACCTGAAATAAGGCATCCATATGTCTGTTCCCCTATTTGCGATTCCTTGATGGAGTTTCTCGTTCTTGCTAAGGGCTGAGCCTCAGAGTCCACCAGCAGGTCCTGTCCTTGAGCCCCCCTTCCCAAGTCAGCGCAGGACAAGGGCACGGGAGAGGCACTGCCAGAACCGTTCCGAGGAGGGGCTTGTCCCCAGCATGCTGAAATCACTGCTCGCAGCCATTTAACTCTGTATAAATTACAGCGTCATTTAGATGCAGAGCATTTCATGCTCAATTAGTGCCACTTCACAGGGAGACGGTTCTGTGCCGAGGGTGAAGCACAGGAATCGCACTCCGGGCTTGGAAAAATGTAGTTCTTAAAGGTAAGGGGTAACCATGGAAATGACAGAACTCTAGGCTGGGGGAGGGAAGGAGAGATACTGCGAAAGGAAAAAAAAGAGAGAGAGAGAGACAAGTAGACACGAGACACGGCTTATTGGGGAAATGGACACACTTACCAAAGGAAGAGGCACTGCTGATTGGAGTAGACCAATATTTTCTGAGTAACTAACTAAGTCAAGGTCAGAGGACCTATTCTCCCTGCCTCCCTGCCCTGCCAGTGCCACTGTCACCAGAAGGGGGCGCTCTGCAGTTTTAGGCAAACCTAACTAGGGAGGCTGAGAAACCGATAATGAAATCGAGGGAAGCCCTTGTACATAGTCAGCTGAGAGCTCCCTGCTTCAGAATGGACACGACCCGTCCGTGATGCCGTGACTGCCCTGAGAGGGGAGGGACAGTGTGTGCGGTCTGCAGCGGTTACAATATAGGCGGTCATTGCTGGGGGAGGAGGGGAGAGAGATCTAGTGGTTAGGGCATGGATCAGGGAGTGAGTGACTCATGAGTTACAAACCCAACTGTGCACACTTGGGTGAGTCACTTAAGCTCTGTGCCTCAGTTTCCCCATATGTGAAATGGGGATAATATTACTGAGGCACTTCTGTGGGGATTGTGGGGGTTGGTTGGCCTGTACAACACCATGAGGCTGCAAAGTGCTTTATAAGGGCTTAGTATTATCATGGCAGGGGAGAGAATTGGAAGGAGTAGGCCATGTGTCCAGGGAAGGCAATACTGGGGTTGTGCAGCAGGAGGCAGCACACACAGTCCCTCTGCCAGGACTCTGGGACATCAGGTCTGCGTGTCGTGGTGAAGGAAGCACAGAGGAACTGTCTTTCCGAGCAGGGTCATGTTCTCCCATTCAAGCCCTCATTAGACACACTCGTTCTAACCTCAGACTGTGTCAGCACAAAAGCCTCTGTATCTCTAAGCAGGGTGACCCGCCCACCAGACCAGAAATGGCCTGGCCCCTAAAAGAAAATGCAGCGAAGGTTTTCACATTGTTTTTTACTGACATGGAGAAATCAAGCAGAACTTTCCCTGATATCCTTCTCTGGAATGGTCCACGCACCTCCCCTACCAACCCCTCTGCATTCACTCACCAGCTGGGCTCCGATGCTCTGAAGATGGGGTGGGGGCAGCTGAGGACCCAGAGACAGAGAGGTTGAGGTTACATCTACACTTAAAACGCTACAGCGGCAGAGTTGCCAGGCTTCAGTGTAGACACTCACGGCTGCGACGGAAGCGGTTCTCCCGCTGCTGTAGTTAATCCACCTCCCCGAGAGGCGGTCGCGAGGCTGACAAAAGAACATGTCTACACGGGGCTTAGGTCGGCTTAACTACATCACTTAGGGGTGTGGAGTTTTCAAGGATCGATCTGCTTTTCCCTAAGATCACAACCAAGGCTTCCAGTGTGTCTCTGTGGGAACGCACCACAATTGCTCTCTGCCCCACAGTGTCCTCACCACACGAACGGCAGGACTGGTGGTGACCTATGGACACTGGAGATGGAGCAGTCCAATCAGGCTATTCTGGGAGCCAGGGTAGGGTTATTCCTTACAGTGTATTCTCCTCCGATTTCCAGTGTATAAGTTGTCTAAGTCTCAAACAGTGAGGTCCCCTCCCCTTGCTTAGAGAGCATTCCCCAGCGACGAAAAGCATTTCCTGATCGTCTGACTCGATTTTTCTTTGCTTGATTTCCTCCCACTCCTCCAAGTGAAACTTCTGCTGCCTCCCCCCCGGGCACCCTAAATAACACCCCCCACACACACACCTTTCAAATACTTGCAGGCAGTTAACTCCCATCTTACTCCTCCTTTAGCACTCTCTCTATAAATTAGCCCCTTTAAACTCTTTCACCTCTGTTGCTCTTCTCTGAATTCCCTTCACCGTCCTGAGAATGTGGCCACATTAATATATGGAGATATACCTATCTCCTAGAGCTGGAAGGGACCCTGAAAGGTCATCGAGTCGAGCCCCCTGCCTGGGTAGGTTTGTCCTAGCAGGATCAAGTACTGATTTTGCCCCAGATCCCTAAGTGGCCCTCTCAAGGACTGAACTCACAACCCTGGGTTTAGCAGGCCAATGCTCAAACCACTGAGCTATCTCATTAACACCAGCTTCTAGAGGAGAGGTCCCCTAACACATCTGATATTCAGCAGGAATATCATGTTTCCGTATCTACATCACAGAACATGTATGAAAGCAGGTGGAGTTCCCACCCAGCTCTCAACAGAGCTGCACACACTGTGTACCGTGCAATCGTACTCGCTATCCGGACTTTGCTTTGATTGCTAACGTAAGTGATAACAGCCAAAGATATTAACCGTATGTAGTAAGAGGAGGCCCTGAGAGATAAACCTTGGTATCAGAGGCC
>NW_020665349.1:2001819-2042902 GCF_002925995.2 Terrapene triunguis
CTTCCCATTCTGTATGTGTGAAACTGATTTTTCCTTCCTAAGTGGAGCACTTTGCATTTCTCTTTGTTAAACTTCATCCTGTTTACCTCTGACCATTTCTCCAATTTGTCCATTGCCGTGGTGAGTTCTTGGAGTGATGCGGGAGATGGCCGCGCTCCCCGCAAGAATCGATGAGCGTTTCTGGGGTACAGAGGAAACTCCATGATGCTGCCTCCAGGCCACCTTTTGTGAAACACGAGCGTTTACATTTTGACGGGGAACAACCTCTGCGAACCCTCGAGGAAAAACTAAGTGAACATGATTGAAAGGAATATCATATAGCTAGATCTGCCCTTCTGTTTTCCCTGCAGGCAAAAGCAGATCACTGGGTCTCAATGAGATGGTTCATAAGGAAACGTTCTTTTGTTTCCTTTGACGTGTTAGCTGCTTTTATGCTGCAAGATTGATGTGCTGTCTTGGGCTCCTTTTGGTCTTTGGATATTCGCTCTCTCTCTCTCTGGACTTTTTGTGCCAATGAATTTGTCTCCATCTAGCCACGGTTCCCCTGCTGCTCTCGCTCTCGTTGGCTGTAATGCCTACCATACCAGGACTTCGGAGTGACAAGTGGAAAGAGTGCTACTGAAGAATCCATCCTGGCGTTTATGCAACCAGACAAATGACGGCTGGCACAGAACACTTTGGGCAGGGTTAGCGTGAGCTCCCGTATACAGCAAGTGTTGTTCCCCTATACTGAGTCTTAGGACCTCACAGTAACAACCTTTCTGTTGGGGTTCCTGGTACCCGCTGCTCCCAGGTGGGCCGGAACTACAGGAAGAAGAGCCATTTTTGGAGGTATTTCATCCCTCCGAGCCGCAGCCAGAAGCAGAAGCCACATACATAAAGAAATATCAAACCTCCAGAAATGTTCCACTAATGTGTTGGGTTCAGGCGGAGTTTTGAGCAGAGGATTGGGGTTCTAATCAAATCTCTGGAACCATGGAGACGAAGGGCTATTTTTTTGAAAGCACCGAGCTCCCACGCGCACCTAAATATGTGGCAAGATTTTCAAAAGGGCTCAGTGCATTGAGTGAATGTTGGAGGCTGAGTTCATGTGAGAATCTGGCCCTGGCTGCAGGGATGGTACAGAGGAATTCCTCACCAGTTCTTTAGGCTGCGTTATGTGGGAGGTGAGTCCAGATGCTTACGGCCTTAAAATCTATGGATCTCAGCACGGCTCTTCATCTGCCTCCATCTCCTCTAAAGAGGAGAACATTTTCTAAAGGCAAATGAGACACACTGGCTCCACGACGGAGATTTTTTTCTGGAACAATAATGACAATTCTTCGCCCTTCTATAGGTTCTTCCAGCCAAAGACCTCAAAGCTCACACACATCAGTGAACTGAATCGTCACAACATCTCAGCGAGGCAGGTCCGTGTCAATATCTGCATTTCACACCTGGGGAAAGGGAGGCGTGGAGCAGGGGACTCGCTGGAGGTCAATGTGAAGCCAATTGATCTCTTTTCTCCTTGACAACCTGCTCCGGATTCCTAATAAGTGGGGTCCAGCCAGCAGCAGGCTTGGATAATTTTCCCTGAAGATGATTTGAGTTTTGCAGAGCCCACAATTGAGCCTCATGTCTCCCAGGCTTGTGTTTTAGCCATCCTTGCCCATACACCCAGCTGCACACCCATCCACATGCCAGAACCATTCAACAGCCCCTGCTGGGTTTTTATATGCAACCGTTTGTATGGGGGGGGGGAATTGGTGTGGTGATAAACACCCCAAATACCACGCAGTAATACCTCAAATACCATGGTGCAATACCCCACGCCGTGCGATGCAAACCAAGAAATGAAAATTGCTGCTCAGGGTTATTAGGGAGAAATTCTCATTACAACCGCAGCAAATCCTGTTTCGGGAGCAATTTGTGTCCAACACCACACACACACACACACCGCTCCCAGTGGTGAGGGGGTATAAGGAGGGTTGACTGATCGGATGTTGGAGCTGTACGTAGAGTATTAGTAATGCTGCCCATTAAAAGCCCTGAATATAGTATTAAACTGCCTTCCTCCAAGCTGTCTCCCTGCTTTCCATGTTCGCTGAGGAAAGGGTTAAAAACGACTCCGGCTTTGTATTCCCCAAGAATTTTTTTGGCCTGGAGCAAAAGTAAAATCCCAACAAATTTTCTGCATCACAAAATCAGCTGCACTTAATTTGCCAAACAGCAGGAGGGGACCTGAGCTATTTGCCAGGACCCCAGTGTTACCAACATTACCACATTAGCACGTTCAGGTCCCTAACTCTTATTCCATGCTTCTCACAGGCAGCGTTACTGAGAGCCAGAGAGAGGAAAATGCAACCTAGTTTCCTGTGCATTAAACCTGCTGATTCCCTCTCTTAAAGTTACACTGTACCAAGTCCCACTAAACAGACAAAATCATGTACGGAATGGGTAACTTTTTTCTCCATCCAGCTGCTCAGTAGCTCATAATAATGACGGATAGCATCTGTCCTGCTCTGCAAGTTACCCTTTAAAGGTCTATTGGGGTCATTCCTTGTTATGGAAAAGAAGCTGAGAGGGGGATGATCCTGAGGGAAAGAGATAAATAATTCTTCAAATGGAACAATTAACAATCAGTTGTGACACTGCTGGAGCACAGCGATAACCCCATAATTCTGGCTTATCTCTGATTAATGAAGAGTCAGGCCCAGCATCCCCGGAGCCCCGAGAAACGGCTCTCCTGATTATGTCACAACTGATCTGCAACTGTTCCGTCTGAAGATTGTTTATCTCTTTTGCCCATGACCGTCCGCTCCAAGTCGCTGTTAAATTGGATCCAGCTATCAGCAGCCTTCGCTAATTTCCCCCGAAGATGAGCTCTTTTGTAGAGCCGAGTGTCTTTTTGTGTCGCCGTTTTTCAAGTTGCTGCTTTTTTAATGTCTTTTTGGTTTCTGCAGCCTCAAAACTCTTGTTTTTTATTTATTTGCAGCCAGAGGCCCTCAACTCTAATAAGTATCGGGGGGCAGCCGTGTTAGTCTGTAGCCACAAAAACAACGAGGAGTCCGGTGGCACCTTAAAGACTGACCGATTTATTTGGGCATAAGCTTTCGTGGGTAAAAAACCCACTTCATCAGATGCATGGAGTGAAACTCGAATAAGGGCCATGTTGTGCTAGCCGCTGTACAGGCATGTGGGTCCTTGCCAAATGGTTTAGCTCCTCGTTTGCCTTATAGGAATAGAGCCCCCTGAAATTCTTCTGACTTCTTTATAATTTTTCAGGAATTTTGTATTATTTCATTTTATCCACATTGGAGAGGGGTGTCGGCTTCTGCTCCCGGGGGGCGGGGGGAGGCAGCTCCTGCCACCAGGGACATGGGAGGCCTGGGGAGGGTAGATTACAGAGCAAGCCTGCCCTGTAGTCATCCGGCAGCAGTGGCTCCCATCCTGCAGGGCTCAGCTGGGCTCCCAGTTCCAGGCATTGCAACCTGGTATGCTTGGGGGGGAGGGATAGCTCAGTGGTTTGAGCATTGGCCTGCTAAACCCAGGGTTGTGAGCTCAATCCTTGAGGGGGCCATTTAGGGATCTGGGGCAAAAAAAAGTAGTTGGGGATTGGTCCTGCTTTGAGCAGGGGGTTGGACTAGATGACCTCCTGAGGTCCCTTCCAACCCTGATATTCTATGCCGGGTTGCAGCACCACTGAGGTTTGGCCTGGGCACACCTCTGCTGTGGTGATGATGGAAGGGCAGCCAGGCAAAATGTAAGGGAGTGGCACTGTGACCCCTCAAATTTGGCCTGGCTGCCCCACCCTTCAATGACAAAGGGGCGCCCAGGCCAAACCTGTGCAGCGCTGAGACCCTCGTACGCCAGGTCGTAATACCACTCACTCAAATGTGGCCTACTTGCCCCTTCATCCATGGCCGAGCCAGACCTGCTCAGCTCTGCAACCCAATACACCGGGTCGCAACACCCAGAGCAGGGAGCCGGGCCCAGCCCCATGGAAGAGTCACAGAAGCTGCCACTGCAGCGTGAGTGTTTCATTGTATATGTTGCTTTTCATTCTGTTTCGCATTTGCAAAAGACACAGGGCTCTTGGGATAGACTCAAGGAGCTCAGTCTATTTATCTTCACCAAGAGAAGCTTAAGGGGTGACTTCAGCATCTACACGGCGAAAAAAATATTTGCTCACAGAGGGCTCTTCAGTCTAGCAGACAAAGGTAGAAGAAGTTCCAATAGATGGAAGTTGAAGCGAGACAAATTCAGACTGGAAATAAGGTGCACAGTTTGAACAATGAGGGTAATTAACCA
This sequence comes from Terrapene triunguis, assembly GCF_002925995.2. Lineage (NCBI taxonomy): Eukaryota > Metazoa > Chordata > Testudines > Emydidae > Terrapene > Terrapene triunguis. The sequence continues at coordinate 2,006,110 of NW_020665349.1, forward strand.
TTGGCACGGCTTACCCAGGGTCAGGGTGGAGTCTCCATCACAGTCAATGTTTCAATCAAGATGGGATGTTTTTCTAAGAGATCCAGTCTAGGAATTATTGTGGGGCAGGTCTCTGGCCCGGGCTATAGAGGAGATCAGACGAGATGATTGCAGATGTCCTGTCCGGTCTTGGAATCTATGGATCTATAAATCATTGCTCCACACGACAGAGAACACCGCTGTCCACTCGCTGAGTTAGACAGAGGGAAGTGGAGAGAAGGGCAGGAATTCCTGGCTGCAAGGTCGGTTCGTCGGCTGACTCAGTTAAGGGTGGAAGGACGATACGACGAGAGTAAAACTGAATTTTATGCTGGTAAAAGATGATAGGTTAAAGCCCTTTGCACTCCAAGGCTTCTACCTAGCTACAGCCCAGGTGCAGCATGGGCAGCTTCCCATCTCTCACTGTACTTTACTCTCTGCACCCATGAATCCATAGTACATCTGCTGAGACTGTCACAAGACAGCCAGCTAGTGGCTGTAACACACTGCTGGGGATCCCCAGAGCTGTGAGCCACTGGCCTCTCTGCCGCAGCACGCGTGACTTTTGCTGGTGCCTAGAGTGTGTGTCAGCTCCCTGCCACACCAACCTGTCTGCCTCACCAGCAAACTCCCCCGGGCTGTCCTGGCCCCAACCTCACCTAGCAGGTAACAATCAGTGAACTCCCATCGCCCTGCTCCTCAGAGCTGTTTCTCTGCGATGCACAGCCCCTACCATGGAGCATTCACAGATGATATTATCTTCACTGCTCTGTTAAAGAGCACAGCTCTTACCTCACAGCTCATCAATTTAACTGGGGTAAATACCCCCTTCCCTTCCAGCACAGCACTGCGTGGCTTTACAGTAAAAGTAAAACACGCTGATTAACAAAAGAGCATGGATTAAGTGATACCAAGTGAAAGGGAAAGAGGGAGAGAGGGTTACAATCAAATAAAGCTGAAAACACGTATCTAAAAGGCTAAAAATTAATCTAGCACAATCCAGTCTTTGTTCAAGATGGTTTCTCTCACCCTCAGTGTCCTTTCCAGCTTTTACTGGCTGGCCTGGCCAGGGCCTATCACAGAGATCAAATTGCTTGGTTCCTTTGTCTCCTAAGGTGTAGGGTGAAGATGGAGTCTCTCTCTGTTCCTCATATCCACAACGGGACATCTTTGTCTTACAGCCATGAAGGCCTCCTGGGGATTCAGCCTCCTATGTCTGTCTAGGGTGCAGGCACCATGTTAATTCTGTCCCTCCCTCGAGTTCTGGCTCAAGGCAACCCCTGGTGGGTTAGTTTGATGGCTTTGTTTACAGCTAATATGTAAACTGAGGCAAACCCCCGCTCCCTTGTCTAGGACAGACCTGTGTATCATCTTTACCTAGGCGAGGCTGTCTGGCCTTAAACACGTTCTAGTAACATCATACAGCGGGAATTCATAACTTCACATATACCATTACCCCTGCATTTTACAATGGTATTGATAGCCAGTGTGGTGTTAGCTTTCCCCACAAGGAATATGTTGGACAGGTGCCATTGCAGTAGTGTGTAGGGTGTAACTGCAGGAGTGCCCAGTGCCACTTCGGAAAGAGGTTTCTGACATGGGGACACCTCTCCGACCAGGCCCTAGAGATCCACCAAACTCTTTCACATGCCATGACTTTAGAGTATTGCTTGAGCTGGGGTGGATTGGAGCCAACGATCTAGAGCTGAAAGGATCCACAGCTCATTAACCTGAGTCACCAGACTCCCCAGGTTAAATACTGACCAGATTAGCCATGTCATGATACTGTGTGAATTCCCCACTGAGGAAGTAATTTCTACCTGTGCAATGTTTCAGCCCCTATTTCTGTTTATAGCTATAGATATCTTAGGCACTTTGCTCCATATCAACTCCCAATCTTTAAAAAATGTATTTATCCTCACAACCCCTTCCACCCCTTGAGGCAGGGCAGGGCTATAATCCCCATTGTACAGCTGGGGAAAATGAGGCACAGAGCAGCAAAATGACTTGCCCAAGGTCACACGGGAAGTCTGTGGTGGAGCATGGAGTTGAACACAGGTCTGCCAAGCCTCAGGTTAGTGCCCCAACCACTTCCTATTGGATGAGCTCCCACCTTCATCCACTAAAAGGCTTTAAAGGATAAAGTCAACTATGGCAACTAGATTCCTCAGGGGACTGGGATCAGGGTCTGGGGCTTTTCATCATTAGGACCTTGGGGTAAAGCCAGCTCCAGGTACGTAGTGTTACCTTCTGTGACGAAGTGGGACTGTTCTTAATGTTTCCTCTGAATACTGTAGAAGTGCCTCAGTTTCCCCTATGCATTTCTTAAGTCCCTAGGTGATGGAATAAGGGGTGTGTAATTGTTGCAGAGCAAAGGGCCAGTGTGCATAAATGGCCGTCACTCTGTCTCCTGGCAACTAATGGCCGGGGCCCTTCCCCCCTGCAAGGTGATAGCTAAAGGTGTTGGAGAACAAAGGAATCAGGTGACCTCCTGGCCCGGGAAAGGGACAAAGCCCAGAGGAGGAGGGGCTGGAGAGTGAGTCAGTTTGAGGCTGGCTGGGGACATGGAGTGAGTGCAGACGTGGGTGTCTGGCTCACTGCCCCCCAAAATGGACCCAGCTGAGGGGTCCTGTTCCCTGTACCTACAAGCTCTGTTTTAGACCTTGTTCCTGTCATCTAATAAACCTCTGTTTTACTGGCTGGCTGAGAGTCACGTCTGACTGCGAAGTGGGAGTGCAGGACTCTCTGGCTTCCCCAGGACCCCACCAGGGCGGACTCGCTGTGGGAAGCGCACAGAGGGGCAGAGGATGCTGAATGCTCAAAGGTCAGGCCCAGGAAAGTGGAAGCTGTGTGAGCTGCTTGCCCTGGAGACAGTCTGCTCACAGAGAGGAGACTTCACCAGAGTCCTGCCTGGCTTCGTAGGGAGCAGTTCCAGAGCATCGCCCGGGGACTCCGTGACCACTTCCAATGGCAGAGCGCAATTTTGCTACCGTCTAACAGCCCTGTGGTGGCCTGTATGAAATGAGCCGAGTGGAGCAGGCCAGGAGGTGAAGTCACAGCTAGCAGTGACTGGGTCCCATGTTCACAACAGAAGAGCCAAGACTAAATGAGGCATGACTTTGGAACCTGCTAATTCCCTCTGGAGGTGGCCACCGGCGACAGGACTGTGGAGGGGCTGAGAAGCCGGCGTTGCTGCCTGCCGTGGCGCTGTGCTGTGGATAAAAAGAAGACTTCGCTCTACGGAACTAGCAATGGCAGGAGCACAAAATTCAGGGTAAAAGAGCATTATTCAAATATCCCTAACAATTAGGGCGACCATATGTCCCGTTTTGGCCGGGACAGTCCCTTTTTTAAGCCCTGTCCCGGCCATCCTGACTTTTTTGGCAAAACTGGGCATTTGTCCTGTTTGCTCTTGCCAACTGATCACCAGCTGGCAAGAACCAACGGGACAAATGCCCAGTTTTGCCAAAAAAGTTGGGTGCGACCCCTAGCAGGGCACGGATGAACCTGCCGGGGCGGGAGGGTGAGCGGTAACGCCAGCCCTGTGTGGGAGAGAGGGCTTGGGAGAGCGACTCAGGCCTGGCCACATGGGCGGGTGGCAGGAGGTCTTGGGCCGGCCCCATGTGGGCCGGAGGCAGGGAGGGCTCAGGCCGGCCCCACAAGCTGAGGAGGGGGGTTCAGGCCGGCCCTATGCAGTGTCTCATTTCCCTTTGGGAACATAGGATCACCCTACTAACAATGGCACAAAGTAAATGAAAACTATCTGGTACAGACGATGAGATCAGAATTCTCATGTCTCCCTTAATGTCCTTCAGGGTTTATGTGGTGCTTTCCTTTCTCTGTTTATGGTATTTATAAGGTATCTGCAAACATCTAAGCGCCAAATAAAATGAGGAACCAAAATTGCTCCAAGTGAATGGTGTGTCTTCTGTGCATTTCCACAGGTTATAGGCATGCCTGCATGTATTTGCTCCATGATTTATATGTATTTACTGATGATGATTTATTATTTGTATTATCGTAGCCCCTAGGAACCCCAGTCATGGGCCAGGACCCCATTGTGCACGGTGCTGTACAAACACAGAACAGAGACAGTCCCTACCCCAGGCACTTGCAATCTGAGTATAATAGAAGAGACAACAGAGGGATACTACTGGAATACTGTGTCCAGTTCTCGCGTCCACAGGATGTTGATATTTGGAGAGTGTTCAGAATGATTAAAGGATTGGAAAAGATGGCATATAATGATAGACTCAAGGAGCTCAGTCTATTTAGCTTAACAAAGACGAGGTTCAGGGGTGACTTGATTACAATCTATAAGTAACTAGGTGGGGGGAAATATTTGATAACGGGCCCGTCAGTCTAGCAGAAAAAGGTCTAACATGATCCAATGGCTAGAAGTTGAAGCTAGACAGATTCAGAACGGAAATAAGGTGTACGTGTTTAACAGTGACAGTGATTAACTATTGGAACAACGTTCCAAGGGTTGTGGTGGATTCTCCGTCACTGACAATTTTAAAATCAAGATTGGCCGTTTTTCGAAAAGATCTGCTCTAGTTCAAACAGGAATTAATTCGGGCAAGTCCTATGGCCTGCGTGATGCAGGAGGTCAGACGAAACCATCATCGTGGTCTCTTCTGGCCTTTAATCTATGTATCTATGCAGACAGACAGACAGAAAGACAGTCAGGGGAGTGCAAGGAAACAGTGAGATGTCCTGTCTCAGTGCTGGGCGAGATCAGTGGTTCTCAAGCAGGGTACGTGTACCCCTGGGGTACGCAGAGGTCTTCCAGGGGGTACATCAACTCAGCTAGACATTTGCCTAGTTTTACAACAGGCTACATAGAAAGCACTAGCGAAGTCAGTACACACTAAAATGTCATACAGACTCAGTGACTGGTTTGTACCGCTCTATGTACTAGTCACTGAAAGGTAAGTCCAATGTTTATATTCCAATGGATTTATTTTATAATTCTATGGTAAAAATGAGAAAGTCAGTCGTTTTTCAGTAGCAGTGTGCTGTGGCACTTTTGTGTTTCTATGTCTGACTTTGTAAGCGAGTCGTTTTGAAGTGAGGTGAAACTCGGGGGTATGCAGCACATATCAGACTCCAGAAAGCGGCACAGTAGTCTGGCAAGGTTGAGAGGCATTGGATTAGATGGCTTATTGAGGTGTCTTCCAGTTCTACATTTCTCTGATTCATTTCTGTGAACATTGTTCAGCGATAGGCCTTGGTCTCAGTGCCCTAACTGGTGTCACGTTTTTTGATATTTTTGGGTGGGTTTTTATGTAGACACGGGAATTAGGAGTGTGTGTGGGGGGGTGCAGCACCCCCAGGTTTTATGTGGGGCTCTCGGCTGCTGGCCCCGTGCCCAGGGCTCTGCACCTGCCGCCAGCTGTGGCCCCAACCTCGGACCCCTTCCCCTGTCCATGTCCCCCACCCCTGGAGCCTCCTGCTCCAGACCCCAGCTCTAGGGGACCCAGGCAGCACGGGGGGTAAGAGGGTGCAGCACCCCCACTCTATAAAGTGTTCCAGTGCCACTGGGTTTTTCATTGATTCGTGGTCATCATTCCTGGGGAAGGCTGCCTCGAAAAGGTGCATCTTCCACTTTCATAGAATCATGGAAGATGAGGGTTGGAAGAGACCTCAGGAGCTCATCTAGTCCAACCCCCTGCTCAAAGCAGGACCAACCCCAACTAAATCATCCCAGCCAGGGCTTTGTCAAGCCGGGCCTTAATAACCTCTAAGGATGGAGATTCCACCACCTCATTAGGTAACCCATTCCAGTGCTTCACCACCCTCCGAGTGAAAAAGTTTTCCCTAATATCTAACCTAAACCTCCCCCATTGCAACTTGAGACCATTGCTCCTTGTTCTGTCATCTGCCACCACTGAGAACAGCCGAGCTCCATCCTCTTTGGAACCCTCCTTCAGGTAGTTGAAAGCAGCTATCAAATCCCCCCTCACTCTTCTCTTCTGCAGACTAAATAACACCAGTTCCCTCAGCCTCTCCTCATAAGTCATGTGCCCCAGCCCCCTGATCATTTTCTCTGCCCTCCGCTGGACTCTCTCCAATTTGTCCACATCCCTTCTGTAGTGGGGGGCCCAAAACTGGACACAATACTCCAGGTGTGGCCTCACCATTGATCTGAACCCAGATCTGAACCCAGCCAGCTTGGGGAAAGGAGTGCCACAGCTTGGCTGTTGCCGCTGGGAATGCTCTGCCCCCAAAGCCTAATAATCTAACCCTGGCCCTGACCCAGACATCTTTTTCCTTAGGTGAGCTCCAAAGCCCACTGCAGTCAATGCAGAGACAGACCAGAAATGTATATAGCATGTATGGGCAGTGCCAGCGTAGCATGTATGGGCAGTGCCAGTGTAGCATGTATGGGCAGTGCCAGGACTGTTTTCTTATCCAAGAGAGAGATGGGACATCACAGCTGGGATTCTGCATTTGTCTCCTGTGTGTGTTGTAATAACAATGCCACGCTTCCATGCCCCTAGCTGGTAACTGGCTTTGCGGGCAGCCGAGAAGTGTTAATGGGTTTATTTAATGCTCTGCAAGCGTAGATTAAATAGCCTTGTTCTTCTCCCATTCTGAAGGGGTGTGTATGAGGGTGTATGTGTGTGGGGGGGGGTGTTCTCACATTCTGAAGGGTTGTGTGTGTGTGTGTGTGTTCTTCTCACATTCTGAAGGATGGGTGTGTGTGGGTGTGTGTGGGTGTGTTCTCGCATTCTGAAGTGTGTGTGTGTGTGTGTGTGTCTATGTGTGTTCTTCTCACATTCTGAAGGGGTGTGTGTGTGTGTGTGTGTGTGTGTGCGCGTGTAGTGCATTAATGCTGCCAGATCAGGAGGGATCCCTGGATATTAATAATTCCTACTGTTTTTGTGTTAGTATTACAAACATTGCACGCTCGAGTGGTAAATGAACTGTTCTTATTTCCCTGATGTCCTTTATTTTCTAGTTCTGTATCTAGTATTTGCTCTATTAGGTACAATCCCTTCCCTCTTCTCCTCAATCCCCATGAACCCCGTCTTCATAATGTTTAGACTCAGCCTTTATGTGGGGTCCAATGGGATCATCTGAACAAAACCTTTTGCTCTTAAGTTCCCTTGGAGAGAGGCCGAAGCAGAGTTTTTCTCCAAAGCGAGTCCTTCCCTGGGGCCGCCTGCTGTAAATGGTTTTATTAGCCGGGCATTTCCTCTAGATTGCAGCAATGAAATTTACACCCAAAAGAACCTGGAAAAAATATTTTTCCCGGGGAAAACGAAGAGCAGGTTGGAAAGCCGGCTCCGTTGGAAACCTGAATCAGGATCTGGGTGCTTTAAGAGGTCCCTGCGCAATTTAAAAAGCGTCTATTTCAATCGAAGATCCTTGGCTTTGACTTTTTAAAATCTAGTTTCCTTTTCACCCTTCGCTCTTTGTGTTTCTCCCATCCTGGGACGGCGCCAGGAGAGGGGCCACCTTCACTCGACGTTCCCACGCCCTGTGGGGTTTGGGTCTCCAGCAATGCCGGGGAAGGCGTCGATTCCAGCTAGAGAAATGAAGCTGAGTTCTAGTGAAACAGTTCTGAGTCAGACTGGGCCCAAGCCAGCCCCCAGCTCCTAACCGCGGAAACAGCATGGCTGTGCTGTGCACGGGCCGGAGAAAGGACGTGGGAAGCGAGTCTGTGTGGCACAAAGCCCGGCACAATGTGGGTGAAACTTGCTGTGCAGAGGTTGGAATGGGCTTCTCCTGGGGACAGAATTCCTCCCCTCCCGCCCTGCAGGCATTCCCACTGCCCAGCCCGGATCCTGGAGCTGGGCTATGGGGCTTGGCTTTACCTAATTTGGGTTTGGAGATGCCTTGTCAAACACACCTGTATTGGGAGCTTTAATGCCACTGATGGTATCACACTGCAAACATACCTAATTCAGCCCATATTCCTGGTCATGCTTTCAACATGCTTGGTTCATAAGCCTGCAAGCAGATCTGGTGGCAGGACCCGGGTCTAAGAGACCTTCCTCATTTCGTTTTGTCACCCACCCCAGCCTATAAACCAGCATAGTCATATACAGCAGCAACTCCTCAGAGCTACTGCTAATGAGAAGAAACCTCCTCACATAGTTATGTGCGATAAGGGCCCATCGTGTCAGATCAATATGAAAATCTTCATAGGCCCGGACTGAAACTCCCTCTCGGGTCCGTCGGTGGTCCCATGGCTCCACGGTGATATGTGACTGCCTCCTGCTCGACAGCATTAGGATAAAGACTTTGTTATAGGCATCCTAGCAAATATCCCTTCAGATCTGCCTCGGAATGCGATTGGGTTATTAAAGGGCTGCAGCGGTGGTGGAATGATAATCCCTTGATTTAAAATTAAGTCGACATTTTATTCCAAACCTGTATGATCGTATCACCAGGGCAAAACACCGCCTGCTTAGCCCAGCCCTGCACTCGGCAAGTTTGAGGGCGGAGTGAAGGTGGCCCCTCTCAGCAATCGCAAGGGCTTTGTTCATGCTGCAACTTTTAAATGAGTTTTACATTAATTGGTACTGTTGGTGTTTGCGACAATTTGGGAAATCTAGATGTACAATTTATGAATTCTGGTTGATCTTATGAAGTTGTTGCTATGAAAATTGCTGTATCACTGCATGCCCCTATGCAAATATGGACTGCACACTGCACAGGACCTGCAGGAGGCACACACCAGACTGAGGACAATGAGGAGTGCTTAACTTTAACGACCGAGCTTTGACCTCACAATAGTTATGCTAAGGAGGGTGCCTGGGGTGGGAAACCAGTTCCACCAAGTTGGTCTGCAGGGGCTGAGGGATTTGGAGTGGTGGAAGCAGGACAGAGAGAAAGGTGACTACGCAGGAAGTTATAAGAGGAGTCACAGGGAAGAGACCCACAAGGAATTTTGAGCAGGAGAGGGAAAGGAGAGAAGAATCGAGGGAGAAGGCTCCAAACTAGCGAAATACGACCTAGATGGAGCTACTATAAGGTGGGTGCAAAACTGGTTGGAAAACAGTTCCCAGAGAGTAGTTAACAGTCGTTCACAGTCATGCTGGAAGGGCATAACGAGTGGGGTCCTGCAGGGATCAGTTCTGGGTCCGATTCCGTTCAGTATCTTCATCAATGATTTAGAGAATGGCATAGAGAGTACACTTATAAAGTTTGTGGATGTTACCAAGCTGGAAGGGGTTGCAAGTGCTTTGGAGGATAGGATTAAAACTCAAAATGATCTGGACAAACTGGAGAAATGGTCTGAAGTAAATATGATGAAATTCAATAAGGACAAATGTAAAGTACTCCACTTAGGAAGGAACAATCAGTTGCACACACACAAACTGGGAAAGGAGTGCTGCGGAAAGGGATCTGGGGGTCATAGTGGACCACAAGCTAAATATGAGTCAACAGTGTAACACTGTTGCAAAAAACAGCAGGAGTGTTGTAAGCAAGACACAAGAAGTCATTCTTCTTCTCTATTTCATGCTGATACGGCCTCAACGGAAGTATTGTGTCCATTTCTGGGCGCCACATTTCAGGAAAGATATGGATAAATTGGGGGAAGTCCAGAGAGGAGCAACAAAAATAATTAAAGGTCTAGAAAACATGACCTATGAGGGAAGATTGAAAAAACTGGGTTTGTTTAGTCTGGAGAAACGAAGACTGAGAGGGGACATGATACCAGTTTTCAAGAACATAAAAGGTTGTTACAAAAAATGTTCTCCTTAACCTCTGAGGATAGGACAAGAAGCAATGGGCTTAGATTGCAGCAAGGGAGGTTTAGGTTGGACATTAGAAAAAACTTCCTAACTGTCAGGGTGGTTAAGCACTGGAATAAATTGCCTAGGGAGGTTGTGGAATCTCCATCATTGGAGGTTTTTAAGAGCAGGTTGGACAAACACCTGTCAGGGATGGTCTAGATAATACTTAGTCCTGCCATGAGTGCAGGGGACTGGACTAGATGACCTGTAGAGGTCCCTTCCAGTCCTACAATTCTATAAGAATATAAGAACACAAGAACGGCCGTACTGGGTCAGACCAAAGGTCCATCTAGCCCAGTATCCTGTCTACCGACAGTGGCCAATGCCAGGTGCCCCAGAGGGAGTGAACGTAACAGGTAATGATCAAGTGGTGCCGTCCAGTTCTGCCTGAGCATCGCTGCTGGGGGTTAGCGGCAGGGGGTTATTAGAAAGGAAACACTAGGCCGGGCCTCCACTTTGGCGGCCTCTCCGGGAGCTGGCTCTGCATTCAGATGGAGCAGAAAAATGATTAGACACCCCCCCAGTGGGGATACAGGCAGGGATGGCTGACGTGCATTTTTAACAGGGATCCTCCCCGGAAAAGGAGGAAGAAAAGGTGGAGCAGAGCGATGGGATTGTGATCTTTCTATTGCTTTCTCTGCTCTTAAGAACGTAAGAACATAAGAACGGCCAGACTGGGTCAGACCAAAGGTCCATGTAGCCCAGTATCCTGTCCACCGACAGAGGTCAATGCCAGGTGCCCCAGAGGGAGTGAACCCAACAGGTAATGATCAAGTGATCTCTCTCCTGCCATCCATCTCCATCCTCTGACAGAGGCTAGGGACACCATTCCTTACCCATCCTGGCTAATAGCCATTAATGGACTTAACCTCCATGAATTTATCTAGTTCTCTTTTAAACCCTGTTATAGTCCTAGCCTTCACCATCTCCTCAGGCAAGGAGTTCCACAGGTTGACTGTGCGCTGTGTGAAGAAGAACTTCCTTTTATTTGTTTTAAACCTGCTGCCCATTAATTTCATTTGGTGGCCCCTAGTTCTTATATTATGGGAACAAGTAAATAACTTTTCCTTCTTCACTTTCTCCACACCACTCATGATTTTATAGACCTCTATCATATCCCCCCCTTAGTCTCCTCTTTTCCAAGCTGAAAATTCCTAGCCTCTTTAATCTCTCCTCATATGGGACCCGTTCCAAACCCCTAATCATTTTAGTTGCCCTTCTCTGTACCTTTTCTAATGCCAGTATATCTTTTTTGAGATGAGGAGACCACATCTGTACACGATATTCAAGATGTGGGCGTACCATGGATTTATATAAGGGCAATAAGTTATTCTCCATCTTATTCTCTATCCCCTTTTTAATGATTCCTAACATCCTGTTTGCTTTTTTTGACTGCCACTGCACACTGCGTGGACATCTTCAGAGAACTATCCACGATGACTCCAAGATCTCTTTCCTGATTAGTTGTAGCTAAATTAGCCCCCCATCATATTGTATGTATAGTTGGGGTTATTTTTTTCCAATGTGCATTACTTTACATTTATCCACATTAAATTTCATTTGCCATTTTGTTGCCCAATCACTTAGTTTTGTGAGATCTTTTTGAAGTTCTTCACAGTCTGCTTTGGTCCTAACTATCTTGAGCAGAATCATAACTATCTATGATTCTACATTTCAGCACACAAGCAATACCTTGCAATAGGATGCTGAGCAGACCCAGACAACTCTGATTCCAGGCCAAATAATGCTCTGGAATGGTGAGGAAACTAAAGGCGGGAAATGCATGTAGGATCTGTGTGGTTCTTATGTTACTAAAGAACAATGATGTTTTTGCACTTTGTGCAAAGCCGGTGTGGGTTATACGTTTAAGGCTATCCCACGAGCCTGGAGAAGGTAATCCAGACTCACACCTTTAGGGGATCTCGGAGAGGGTGCGTTTCACATGAGGGAGGAGTCTGAGGGAGCAGTACTGGTTCTAAGGACTTGGCATTTGGATGGCATGGTCCAAGTTCTCAGGAGGGGGTGCCAGATTGAAGATCTGTATTCCGCGAGTGTGCCCAGAGGCCTTAACGTAAGGACAGTGCTTGGACTCCATTCAGAGTCCAGAGGCTTAAAACACCTGGAAATTCACTGGCTGGATCCCCTCGTGGCAATCTGGTGAGCAACCAAGAGGGGGCGCTTGACTGGACCTATGACAATGTTCACACATAACGCTGGTCACTGTAGCATCTCAATCTGCCCGCCCTGACAGAAGCCTAGGTTGGCATGTAGCTGTCTTGCCATTCATTTGCCAGACTGTTATATTGCCCTGTGGATGGGATAGCCCCTAACAGAGCCCCAGCACCAGCTGGGCTGCACCTTTATTCTCCCAGCATTAGGGAGGCATAAAACGCATGGCCCCAGGGGTTTCCTGTGCTGTTGGATTTGAGGGGTGTTGTTACCCCATAACTGATTAAGCTAATCGCAGCCATATTGTGTACATTCAGCCATCATTAAAAAATAAAATAGAATACCAACCACATAGTTAAGGGTTCATTTGGACAAGCAGGGCTCTTGGAGGCAAGGTCAACTGCTATCCGCAGGCTTGAAATTTCTGCTAATCAGAATGGGAGGAAGAGAGAAAAGAGTCCGCTAATTGTGAGACTGAAAGAAAATAAGTGGATGGAGACCTTGAGTTTGGGCGTCTTTGATATAAAAGCTCATTATGGCTCAGATTGTTAGGAACGCTTTGTTGATAAGTAGTTGATTGAAGCGAGGAGACGTGATGACCCAGTAGGGGTCACAAAGAGCTGTGTGTTTTGTAAAAGCTAGTTACAAAAAGACTAGATAATAGAGTGTACTTTGGAGCAGTTCTCTGAAGTTGTCCTCAGAGACTTTTTCCTGAGACCATATTCCCCGGCAGGGAAGCGACCGGCCATCGCTGACCTGCTGCTAATTACTCGATACCATCTCCGATTTTAGATAATTATTTGAGATGTTCTAAACCTATGGCTTATGTCTTTGTGTGCTTAAATCTAATACATAGTAGTTTTAGATAAGAGCACGCTTAGTTGTATCAATCTTTCATCAGCCGGATGTGCTGTGTTCCCATTGATTTATTCCGGGCACCGCCTGGAGTGAAACAGTGACGTTTCCACTGCTTTGGGTTCTGAAAACCTTGGGTTACAGTGCCACCGTGGGCACATGCCCTCCACTCATGCTGCCCCCTTCGGAGGCCTTATAAGAATGCCTGCTCGGATTTTCCCTGCGTGCTCCAACATGAGCACACGCTCAGGCATGGTGAAGGAGTGAATGCTCAAAAGTGGTTGTGCTGGTGGAAGAGCTGCTGGCATGCACAACACACCGCACTGTGCTATTCGTGACTGGTTAAAGAACGCTGACCAGTTACCAAATCGCAGTTAACAGCTGTGGTAAGGACAGGGTGTAAGTGGACAACAAACAGTTTCCAGGCAAAGTAGGAACAAATAGTGAGATCCAGCTAATAGAAATTATTTGCTAACGTTTTTCCCATTAGGGAGAACGTGTAAGATCTCACGGTTCTGGGTCTAAACCACCCTCTCACTGTTAGAGATCAGAATGGGCCCTTCATGGAGGGCGGACTGTCCCACATCTGCTGCAGTGGGGCTTCTGCACTTTTCACTGAAGCTCCTGGTGCAGGGCACAGTCAGAGACAGGACACTGGGCTAGATGGGTCCTGATTCTGATCCAGTCTGACAATTCTTATGTTGGGTTTGTGCCTTCACGCGTCGGTGTCACCAGCCAGGGGAGGCAGGGACAGAGCCTGCTCAGAGACCAGGACTAGTTTTCTATTGGCACAGTTAATGTGCTTCCTGGTTGTCATTATGGAGGTGGGGTGGGGGTGTCATTCTCCAATGCAGTGGCAAGCTACTTTTCAGACGCTGGGAAGCCGCAGCCGAGTATCACAGACAGCCGCTCATCAAATTGCTAGTCACAAAGATCCCTCTTACAGGACTGCCCAAGGGACTGACAACTTTAAGTTGCTTAATCGAGGTGGCCTTCTTATGAAGGTGGAGGCCAACTGCACAGAGAGGTTCAAACCTCCAGCTGGTGTAACTCACCATAGCTCCATTGAGGTCAATGGTCAGATTCCCCACTGGTGGAGCAGCATCCTTCCACCGATGTCAATAGATCTGTGCACATTCACACACCAGCTGACAACAGTCGCTTTGCTATGGAGGTGCCCTGTTCAGACAGAGGTTGCCCAGGAAGGGGCTGGTTTCTTTACAGGTTTTGCAGTACTATCAAAATATGGTGTGCTTTCTTCCTTTTCTTGTAACGGTCAGATGGAACAGTCCACCCATGGCAATGGAGCAGCCTAAAAACCAGTTCACGCCACAATGTGAGCAGGGGTGTCATTTGCTAGGGGCGAAAGTGGGGCCATTGCCCCCCTCCTCGTCTTTGTTCCCCCTCCTCAGACTTTGTATAGGTTGGTATGCTCCAATATGTCTGCCACTTTTTGCCCCCCTGGACATTGGATGCGGTCATGAGGAAAGCAAGAATTGCCTCGTTTTTTTCATCTGTGATGCTGTTTGGGACAGAGAATGTCTGCCCCTCCCAGTCCCAAATTTTTCGGAAATGATGCCCCTGAGTGTGAGGTGTTTGGTAGCCAAAATTACAGGGGTTGGAAGGCAGCACAGCCCTCTGATTGGCTGATCTTTCCTGAGTGCTGTGGAATTTGTCATTTTTGTTGCTCGCATCCCCACATTTCCATGCTATATAACAGGGGATACTTATTTTTGCGGCTCTGTTGCCTTATTCTCGCACCACTGCTCATCCAACAACAACAACAACAAGTCTTAAGAGGCCGTGCATTTTTTGTGGTGATGTTTTATGATGTGTTAATTATGCCAAATTCAATATATGTCTCTGCGCTTCCACTTTTACTCTCTGCATGTCTGCAAAATAAATTGTCATATTAAACACACGTTACCCTTCTCTCTAGAGATCTCAAAGCAATTTACAAATGTTAATGAGGTTAGCCCTGCAACCCTCCCGGAAGGCAGCGGGTTGCATTGTCTCCATTTACAGATGGGGAAACTGAGGCACGGAGCCTTAACGCACTTGCCCGAGGTCACACAGGAAGTCAGTGACCAGAGTCAAGAATAAACTCCAGGTCCCCTGGCTTCCAGAATGGGATTATCATGGTCATGTACAGGAATGAGAACAAAGAGACAGCGATTAGAGTTGAGTGAATACACCCAGGAGCTTGATGCTGCTTCTTTCCCCTCCCCCTTTCAATCATTCACTTCTTTTAGGTGCCCCGGAACCGTGGTGCTGGTGACGGAAAGGACTCACGCTGCCCCAGGGCTGAAAAAAGAGCCGAAAGGGGAAATTCCCAGCCTGGACATCGGAATCAAAGCGCCAAGCTACTTACTGCCAACTAATTGTTCAGCAGCAATCGAACGCTGCTCCATCCAATAGGGAGATTTATTGAGCAAAGAGGGTTGATATTGATGAAGGTAAATCTAATGCTTTAAATGGAATCAAGCCCAATTCCCCCTCCCTCATCACACCCACTCTCCTGCTACAATAAAACTTTTTTACTGAGGTCCAGCCCTGGCTGCACCTGTCTTTCCTCATTCTTAATTTGGGATGACTTCATTTACACTGGCTGCCAATCTGCTGACACCCGCCGTCAGCCCCACACCTCTCTCCCTAGGAGCAATCAGTGACCAGCGGGATCCAACATGGTGGAATGTGTTATTAATAAAAATAATGTCACCCTGCCCCTGACAGCATTGTGAGCTGGGAAAATCACTTGTTCTCTCCCTCTCCCATTAATTGATATATACCCATCTCATAGAACTGGAAGGGACCCTGAAAGGTCATTGAGTCCAGCCCCCTGCCTTCACTAGCAGAACCAAGTACTGATTTTGCTCCAGAGCCCTAAGTAGCTCCCTCAAGGATTGAGCTCATAACCCTGGGTTTAGCAGGCCAATGCTCAAACCACTGAGCTATCCCCCCCCGAGGCTGTGTTCCTTGTTGTATTCAGTGTAACAGTTTGGGTCTGGGTTCCTAAATGATCAGTGTGCAATTGCACACCTAAATAGCAGTTATCACAACTGTGCGTGCAAACGGAGCTATTGCACTTGCAAATTAGCAGAATTTGCTGGGTGCAATGAGGGAAAACGGGGAGGGGGGATTTTGGATGTTGGCACCTTCATGGTCCCCCTTTTCGCCAAGGAACCAGGGAGCGATTGTGAACCCCCCCAAGACACATCCCTTCTGGAGCTCCTCCAGGACTGTGCCTGTGCCTTTAAGTCACAGTCTAGCTCATTGTATAGTCTCTGCTGTACAGTTCAACTCTTGAGGTGATGCAAACAAACTGTACACAGTGGTGTAAATCAGTGTAGCAACACTGGAGTTGGTTTACACCAGCCAAGGATCTAGCCCTATATATGTGCATTTCAGGCATTTGGAATTGCTACCCCAGTTGCTCCCAAACCCATCCACCCAGGTCAGATTCTGCTGTCAGTTACACCAGTGTATATCTTGGGTAGCTTCACTACAACTACACATGCACAACACACACACATGCATATGAAGGTACAGCATACGGAGGAAATATCATGCTGTATTAGATCACTGGGACCATCTCATTCAGGATGCTGTCTTAGCAATGGGTGGTGCTTGAGGCGACCTACAAAAACAAAAGAAAAGCACTTAATGCTAGACAGACAGACAGATGCAGCCAACATTAGAAATGGTCAGACCCGTTCAGATAAAATAGGAATCAGCCTGAACTTTTGTCCACAGGTCAATCTGAGCCCCAAAGCCCCAAAAGTTTGGTCAAGTTTCTTTCTTTCCCCAGCCACCTCTGCATTCCCTGGTCCCAGCCAGATAGCGGTTCTGAGACGACCAATGCAAACAAATCCTTCAGATCTTCTGAAAAGACATTTCCAGCCCAATTTCCACAGCAGACACAACTTATTGTGCTCACTACAAGAATAAGTGGTAGAAATTCTCAACTGGGATTCTGACTGGGGTACCGCCACTGTCCTGTCTCCTGACCACGCTGTAATGACTTGGGGAATCTGTCTGTACAGCTTAGGAATTCTGGTCAATGCTATATTTGAATGCTATATTTTTGAATGCCTCTATGTGAAGGCTGTGTCACATCTTTCCCAGATAAGGGGGGTCATTAGAACTCAACAGCTGCCTATCAGTAATAAGTAACAGGACCAGATGGTATTCACCCAAGAGTGCTGAAGGAACTCAAATGTGAAATTACAGATGTACTAACTGTGGTATGTAACCTATCACTTAAACCAGCCTCTGTACCAAAGGACTGGACAGCTAATGTGACACCAATTTTTTAAAAAGGCTCAAGAGGTGATCCTGACAATTACAGGCCAATAAGCCTGACTACAGTATTGGGCAAACTGGTTGAAATGATAGTAAAGAAGAGAATTGTCAGACACATAGATGAACGTAATTTGCTGTGAAAGAGTCAACATGGTTTTTGTAAAGGGAAATCATGCCTCACCAATCCACTAGAATTCTTTGAGGGGTCAACAAGCATGTGGCCAAGGGGGATCCAGTGGATATAGTGTACTTAGATTTTCAGAAAACCTGTGACAAGGTCCCTCACCAAAGGCTCTTAAGCTAAGTAAGCTGTCATGGGATAAGAGGGAAGGTCCTCTCATGGATCAGTAACTGGTTAAAAGATAGGAAACAAAGGGTAGGAATAAATAGTCAGTTTTCAGAATGGAGAGAGGTAAATAGTTGTGTCCCCCAGGGGTCTGTACTGGGCCCAGTCCTATTCAACATATTCATCAATGATCTGGAAAAAGGGGTAAACAGTGCGGTGACAAAATTTGCAGATGATAGAAAACTACTCAAGATAGTTAAATCTAAAGCAGACTGCGAAGAGTTACAAAGGGATTTCACAAAACTGGATGACTGGGCCACAAAATGGCAGATGAAATTCAATGTTGATAAATGCAAAGTAATGCACATTGGAAAACATAATCCCAACTATACATACAAAATGATGGGGTCTAAATTAGCTGTTACCGCTCAAGAGAGAGATCTTGGAGTAACTGCAATGTGATATATGCCATCATGTGCCAGCAATGCCCCTCTGCCATGTACATTGGCCAAACCGGACAGTGTCTATGCAAAAGAATAAATGGACACAAATCAGACATCAAGAATTGTAACATTCAAAAACCAGTAGGAGAACACTTCACTCTCCCTGGTCACTCAATAACAAACTTAAAAGTGGCGATTCTTCAACAAAAAAACTTCAGAAACAGACTTCAACGAGAAACTGCAGAGCTGGAATTAATTTGCAAACTGGACACCATCAAATTAGGCCTGAATAAAGATTGGGAGTGGCTGGGTCACTACAAAAAGTAATTTTCCCTCTGTTGATACTCACACCTTCTTGTCAACTGTTGGGAATGGGCCACATCTACCCTGATTGAATTGGCCTCGTTAGCACTGACCCCCCCACACACACTTGGTAAGGCAACTCCCATTTTTTCATGTGCTGTATATTTATAGCTGCCTACTGTATTTTTCACTCCATGCATCCGATGAAGTGGGTTCTAGCCCACGAAAGCGTATGCCCAAATACATTTGTTAGTCTCTAAGGTGCCACAAGGACTCCTCGTTGTTTTTACTGATACGGACTAACACGGCTACTCCTCTGAACCAGCGTGTTAATACTAGCCTTTAAAAACCACAGAGGCTGGGTGGGTCGGGGGAAGATTCATAGCGTCACACAGGAAGTTTTGGGCAGGAGAGGGGAAGAGTCGGGCATGCTTTCCTGGCTGGGAAGAGGGGCGGTTTAGCTGTGGGACCAAGTGAAGTCAGAAAAAGCAAGCTGACGTGCAAAGAGAGAGGGTCCATGGTTCAGGAGTTAAGCCATGAGCTGCAGCAGAAGGATCCTGGATGCCCCAGAGCAGTGGTTCTCAGCCAAGGCTACATGTACCCCTGGGGGTACACAGAGGTCTTCCAGGAGTACAGCAACCAGGGCCGGCTCCAGCGTTTTTGCCACCCCAAGAGGGGAGGGGGTAAAAAGAAGGCGCGATCGGCGGCAGTTCGGCGGCAGCTCTACCGCTGCCGCTCCATTCTTTGGCGGCAATTCGGCGGCAGGTCCTTCCCTCGGAAAGGGACTGAGGGACTCGCCACTGAAGAGCCGGATGTGCCGCCCCTTTCCGTTGGCCGCGCCAGGCACCTGCTTGCGGCGCTGGTGCCTGGACCCGGCCCTGACAGCAACTCATCTAGATATTTGCCTTCTTTTACAACAGGCTACATAAAAAGCACCAGCGAAGTCAGTACAAACTAAAATTTCATGCAGACAATGACTTGTTTATACTGCTCTGTACACTATGCACTGAAATGTAAGTACAATATTTATATTCCAATTGATTAATTTTTTTATATGGTCAAAAGGAGAAAGTCAGCAATTTGTCAGTAATACTTGGCTGTGACACATTTGTATTTTTATGTCCGATTGTGTAAGCAAGTCGTTTTTAAGTGAGGTGACACTTAGGGGTAGGCAAGAGCAATCAGACTCCTGAAAGGGGGACAGTACTCTGGACAGGTTGAGAGCCACTGCCGCAGAGGACCGAACCCCTAGCCCAAAGATGACTTCACAGTGGTGAGGAACCTGAGGCAGGGAAATGCATGTAGGGTTTATTTTGTCGAGATCTGTGTCTCTCTCCTGCTACCTAGTTAAGACCACTGGTGTTCCAGAACCCTGGCCAACATCTGTCTGTCTGTGTTATGTGCTACACCTATCACCTGCCCTGGAAGAGTTAACCTGTGGACCCAGAGTACCCAAAGAGCTGGAGTTCTGAGAGAGGGTATGTTAAAGCTACGGTAGAGTCGGAGGGGTGAGCACTCGTTCCAGGAGCTGGGCAGTTGGATTGTAGGGTCCCAGCCCTCAGGAAGGGGTGCTAGACAGAGGATCTTCACCACAAGAGGCACCGAGACAGCTGGGGGCAGAGTCTGGACTCTGCTCAGACTCCCCCAGAGGAGGAAAGCATGTGGGGGATCAGTGTTTGCATCCCACACAGCAGCCTGATGGGCATCCAGGAGCGGGAGCTCAACGTGAGCCGTGACACACACAGCCTGCGTGAAGCGGAACGCATAGGCATTGCCTGGCTGCTGGTCTCCCACTCTGCCCAGCGGAGCAGGAGCCACTGCTAGGAACCAACTCCCAGACTGGGGCAAAGGCCAATGGCAAGGCAGTGGAAGTGCAGAGTCATTGAACGAGATGGCAAAGCGCTGCGGGATTTGTTTTGTTTGTGGTTTCCAAAACATTTAAGGCCTGATTCCCCTTTGCACTTTATCATCACCAAATGAGAAGAGTGGCAAGAGCTGGTTGAAATTTTTTCATTGAAACTCTTTTATATTTTATAATACTGAAAATGGCTTTTCACCCACACGATCATTGGCTTGGAAATGTTTCATTTTGGTTGCAATTTTCTAGCATTTCATCGAAGAGAAATGTAAATATTTTGGGGGTTAGAAAACTGTAATTTTTTACCCAAAACTGAATATTTTTACTGTAAATCAAGAATGTTTTTGCAAGAAATATATATATATTTATATATTTGCAAAAAATTGTTGGTTGATATCTATATCTATCTATCTCCAGTTAAAAAGAATGAGCAAGTCATCGCTGGTAAAATGAGGGTCCGGCTGGAGAATCTTGCCTGTATGCTCGGGGTTCTACTGATCGCCATATTTGGGGTCGGGAAGGAATTTTCCTCCAGGGTAGATTGGCAGAGGCCCTGGAGATTTTTCGCCTTCCTCCGCAGCATGGGGCAGGGGTCGCAAGCTGGAGGATTCTCTGCGACTTGAAGTCTTTAAATCACGATCTGGAGACTTCAACAGCTGAGTTAAGGGAAAGTGGGTGGTTCAGCTTTTGTGGCCTGCATCATGAGGGAGGTCAGACTAGATGACCATAATGGTCCCTTCTGACCTTAAAGTCTATGAGTCTAAGTTTTGACCAACTGTAACGGTGCAAGTTATTGGTCTCAATCCAGGAGCAACTGGGTATTATTCTCTGGCCTGTGATATACAGGAAGTCAGACTAGATGATCTAATAGTCCCTTCTGGTTTTAAACTCTATGGTAGCATTGTATACACACTTCACACTGGTCTAAGTGGCAACACAAGGTGCAAGGCTACAGAGAGTCAAGCCCTGGATATTAAATGTCACTTTCAAACAGACCATCAGAAACTTTGCCTACCCACGGAAGAGAAACAAATGAACTCGGAAAGTTCCAGAACCAGCTGGATGTGTTTGCAAAGTTTGCTCATGGCTCACACAATCTTGTTGCTGCAAGTTTTCAATTATCATGCCATCCAGCTAAGTGTGGGAAGCCACTTCCTGACAGTGGTGTGTCAAGGGGGCAAAGTTATCTTCAGCTGATACTTTGAAGATTTTCCCAGCAAAGACGAAAACTGAGCAATTCATTAAAGAGTTGCCACGCAGTAGAAATCCTGTTAAAAACAGAGTCCAGAATATCAGTGAAGTTATTTAAAATGGACTTGGAAACTACCAGCACATTCTCATTTTGTTTGGGTGAGAGCACTTATATAAATCCACAGACATGACTGGTGGTGCTCACAAGGATTACAGCAGGAGACAAAACACAAGAAGAACTAATTTAATATTTTGGGTGCAGTGGCCTGAGCATTTTTTAGCAACAGACAAAATCAAAATCTTGAATGTTGTAACAGATGCAGCTCGTGGGAAGGGGGCTGTAATGGGGTAAGGAAGGCTAGAACACTAGCCAAGGACTTAGATTTGAACATGGGTCCAAACCCCTGCTGTGCCACAGGTTTCCTGTGTGACCTTGGGCAAATCACTTAGGCCCAGATTCCCAGAGACTGAGTTAGGTGCCTAGGCCCCCTATACAATGAAGAGGAGAGAAAGGCACCTTAGAATGGGATCCACAAAGGCCAGCGTGCTAGGTGAGGAGCTGCCTAAACCAGCCAGTGGGGGACACCAACCAGAGGGGTTGTGTCCTAAGTCTCACCCCTCTCCTGGAGTCAGGCAGTTTAGGAGCCTTACTTATTTCTTGTGAGAATGAGTTAGGCACCACACAACCAGCCAGAAGAGGAGTATTCAGTGCAGTGGAGTAGAAGAGGAGTAGGTAGCTAGTGGCTGGACCCACTTTCCAGATTTTAACCCAGAGATTAGAGTGCTCAAGTGAGAGGGAGGAGACCCAGGTTTACTTCCCCACTCAGGCAGAGGGAGGGAAAGGGTTTGCGTTGGGGTCTCCCACCTTTCACTGAGCAATGGGATAGTCTGATTTCGGGCTCCTGGTGAAGCTGTTCCACTGAGTATAAATACTTAAAAGAGTCACTGGGCCAGAAAAGGAGAGAAAGAGAAAGATTCTATAGCAGGGGTCAGCAACCTTTCAGAAGTGGTGTGCCAAGTCTTCATTATTCACTCTAATTTAAGGTTTCGTGTGCCAGTAATATATTTTAACATTTTTAGAAGGTCTCTTTCTATAAGTCTATAATATATCACTAAACTATTGTTGTATGTAAAGTAACTACGGTTTTTAAAATGTTTAAGACGCTTCATTTAAAATTAAATTAAAATACAGAGCCCCTGGACTGGTGGCCAGGACCCGGGCAGTGCGAGTGCCACTGAAAATCAGCTCACGTGCTGCCTTTGGCACGCATGCCATACGTTGCCTTCTCCTATTCTATAGGCTAGAGGTGGGAGACTCAGGGTCCAGTTCTCCTGCTCAATACAGGGATAATAGCACTTCCCTACCTCACAAGGGTGTTGTGAGGATAAATACATTAGAGCTGGTGAGGCATTCAGATATTACAGTAATAGAGGCCATGGAAATACCTAAGCTAGATAGATTCAACGTCTTCCTGAGGGAATCAACTGACAGTAGTTAGAATCTCATTGGATTGGGCATCGAGAGGGGGTCTTTGCCAAAGGAAGTTTAGCAACACTTGGAGAGGTCATGAAAGTGGCCTCAGAAGTTGGGAATTTCATTGCTGCTAACACCTGAGAGTTTAAAACACTTGTAGGAGAAGCAGAGAGTGTCGACATTCTTCATTTCTGGTGAACAACAGTGTCAGAAGGTTGCAAGAAAGCAGGCAGGTCGTAGTTCAGAAAGGACAAGATTTCTCAGAGCTAACAAATGTTTTCAGGGGTGAATGACTTGATTTTATTTAATTTTTTTTTTGCTGACTTCACTCAACATGTCAGTGAACTAATGCAAAATGTGACGGCCAAGAAAATGTCTGACAACATCGATACTTATGAAAAGAATCTGAAAATGTTCAAGAAAGATTTGGACACCAAAAACTTAAAAAGACTTTCCCTTCATTGAGCAGACATCTGGAAAACTCAGGTATTTTCATGGACAATAAGAACATAAAAATGGCCATACTGGATCAGCCCAAAGGTCCATCTAGCCCAGTATCCTGTCTTCCAACAGTGGCCAATGTCAGGTGCCCCAGAGGGAATGAACAGAACAGGGAATCATCAAGTGATCTATCCCCTGTCGCCCATTCCCAGCTTCTGGCAAACAGAGGCTAGGGACACCATCCCTGACTGTCCTGGCTAATAGCCATTGATGGACCTATCCTCCATGAATTTATTTAGTTCTTTTTTGAACCCTGTTATAGTCTTGGCCTTCACAACATCCTCTGGCAAAGAGTTGCACAGGTTGACTGTGCGTTGTGTGAAGAAATACTTCTTGTTTTGTTTGTTATAAGCCTCTTGCCTATTAATTTCATTTGGTGACCCCTAGTTCTTGTGTTATAAGGAGTAAATAACATTTCCTTATTTACTTTCTCCACACCTCTCATGATTTTATAGACCTCAATCATATCCCCCCATAGTCATCTCTTTTCCAAGCTGAAAAGTCCCAGTCTTATTAATCTCTGAAACGCTGGCACCATTGAAAAAAGGCACAGATCATTTCAGATATATTTGGGGAGTGGTTGGATCTCTTTTCAGGACAGTTTCTTGAGTTCCAACAGCTAGAAAATACATTGGAATTCATCACAGCCACATAGGGAGAAGTAGGGCAATCTCTACATGTCAAGACCCGAAAAGCTAAATATCAATACGCTTGAGATGGTTGAATTCAGGAGAGTACTTGCAGGAAAAATGAGTTTGTTGACCTCAGTTCCCAGCTGGAAAATATTGAGCCTAGTAGGACTGAAGTAAATAATCGCTCCAAATGGAATCAAAATGTTGTGGTCTTGGAACACATTGCTTGATTATTTTGTTTCAGTGAATAAACTACCCATAGTTTCGTGGACAGTCGTTGGTTCAATGGGCTCCTGTGGACAACTCTTCTCAGTGATGAGCTTCATCAAGTCTGACACAGAGAATTGACTGATGGCTGGCATGTGTGGCTGTAATGGTCTGAACCGCCCCCTTAAAGGTAGCAATGCCTAGGGGTCAGCCAATCCCCATCAGATTGAAGATTTGGGGAGGTCTGGTATACAAAGACCAAAGAGTCCTGTGGCACCTTATAGACTAACAGACGTATTGGAGCATGAGCTTTCGTGGGTGAATACCCACTTCGTCGGATGCATGTATTCACCCACGAAAGCTCATGCTCCAATACGTCTGTTAGTCTATAAAGTGCCACAGGACTCTTTGCTGCTTTTACAGATCCAGACTAACACGGCTACCCCTTTGATACTAAAGACCAAAGAGATATCGGAAGAGAAGAAATAGCTCAGGAAATAAATAGTGTTTGGGAGGCATCTTGTTACTGACTCTTTAAAAGGCGAGGACTTGAGGACCGAGCTTAGAGGCCACCAGACTTTGGGTTTCCTATTTTGGTCTTTTCTGTTAACCCAGGACGGGAATTGACTGAGAGGTGAGCTGGCTGAAGGGTGAGGCCATGGAAGCAGCAGGCCGTTGTGGAACCAGGATGGACAAGGTAGGGTATTAGAGTGAAAGCACCGGTGCAACCCTGCATCCTGACACGAGGGGCCGCTCTGGTGGTGAATGCACCCCATAACCGAGGCACCCTGCAGCAGCAGAACCCCACTGGCTGTTGGACAGCTGCAAAGCGAAGGTAATAACCTGTCCTTTCTCCCACCCGGCGTCTGCTTTCTTTACTCAGGCTGAGCGTCTCACAGGTGCCTAAGGGATTTTGATGCCCCATTCCAAGTAATTTTGCCATCACGGCCAGTGGCACTGCCAGGAAAGTTTCCTCACTCCTTCACCAGACCATGCTGCTTCCCTACCCTTTCCTCTGCAATCTCCTCTCGTATACAGGCACCTCCAACCTCTCCAGGCCTGACACAGTATCTCTTTGGGAGGGCTGGGCACCCAGCACACTTATGGGCATTATAAATAGTAGTGGCTTTTTTTCCCTCTGCATTTCTCCAGGTCTTTCCCCATCTTTGTTGCATCTTTGAGGAGGTGAGGCAACCCAATGAGTCACGGTTCCTTGGGCTGAGCCCAAATCTTCACATCCTATCGGGACACTGACATTGTGTTCTTCTCGATCATTTTTTTTTTTCAAGAATTCACCCAAATATCCTATTTCCTGTTCAGATAGCGGCTGGCCTTTGAACAAACCTCTTCATTGAGCTGCATGCAGTGACCGCAAGATCATTTTCCTACGGGGCTTCTGCTTGCTCAGAGCCTGTCAGAGGAGAGCCCGCAAGCACTTATCTCCGTTACATTTCATCAGCCAGCTTGGCCGCCCAGTCTCCCAGTTTGATTAAATCCTTCTGGAGTTTCTCACAATCCTTCATAACTAACTTTTTTTTTTCCTTTAAAAAAACCACACACAACCGAAATAGTTTTGTGTCACATGGAGGGATTTCACAAACTCTCTGTCCTCTTCCTCCTCCAAACCATTAATAAATATATTAAATAACACCAGTCCTGGTGCAGGCCCCTGGAGTCCCCCTCTCTTAACCTCCCTCCACCCCAAGGAGCACTCATTCACTCCAGCTCTTTGTTTCCTATTGCTCAAGCAGTTTTTGATCCACAACAGGATGCTGCCCCTTACCCTGTAGATATTTATTTTCCTTAATAGTCTCTTGTGGGGAACCTTGTCAAAAGCCTTTTGAAAACCCAAGTAAATTACGTCCAGAAGTGTCCTTTATTCCACTGTTTTATTAACTCTTTCCAACCATTCTAGCAGGTTGCAGAAACACAATTTGCCCTGGTAGGTGGCATGACGGTTTGACTGGATCATCATATCATAGTTCTCCCAAGTGTTGTGTTATTAGACTCTGAATCTACTAATGGTGGTGGGGCCCATAATATTGCCCATTGTCGGTTTTCTTTGGATGGCGCAGTGCCCTCTAGCTTACTGGTTTGAATCCATGCAATAGTATTAGAAACCACAAATAAGTCATCTGTTTGTGGGCGTTGTGGAAAAAAGAGTTGTTGGATATCAGTCCAGTTGCCATCAGTGGCTAGTGATCCCATTACATGCCTCTCACCTTCCCTGTTGTGGTGTCAAGGACATGGAATATGTAGTCTGCCCAGTCCTTAGAGGTTTTTCATCCTGCTTGGTTATGTACCCTGTGCTCAATGTTACAGCTGATTAAAAAATTCTGTCAAGATGTTTTCTTGATGGAAAGTGGCTTTTTGACTCAGGGGAAGTTTTCACACACACAAAAATAAGTACGTTTTCTGTCAAGAATATTCAGGTTTTCCTGAGGAATACAAATTCAAACTTTTGGGGTTTTTAGCAAATGAAATTGTTCAGTTTTAAACCAAAAAATATTGATCTTGGGAAGCAAACCATGAAAAAGTTTGGAAAAAAAAAAACCCGATGATAATGGGGAAAAAACCACGAAGGACCCCAGGGCTGTGCGCCATTTTAATGACAGGAAGACCAGACACTTACGATGGAGTGCAAGACCATGGAGTTGCCCGGTTCTTCCAAATACTTCCCTCTTCCAGGAGGAAAATATTTTGATTTTCATGAGTTTTTCTGGTTTTGGATCAATTTCTCCTTAGTTTTTAATTTACTGTTTTTGTTTCTTTTTTTGTTTTCAGTTTCTGTTTTTGCTCCCCATTTTTGCCCATGTTGTTTGGTCAGCTGAGTCCCATGGTAGGATCGTGCAAACTAGTTCTTAAAGTGCAAATTTTCAACTGTGAAGGAAAAACATTTCATTTTTGCAAATGACAGTTTTTGAAAGCAAAAAAATGAGGAAATCTGCAGAAAATCTTTGAAAAACAAGAAAAAATTGGTCAGTTTTGAAAATCAGATCTGCTAACATGATCTTTGGATGTATTAATAGGAATACAGTGAGCAGGAATAGGGAAGTGATATTACCTGCCTCTATGACATGAGTGAGACCACTACTAGAAAGTCATGTCCTGGGATCTGGAATACATACCTTAAAATGGGATTTAAGGACCCCAGTCTACTTAGTTTACAAAGAGAAGGTTAAGAGAAAACTTGGCCATGCTTTATAAAGTATCTACACAGGGAGAAATTATCTGCTACTACAGGGATGTTTAATTTAGCAAATAAAGGCAGAATGAGATCCAACTGCTGGCAGCTGAAGCTAGAAAAACTCAAATTGGAAATAAGGTTTCAATTTTGAACAGTGAGGGTAATTAACCTTTGGAATAATTTATCTAGGGACGCAGTGGATTCTCCATCGCTTGAATTCTTTAAATCAAAATTGGATGTCTTTCTAAAACATACGCTGTAGTTCAATCACAAGTTGTTGGACTCAGTGTGGGAATAGCTGGCTGGAATTCTGTGCCCTTTGTTATGCAAGAGGTCAAAATAAATTATCATAGTGGTCCCTACTGGCCTTAAAGTCTATTAATCTTGCCAATTCATTCTGCATAACATGTCTAAGATACAGCTATTTCTCTCCAGCCACTGCGAAAACTCTCACCCAGACTCTCATCTTGTGTCTCGGTTAGTGCAACATACTTGACAAATGCAATCTTCTCCATTTCAAATGCTGATGCAAAGATCATTCTCCTAGCCCGTTGCTTTGATCACATTGCCCCTCTGTTCTAAGCCCTCCGCTGGCTCCCCCTTCTCTATGGCATCAAACATACGCTACTTGTCTTCACTTTCAAGTGCTTGCATGACGTGTCCCCGCCCCATCTCTCATTCGCTATCGATAGAGCCCTGTGTTTTTCACAAATGCAAAACAACACAAAATAAAGCAAAATCAAACATATACAATGAAAAACTCATCCTGAAGCAGCACCTGTCCTATGGGGCTGGACCCGGTATTCCACTTCAGGCATTGCTCCAGCTGATTCTCTGTCATGACGGCGTCAGTGGCTGGGCCAAATATGAGTGAGTGGCTTTGTGACCTGCACTGTTGCATCAATTTAGATGGAAAAAATAGCTCAAAGGCGTTAACGTAACCTAGTTACAGTCTAACACTCATCAGCAAGGGTCAGTATTTGGTATACAGAGACCGCAGCCTCCTTAGTACTAATGCAAACACCATTAAAAATAATGTTGACCTTCTATTGAAGATCCACAAAAGAAAGAAAACCTTTGAAAGCCTTTGAAATGTAAGGTATTAAATTAGACTTTCATTTTAACATCCCGTGTTCCCTTTCCCTTTAGCTGGAGAGAGCTTTTAAAGGAAACAAAAAAAAAAACCTTGTTTTTTGGCCAGTTTTTTAGGGGGCATCAAAGATGGTAAATAACTTTCCTTTTGGGGAAAAGAGAAGTTAGTTGAGATGAGCTAAAGCTGTTGGTAAAGTCTGATGCTGTTTCATCGCAGGTGGTGTTTGGGTTTCAGCTGGAGTTGGTAGAGGTGATGATGTCACTTGGGTTCCTCTCTCTGGCCCGGTCTGGTTAGGACATTTCTCAGGATCTGGATGATGAAGACTCAGGGACCCAGGAGACAGTGCGGGTGGCAGCCATGATGGTGAAGCTCACCCCAGTAGCCTCTGACTGTTCTTTCTGTCTGTTCCTTTTTGTTCTTTCATACTTTCTCCACAAAATCTTTCTTCTAAGGACCCAAAAAGGGAGTGATGGATGCAATAGCCCTTCCCTTCTTTATTCTGTCCACCAATTAGTCCTAATATCCGACATACCAGTTTTGGCTCATTAACTTCCGGCTCCGCATCGCCTGTTTTTAACAAGCAGAATTTCAACACAGTCCTTGAATCAGATCAACTTGGCCTTTCTGTTTAGACTAATTCAGTTATTCTGTCTCTCTTTCGTATCTTTTCCCATCAACAGTTGTTCTTGTAGGTAAATATAACATCATATGAACTTTTACATACTTTTTACAATTGAGCTCACGATTCAGGTAAATGTGTAGGCCCAATTGTCACAACACCATTCTCTCAAATTTGGCCCAGCTGCTCCTCCATGAGAGGGGCAGACAAGCCACACCTGAGCAGAGAGATGGCCCTAGACCAAATGGTGCCCCAGGCGAGGAGCATCTTCTGTGCCTGCCCTCTCCATTTGTTAAACTTTAGAATACCTTACAGCACCCTGAGCCTGGCACTCTCCCAGCCCGGCACCCCAGGCAGTCACCTGGGTCACCTGTCCCTAAATCTGGCCCTGCCTAAAGAGTCCTGAGACCCTGTGTGCCAGGTCACAATACCCCAGCTGCCTGGGCCAAGAGCTGCTGCTGCAGGATGAGTGTTGGGTAGGCTTGCTCTGCAACCCTATCAGGACCACCCCCACCCCCGGGGCAGGAGTCACAACCCCATGCATGGATAAAACAAAATAACACAAAACTCCTCAAAAATTGTAAAAAATAAAAATAAAAATTCACCAGTCGACTATCGAAATGTCGACTCCCACCTCCGATTGGTCCATGATGCCAGCCTCCATTGCCCACTTGTTAAATTTTCAAACAAGCACTTTTGTGTTTTCTCCCATGCTGGCCCTCACACTTGGGAGAAGCGCCCTATAAACATCTGCACAGCCACCTCATTATCCTCATTCGAATTCCTCCATAAAACTCTCCTTCTCCAGGAGTCCGACAAAAAGCTTGACAACAGTTAAGCGGCTGGTGAGCTGAGACCACTGCCTGTCACAGTGACCACTGTTGTCTCATTGTTTCCTTGTTTGCCCCTGATTGTCTGTATCCATCTGTTATCTCATGTTTTATATTTAGTTTATAAGCTGTACGGGGCCAAAGGCTGTCTCTGTGTTTGCACAGTGCCTAGCACAATGGAATCCTGGACAATGACTAGGCATTCCTAGATGGTATGGTAACACAAATAAATATTATTATTAATAACAATAATAATAATCTATGAAACTAGCAATAAGATTTTCACAAATTATTTTTCCAAACAAGTTCTAGTTTCAGCCCCTTTTTTCCTCCAGATGCTAATCTCAGTTAGAGCACTAGGACAAATGTGATGTAGTGCTACATGCAAATTCCTGTTGTGGATCAAAATCTGCCTACGTTCACGAGACATTACAGACTCAGATGCCAACCATACACCGATGAAACACAGATCTATCTCTCTGCATTTCAATCGATTCAGAAAAAAGCAGCCGAGTGTGTAGAGTGGTGTTTTCTGCTGCAGGTCACACATGAGTTTATTCTGGGTACAGACATTATAAAGTCACCCATGACCACAGTTTATAGTATGTCAAATGGACTAGCATCCTCTAACATTGAGTTAAAAAGGGGGAGCCAGTTAGGGATGTCCCTTGACAGCTAGCCCTAATAGCAATGGTACTCACACCACAAGAGCATTAAGGAAGGGAGGAAGTCCTGTTGAGAAGAAACTTAAACTTGCTGATTGTGAGCCAGATCCACAACTAGTGTCAGCTAGTCATCAGTGGTGAAGCACTGGAATGCGTTACCTAGGGAGGTGGTGGAGTCTCCTTCCTTGGAGGTTTTTAAGGCCCGGCTTGACAAAGCCCTGGCTGGGATGATTTAGTTGGGAATTGGTCCTGCTTTGAGCAGGGGGTTGGACTAGATGACCTCCTGAGGTCCCTTCCAACCCTGATATTCTATGATTCTATGATCAGTGGAGTGGTTCCAATTCACTCGAGCTGAGGATCTGACCTAGAGTATATTTGAAGATGTAAAATTAACCTCACATAAGAAGGTTCCTCATGTTAGAACTGTGCTCTTCCCATAACAAGACAAGTTGCCAAGGCAGTCATAAAATATTTAGGCTTTCTACAGCCATATGAATAAACCTTCAAATTAAGGCGGAGAACTCTATCCTTCGAAGCAGTGATACTTAAAAAGACTCAGGGTGGAAAACCATTTCAACAATTCTCCCAGTGAGATACTATAGCTATGAGGGTGAATGTGATCTTTGGATTTTTAAATAGGGGAATAGAAAGCAGGAGCAGGGTGGTGGTATTACCTATGTATATGGCATTAGTGAGACCATTACCGGATACTGCGTCCAGTTCTGGTGCCCATATTTCAAAACAGTATGTTAACAAATTAGAAAGAGCTAAAAGAATGATTTGAGGTCTGGAAAACCTGCCTTATACTGAGAGACTAAGCGCTATAGATTATCCAAGAGAAGATAAGAGGTGACTCGATGACGGTCTACAAATACATACATGAGGATGAGATTTCTGGTAATAGGCAGCTCTTTGAGCCAGCAGAAAAAGGCAGAAAGAGATCCAGTGCTTGGAAGCTGAAGCTAGACAGCTTCAGACTAGAAATGAAATGTAATTTTTTAACCACTGTAAAAACGTACCTAGAGATGTGTTGGCTCAAGACTGGCTATCTTTCTAAAAGATGTACTCTAGCTCAAGTGGAAGTTATGGGTTTGAGCCAAAATTTCTGAGTGAGGTTCTCTGACCTGTGCTATGCATTAGGTCCCACCAGATGATCACAGTGCTCCCTTCTGGTCTTAAATGTTGGGAAATGTCTCCGTTCGATGATAAGAACATAGAACGGTCAGGGACCTCTTGTGTCACTGAGTTCAGTCCCCGTTTCTTTCAGGCGACCATGTCCTACAATCCCTTTCATAAACGTATGAAGCTTTATAATCATGGGCGGCCGGTATAATAGACCAGGGGAGGCTCAGCCTCCTCTGGCACTGCCGCGGCCGCCGAACCCTGGTTGCAAGGTTTGGCGGGGGACGTTTGTACTTTATTATGCCCCATGCAGGTTCCGGGGCAGCTGAGGAGGCGATATGTGCTACTCGGCTTCCTGGGTCCATAGTAATCTCCTTGGACTCCAGAGAGATGACTGATGAACCCAGGAAGCTGAGTAGCAAATACCGCCTCCTCAGCCGCCCCGGAACCTGCGTGGGGCATATCAAAAGCCTCTTCCAGACGAGAGTCAGAGATGCTTTTCCCCACTGCGGCTTGGGGTCTGGAGAGGGGAGGCATGGTGCGGGGCTCTGACCACGGGGGGGCCCGCAGGCAGAAGGGGCAGAGCTGAGGGCTAGCGTCCCTGAAGGGGGGCTCCACCCGCCGCCCACGTTTATAATGCACAAAGCTTCTATGGGATACAACAGTACAAGACATAGAAATATGAAGGAACCTGCCCTTAGGCTTACGCAGTGAATGTGTGGTGATAAAAATGAACACAGCTCACGTAGCTGCTCCAGATGTTTCCCTATGGTCCATGGACTACATTTTATTCAAAAAAATAAATGGAACCATAAAAAGCTAAGGCTTGCATAAAAACCCTCCAATTAGGTTGAGACAGAGGAAAGGTAAACTTCCCCATCAGATCTCACTAAGGGCCAGTGTGAGCCTTCCCACGGATTTCAGTGGGCTTGGAAACAGATCTGAATTTGGGTCCCTCCGTTAGGATGTATGTTACTGGATTGATCAGTAAGCTACTGTCCCCTGGGCCCAACGGGGGAGCATTTACAGCTCCTGTATGTTTAGTAAAGATGCTGTATTGCCCCTCAGCTGAGCTTTAATAAAAATGAAACATCTCTTATGGGAAGCATATTAAAAATATGGTCTGATTGAAGCCAAGGGGAGTTTTGTCATTGGCTTAAGGAGGGTTAGGATTTCACCAATAGAAAGTTATCCAGCAGTTTACAAGAATTCCTCCTGAGGCTGCCGGACTGCACTTTTGGCACATGGGAAGAAAGCAGGATCCAGAAATGTAAAACATTATCAGGGGGCCATGGTGCGCTGATATGATCCTGGGCTGTATAAACGGGCGTAGTGAGGAAGGAGGTGATTAGAGCTCTCTATACAGCATTGGTGAGACCAACATTGGAACGCGACGTCCAGTTCTGGTGTCCCCATGGATAACAAATGGGAGAGAGGGCAGAGAAGACCCACAGAAATGATTTGAGGCTGGAGAAAATGCCCGAGTGAGAGACTTCAGCAGCTGAGCCTGTTTAGATTCTCAAAAGAGAATTGAGAGTTGACTGGATTGCAGTGTGTATGTACCCTCACGAGGAGAAAATACCAGGTATAAAGGGTTCTTTAATCAAGCAGAGAAAAGCAGACAAGAACCAATGGGGGGAAGTTAACACTACACAAATTCCAATTAGAAATAAGGCATAAATGTTTAACAGGGAGTGTGATTAACAATTGGAACAAACTGCCAAGGGAAGTAGTGGATTTTCCATCTCCTGAAGTCTTCCAATTAAGGCTGGCTGCTTTTCTGGAAGAGATGATTTAGTGACAGCCAAACACAAGTTATTAGGCTCAAGGCAGGGGTAACAGGGTGAAATTCTCTGGCCTGTGATACAGGAGGTCAGACTAGATGATCTAATGGTCCTTTCTTCCCTTGAAATCTATGAAAATATAATGCAGACTTTCCATGTCTCACATACACATGCATTTCATTGGGTAGGAGCTAAGCACATTTGCATAACAAAGAGAAGCCATTAAGGAGTAAATGTTTTTGTTTAGTTAAATAAAAAAAAGTGATTAGGAGGTTTTAGACAGCAAGGAGGGAAGGGCAACCAAATCCATGGCCTCTAATGACTGGAAAATGGCAAAGAAAGTAACAGCTGGATGCAGGGCGTGTCAGAATCTGCTCCCTGGGATGAAGCGAGAAACCCAATTTCTTATTTTATTCAGAAGTTTATTCTCACCAAATTGCATCGTATAATAACACGCTAGCAGAACAGCTGTGCCAAGTATGAAATGGGAAATGTGTCACGATTCCCAATGATCTGGAAGAGTCTTTTAATAATGCAAAAGTAGCAGGCAAAGATTTGCTGTGTTTTGCTTGTTTTATAGGGTGTCTGTATCCCTTGTTCATGTACTGCCCGATCCTGCCAATAGCACAAAGGGTAGCGCTGCCATGCAGATGGAATCCGCCACAGGGCTGAGCATGGCACGGGGACCCACCCGTGTGGCTCCCAGCTGCATCTGGTCCAGAGAGCTACGCACACAAGGCTGCCATATAGCAGAGGTCACGCACCCCTGGTGCCCACTGGAGAATAGGTGTGCACTCACCTAGTTCTCCAGCGGGCACCAGGGGTGTGGCACCCTCACAGTGGATGCAATGTCTAGAAGGCAGTGACTGGTGCAAATGATGCCCCTCCCACCAAATTCCCCAACCGGCTGCAGGTATCAGGACCGTCCACACAGACAGGAAGGGGCCTGAGAGAAACCCTACAGCTGGCATTACGAGTACCAGGCCCCCGGATGCAGGCAGCCTTGTTGGAGAAGGGCCATACCTGATGGCTTGCCAGCCTATGGTGTTCCCAGCTCAGCAAACCAGAGAGATGGCCCTGGACAGAATCCTCCTGCGCTGGTGCAGAGCTTTGTGATCCTAGACTGCCGCATGTGGAACACTTCTCCGGGCGGGCGGGCGGGCGGGGGCCTGGCCCTTCCTGCGCAGGCAGGCTTTGGCTTGCAATGCTCAGCGTGGTCCTACAGCCTGAGAGCCATGCGGTGGTGGGATCAAGCCCCTTAGGACTAGACTGGGCAGTGCGGTAAGAGAAGCACTGGGAAGGGATTGTACCCTAGAGACAGAACTTCTGTGGCTGGAGCTTCCCTTTCCTGCTGTTGGGGGAGGTATGTGCTGTCCAAGAGGCAGCATACTCATAGTATCATAGAATATCAGGGTTGGAAGAGACCTCAGGAGATCATCTAGTCCAACCCCCTGCTCAAAGCAGGACCAATCCCCAACTAAATCATCCCAGCCAAGGCTTTGTCAAGCCTGACCTTAAAAACCTCTAAGGAAGGAGATTCCACCACCTCCCTAGGTAACCCATTCCAGTGCTTCCCCACCCTCCTAGTGAAATAGTGTTTCCTAATATCCAACCTAAACCTCCCCCACTGCAACTTGAGACCATTACTTCTTGTTCTGTCATCTGCCACCACTGAGAACAGTCTAGATCCATCCACTTTGGAACCCCCCCTTCAGGTAGCTGAAAGCAGCTATCAAATCCCCCCTCATTCTTCTCTTCTGGAGACTAAACAATCCCAGTTCCCTCAGCCTCTCCTCATAAGTCATGTGCTCCAGCCCCCTAATCATTTTTGTTGCCCTCCACTGGACTCTTTCCAATTTTTCCACATCCTTCTTGTAGTGTGGGGCCCAAAACTCCCCCCATCACATCCAGTTAGCTCCAGTGGCTAGTCAATGAACTACCTATTCCCTACCCCTCCTGGCTGACCTGCTCCTGGGAGGAAATATGAGCCCCTTTCTTCTCCCCTCAGCTTGAATCATGATCCAGGAAGGTCTTACGCAGCCATGGGGTAGTAGGTTTAGCCCC
This sequence comes from Terrapene triunguis, assembly GCF_002925995.2. Lineage (NCBI taxonomy): Eukaryota > Metazoa > Chordata > Testudines > Emydidae > Terrapene > Terrapene triunguis. The sequence continues at coordinate 2,041,465 of NW_020665349.1, forward strand.
GCCTTACTTCAGGGTTTGGCTATGTACGGCTAGAAGGTCCTAGTCAGAGCTGATCAAAACCAAAAGTCTGGTGCACCATTTAAAAACAAAAAGACATGAAAACTTGATTTTCCATAAACTGTCATAAAACTTTGTTTTGTTTTGGTGGAAACAGGAGGAACACAGATCAACCCCTCACCATATACACATGCCTGCACACCCCCAACCTTTTTCCCAGGGGGGGAAAAGTGAGTGATTTGGCCCCCAGTCAAGCCTTTTCAAACAGTGAAAAAAATTGACCATTTTCATAAAAAAAAAAAAATTAAAAGCTTCAATGACAATGAGTTTAATTTTTTTTGCCGAAAGTTTTAATTTCAAATGAAAAGGCATTTTCCATTAAAAAAAAAAGTTTCAATGCAAATGTTTTCCTTCTATTCCATGTAGGCCTGGAGCGTAAACTAGCCCTTCCATGTTGTGTTCTGAGCATAATGAAAAGTATTAATTTAATAGGATCATTAAAATGGTAGGTCTGCTTATGCTACTAATAGCAAAAATGCTAAAGGAATTCAGTGACAAGGTGTGGGAGGTAATATCTTTTACTGGATGAACTTCTGGTGGTGAGAGAGAGAAGTTTTTGAACTTCTTCTCTGAAGAAGAGCTCTGTGTAGCCCGAAAGCTTGTCTCTCTCACCAACAGAAGTTGGTCCAATAAAAAGATATTACCTTGTCCCCAGGGCCGCCGAGAGCGGGTTCGGGCCCCGGTGAAAAAAAATTTTTGGGCCCCCCAGCAAGGGCGGACCAGCTAAACAGGGCCGACGAGAGGGGGGGAAGCCGGACCCAGAATTTTTTCGGGCCCCCCAGCAAGGGCAGACCGGCTAAACAGGGCCGAGGGGGGGGGGAAGCTGGGCCCCGGGACCCCTTCCAGACCGCCGGGCCCCAGTAACTTGTACCGGCTTCCCCGCCCCTCTCATCGGCCCTGCTTGTCCGCCCTGGTCTCTCTAAGATCCCGGGATCGACACAGCCACAACAACACTGCATATAGGAACACAGGGAGCATGAGAGACTGTTTCTGTTGTACTGGACTGGAATTATTCTTGTTTAACATTCATACTGTGGAAGTGCTGAGAGAGCCTAGTAAGGTCGGGGTCTAATTCTGCTAGACTCTGTGCAAATAGTAAATCACTGGTATTCCACTTAGGGTTGCCAAGCGTCCAGTTTTCGACCAGAATGCACAGTCGAAAAGGGACCGTGGACCGGGCCATTAAAAGTCCAGTCGGCAGCGCAGCGGGGCTAAGGCAGGCGCCCTGCCTGCTGTGGCTCCCTACGGCTTCCGGAAGCAGCGGCATGTCCTCCCTCCGGCTCCTAGTGTGAGGGGCAACCAGGGGGCTCCGCACGCTACCTCTGCCGCAAGCACCAGCCCTGCAGTTCCCATTGGCTGGGAATCACGGCCAAAGGGAGCT
>NW_020665349.1:2057902-2119030 GCF_002925995.2 Terrapene triunguis
CTCCCCACTCTAGGGTACAGATGTGGGGACCCACATGAAAGACCCCCTAAGCTTATTTCTACCAGCTTAGGTTAAAACTTCCCCAAGGCACAAATCCTTTCCTTGTCCTTGGATGGTATTGCTGCCACCACCAAGTGATTTAGACAAAAATTCAGGAGAAAGGGCCACTTGGAGTCCCTGTTTCCCAAAAATATTCCCTCAAGCCCCTTCAGCCCCTTTCCTGGGGAGGCTTGAGAATAATATACTAACCAATTGGCTACAATGTGAGCACAAACCAAACCCTTTGGCTTTTAGGACACTGAAAATCAATCAGGTTCTTAAAAGGAACCACACCTGCAAAATCAGGATGGAAGGTAACTTTACAGGGTAAATAAAAAGATTTAAAACACAGAGGATTCCCCTCTGACTCTGCTTTCCAGCTACAAAACAGGAATAAAATTACCTCTTAGCATAGGGAAAATTCACAAGGTAAAACAAAAGATAATCTAACACATTTCCTTGCCTTACTTACAATTTTTGTAATCTTAGATGCTCATTTCAGGTATGTTTCCAGGAGATGTTTTTCCTGCCTGGACCCTCTCTCTGTCCAGAGAGGGAACAAACAAAGAGAGCACAAACAAAACCTCTTTTCCCCCTCCACCTCCCCCCATTTGAAAGTATCTTCTTTCCCCATTGGTCCTTCTGGTCAGGTGCCAACTAGGTTAATTAAACTGATTAACCCCTTACAGGTAAGGCAATTCAGTACAGCTGCCCTGTGTATATTTATGACAACTGAGGACTCCCCAGTTTTTTGGGTAATCCAGAGAGACTTATTACAAACTGGCTGATTTAACATCACTGCTATTATCCTGATCTACAAACTCTGAAATCAACTGTAATGTCGATGATTCATTTTAACTGTTTAATCTCTTTTCTTTTTTATTAATAAATCTTTAGTAGGTTTATTAAAGACTGACTGCAGCATGCTGTTTGTCAAGATCCCAACGTATATATTGACCTGGGATGGGTTTCTGGTTCTTTGAAACTGGAAGAATCTAATATGTGTGTTAATAATCATTTATTCCCGAAGTCTGGGTTGTCTGGGTGGTGCATGACGGGCTAGAGGTTCTGAAGGGGACTGTCGATGGCTTCATAATAATTAGTATAGTATTTTGGAAACAGATATTTGTGACTGGCTTGGTGAAATCTTAGGATAGAATATACCACCATTTTGGGGTGCACGCTCTGTCTTCTGGCAGTCTGACCTGAGATTGGCGCTTTTAGCCGTGTCCCACACCAGGCAGCCTGACATGGATTTCGAAAACAAAAGGGCATTTTCAAAAGAAAAACCAAAATGTTTTTTGTTTTGAAAATGTCAAAAATGAAATGTAGTTTTTTAAACCGATAAGAATTTGTTGACATCAACATGAATTAGTTACATTTTTTTGTGGAGCCGAATCTACATTTTTTTTGCCAAAAAGTTTTGGTCCAACAAATGTACCCACCTCTATATTTGATATCCTGTAACATGGCAGTGAATGACCCTTTAGGGTTAAGTGGCCTAGCTATAAGTGCTAAAGGTCATGACATTATCCATTCCTTTTTTATTATGATTAATATTAATTCTATGTTGACATAAATATGCTTAGGGGACTGATGGGGAAAGTGAACAAGGAAGTATTATTTACCCCTTCACATAACACAAGAACCAGGGGTCCCCCAATGAAATTAACAGGCAGCAGGTTTAAAACAAACAGAAGGAAGTATTTCTAACAACTCACAATCTGTGGAACTCATTGCCAGGGGATGTTGTGAGGCCAAAGCTATAACAGGGTTCAAAAAAGAATTAGATACGTTCCTGGAGGACAGGTTCATCAATGGCTACTAGCCCAGATGGGCAGGGATGCAAGCCAATGCTCTGGGTGTCCCTAGCTTCCGGCTGCCAGAAGCAGGAACTGGACAATAGGGGATGGATCATTTGAAATTGCCCTGTTCTGCTCATTCCATCTGAAGCATCTGGCAGTGGCCACTGCCAGACTACAGGATACTGGGCTAGATTAACCATTGGTCTGACCCAGTATGGCCGTTCTTATGTTCTTCTATGACACAAATATCCTTGGGCAGTAATTTCCTTGGACACCAAACAAGCCTAGGTACAATTGCTTTCCATTGCTTTCTGTTACTTTCTGTGGTTTGCTGTACATTTTACTCTATTCTTTTTGTCAGAATCCAAGCAGGGTATTTGACTTATTGACCTTCTGGAGTGTCTGAGTTTCCAGCCACTGGTTATCCCTGAGTGTGGCTGGATTTCTGGCTGTGGCTTATGTGGGCTTGACTGCCTATCAAAACGAGACTGCTCAAATAACTCCAACCACCTTTCTTGAAATATGTGCAGGGGAAACAGACACACACACAATGTCACAACCTTGCAGGCTGGCTGTTTGAAAATGCATTATATTTACCACTTTATCTTCTACAGAGAGCGACTGATGCCACATTGTGCCGAGACTCTCTCCCTCAGATCCTGATTTATGGAGCATGTCTTCCCTTTCTCAGTAAAAATTATAAATTGCACCGAAAGGAGAGGAAAGAGTGACATTATCTGAACCTGATCAGTTTGGGCTCTGCCATCTCAGCTGACAGAGGAGGCGTGGATGGAGAATACCTGCTGAGGATGAAAGAAACTCTTCTAGGCAGAGATCTTGCTCCGGTTATCAACACCCTGTTGAGAAAGGCAGGAATCCGAGTATGAAAATAACACTGACTGTTGTCAGATCCTGGGCCCCGCAGTGCAGTGTAAGAGCCAGATGGGGCCTCAGAACGAAGGAGCAGCAAATCCAACAGGTTTCCAGTGGCTCAGCCAATGACAACTGTCATGTTGCTGAGCCTCTCCGGTGCCCTACAGTTGTTATCAATATTACCCTGCGCTAAACTATATTGCTGTGGCTTGTGAAAACCGTCTGTTCCACTGACACAGCTGCAGTCAGGAAGCCAGCGCTGTCGTGCGCTCCGGAGCTCAGGGGTTAAGAGTAGAGCTGGTTGGGAATCTTTGGACATTATGGTTTTTATCTCCAAAAAATTTCAATTTGTCAAAACCGAAACTTTTCGTGGGAAAGGGTCAGGTTACGATGAACTTCTCCACTCAAAAAGCTTTCGGAAAAAAGCTTTGGAAATTGTCAAAACATCCTCTTTAATTTTTTTTAAAACTAAAAATGATTGCACTCCAAACAAAACATGGACTAAAAACGTTTGGCGTTTGGTTTGCAATTCCCCACCCCCCCCCTTCCCTCCAAATTTCAACTCTTTCTCCTGCTTTGGGATGGGGAAAAAAATTCAAAATCTCAAAACTGTTCACAGGACAGGAAAGCTGTGTCCCACCCCATTCAAGTGAAGAGTGAAGTCAGACTCTAAACAGCCTGGGTGTTCACCTTGGACGCTGTGCTGAGCAGCTGATACTGTGAACAGGTGAGTGGCTGCACAGCTGGAGATGGTCCTCCATTTTGGAAGTCACAGCTCTGGACTGCGGGAACAGAAGAGTGGCTGCAGCCTTCCATTGCTGTGTTATGTAATGTTTAAATACAAATAATTTCATTGTTGGCTAGAGGCCTTCAGAAGAAGAATACCACGGGCACCAAGGCTCTTCGGAAGGAGGCAGGAAGCCATTGAAATGTGAAGCCATTACAATGTAAACCAGCTTTATTTTGTCCTATAAACTACCCTGATGGGTTTTGTATTGACCCCAGAGCTGGGTTATGTCTTAGCACTGGCTCAAATGCTGGCTATACCCAGTGTGTACTGTATCTATAAGGTTACCTAATGGGGAATCCCCATTAGATATTTCAAGTATAGGTATTATGTCACACAGATGAGAAGTTCTGATTCCCTCCAGCAGAGTGATCTCTTTCTCTCTCCCTCTTTCACACACACTCTCCCCCCCCCCCCCATCTTAATTCAGACTTTTTGATTATCTGAGTAAATTTTTGTTTAAAACAGTTTCAAAAAGTTTCTCTCCCTTAAGTTACTGATGGGGATTTACAACCTTCAGTTCCAGTTATTATAGGTTGTGTTTGTTTTTTGTTTTTTGTCCAGGGATGTGCCTAAATTTTATTGAAGTTGCCTCATAATCTAATTCTAGCAAAGTCCCAGTGATATTGTTTTAATAGGAACTCCACAAAATACAGCTCCGACTGAAACCCATGGAGCCTTTCCATTGAGTTCAAGTGGAAGTCAATTTTGTCCGGGGGTGATTATCAGGGACACAGCATCTCATTTGGGAAGAAGAGGACGCCACAAGAGTGACTATTGGTATAAAAGTGGTCTTTAAAATCTTCCAACGCAATCTAGAAGATAGACGTTGCTCGTAAATCTCATTCAGAGATGATACGGAGGCAGGGGAGCTGGGAGCCCACTGGAGCACAGAGAACAGTTACAGAAGAATGTAGAGCAAAAACAAAGAGAAGCCGGGAGACACCAATGGGGAAAGTTCAATTCAGATACATTAGTACTTCGGGAATCCTACTAGCAGGCACCGAACAAGAGGAGAGGTTATTGGTTCGAAAGCAGAAAAGCGAAGGGAAATCTGGGAGTGAAAGGGGCTGGCAGTTTAGGGGAGACTTTGCTGAGTTTCTTGCACTTTTGTGTGTGACATTTTATGTCAAGTGATTTTATTAACTGGCATATTTTCCTAGAACTGTTACTATTGTTATTGGTATTACAGTAGCTCCTAGAAACCCTGGATAAAATTGGCACCCTTGTGGTGTAGGCACGAGAAAAGACGCAACCAGAGACTACTTAATCTGACAAGAAAAGTGAGGTAACAGGCCTGGGGAGGGAAAATTTCTGCTGGGTGATTGTGGGCAGACAAGCTGGGACTAGAACCAAAGCTGTCTGATTCCTCCTACCCGACCCACCAGAGACATGCAGATGCTGTCTCCAGTCTCCTCTCTGGTGAGTCAATTTAGCCCTTCAGCAACTGGGCACTGAGAGCCCGAACCCAAAGCATCACTGGGGTCTGTGTTCAGCTCCCACCTAGGCATGGTGTGGGGAGAGGGACGCTCCAGTCTTGGGCCCCTACAAAGGAAGCAGATTCCCCCTGCAGGCCTCCTGGCCTCTTCCTAAAGCCATCTCTTTCACCGCATTCAAAGACGCCCGCAGGCTGGGACCTAATGCAAAATTCCAACACTTCCAGTCAATTCAAAACGCAACCCCTCTCCTGGATCCTTTCACAGGGGAGACCAAGAACTCCTGCTACTTCCACGTCTCCCTCTGTTCTGAGGAAATGGGCTTTCTTTATGCCCTTGCCCCCTTTCCCAGCATTCCTTGCTGCAGCCTATAATCCCATCCTTTCATGAATGACAACTCATGGCATTCCTCAAGGCTGCAACCAGGAGCAGGGCAGAGCGGGGTCTGGACCCCATCTCAAAGGGACAGCGTTTCCTCTTACGTTGGGCCCAGGATCAGCTATCCCCTGTACAGCCAGCTAGTGAGGAGGTGGTAGGTCGACCACCTCAGTATGACCATACTTGGAGTGCTAGACTGTATGGGGCTTGATCCTGCAAAGTACAGAACCCCGTTGTGTGGTACCCTCAACTCCCAGGCATCGCTCAGCGCCTTGGAGGAGTCAGGCCTAGATGTGGCCTAGATGTCAGGCCCATGACAAAACCGAAGGAATCCATAGGTAGATGCTAAAAGGCTTGACGGGAGGGAGCTGCGGAGAGAAGTTAGGGGAACATATAAAATAGAGCTGGAAGGAAAAAAAATGGTGAAACATTCTGTTGACCAAAAATGGCTTTTTGACTGAACGTTTTTGATCAGTTTGAAACTTCTGGGTTTTTGGCAAGAGAGTAAAAACTGTTTGAAAACAACAACAAAGTTTTCTCGTTTGGTTTTTCAGCTTTCTGCACGCCTCCTTTTTCTCTCTCCCCCTTTCCAGGATAAAAAAGGGAAACCCAGAAAATTGATTCTTTTCCCCACTTTTTGAAAACCAGAAACCAAAAAAATAATTTTTCATTTCATTCTTTTTTTTTTTTCACGGCAAATAAACAGCATTTTTCAACCCGCTCTCCTCTAGAGAAAATAGACAAGCAAAAGGGTTCTGAGGACCAGGAATAAATAGTGGAGAGGGAAGATGAGGGGGGTGTATTTATTTACAGGGTTAAAGTGTTAGAAAAAGGAGTAGTTCTTTGCAAACAGTGCTGATTACACCGAGGAATCAGGCGGGGGAATAAATTGCCAGTAAAAGTCACTTAAGCAGCAACAGAAGAGGTCATCAGGAAGGGACTAGATCTAGTTGGAGCTGGTCATAAATTTCCAAAAAGTTTAAAAGGTTAACAAAAATTGACAAAATATTGTGTGAATTTCTCTCTTTCTCTTGCTATACACACACACACACTTGAAATTTTGTTGAAAAATAATGAAAAGAATTTTTTTTGGCAGAAAATGTTTCCTGGCTTTTGATATAATGGATGGGGAAATGTAGAGTAAGGCATTATTGTGCAACAAAGGAAGAATATCACCTCCCCATCCCAACTGTCGCTAAATTAGCATACGGGGAACCTCTCAAAGTTTGGTGTTGATCCAGACCTTACCTGAACCTCTGGAGTGTGCAATATTAGGTGGGAAATTTCACAGACCAAGCTTCCCAGTGAGATTCCCAGGCTACTTCTCGTGTCCCATTGGGCCGGTGATCACAGCGGGACAGCCTTGCCTCCTATTATTTCAGCTCTTCCGCTTCCAAGGCGCACAGAGTGGGCACGCAGGGGGGATTCATAGGGTGCTGGAAGTTCAGTGAACGTTTTAGAATCCCAGAGCAGATTAGGCTTGGGTCTGCGGGAGAAAAGCATGTGCTGCCAGTGCCAGCCCCTTAGGGGCCTTGAGCAGGACTATTTTTGGCCCCTGTGACGGGGCGCCTGCCCCGCACTGGCCCTGAGAGGGTTAAAACCAGCCTAGGGAGGCTGAGTGGCAGGCAGCCAAAGGAGTGACCCTGTGCCCCCCCCCCCCCCAAAACATACTGATAATTAATAGGAGACCTCCTTGAGCTACTCGGGGGCCTTAATCAATTGCTTCGTTTGCTTATGCCTAGTGGCGGCTCTACAACTATCTTATGACTGAGCTAGTCCATTTCCTACTCTAAACGTTGGACCGTCCCCTGCATTTCCTAGTTAACAGAAAGCCAGTTTCCTGAAGCGCTCCTGTGATGGGGCATCCACTCCACACAGGATTGGAAGGGGTTAAAATGGGCAGGCTGGCCAATTAATTCCCCTGGCTGCAGCTGGAGGAGGAGCCAGGGAGCTGGGAAGGAATTGAATGCACACAGGCTCACCTGTGCAGGAACAGGGGCTTATCAAGCCAGGAAGCTGGCTACAGATGGGGGCTGCAGGAAGGCAGGGAACTAGGCTGCAGCCACTCCCTGAGGGGAGGGAGTCAGAGGCTGGCAAACCTAGAGAGAGGCGAAGCCAGATGAGTAGGAAGAAGCCCAGGGAAACAGCAGCAGTAGGACCGCACAGACCTTGGCTGCTTGTTCTAGGGTCCCTGGGCAGGAACCCAGTGCGGAGGGTAGACCTGCTACCAGCCACTGGGGAGTGTCAAGGGCCTTGGAGACACAGCCAGCCAGTAGGTCCGGAAGGACTTTGAATTCCCTGGAAGGGGAGAACTTTAGTGACCTGGCTGGAGGGCCAAGCCACGACAAGGAGACTGCAGTCCCTGGGGTGAGAGAGGCCACGAGGTAAGACAGCCCAGGGGAAGACACCGCCAGAAGGGGAGTGCAACCCCTGGCAGAGCTAATTCCCAGGACAGCCAGCAAGAGGTGCTGCTAGCAGTGAGTGAATCCATGACAGCTCCACATACCTCCAACCATTTATCATTCCAACCATCTTCTGGCATAGTGTGATTGCTCCCAAGAACTCTAAGAACAGAACATAAGAACGGCCATCCTGGATCAGACCACTGATCCAGCTAGCCCAGTAGCCTGTCTTGCAACAGTGGTCAATGCTTCATGGTTCAGAGGGAATGAACAGAACAGGATAATTACTGAATGATCCATCTCTTGCCATTCAGTCCCAACATCTGGCAGTCAGAGGCTTAGGGATACCCAGAGCATGGGGTTGCATCCCTGACCATCTTGGCTAATAGCCATTGATGGGCCTATCCTCCAGGAACTTATCTAGTTGTTGTTTTTTTAACCCTGTTATAGTCTTGGCCTTCACAACATCCTCTGGCAAGGAGTTCCACAGGTTGACTGTGCGTTGTGTGAAGAAATACTTCCGAATGTTTGTTTTAAACCTATTGCCTATTAATTTTGTCGGGTGACCCCTGGTTCTTGTGTTATGTGCCGGTGTAAATAATACTTCCTTATTTACTTTCTCCACATCATTCATGGTTTTATAGACTTCATATCCTCCCTTGTCATCTCTTTTCCAAGCTGTGTAATCCCAGTCTTTTTAACCTTTCCTCATACGGAAACTGTTCCATACCCCCTAATCATTTTTGTTGCCCTTCTCTGTACCTTTTCCAATTCTAATACATCTTTTTTGAGATGGGGTGACCAGAACTGCACGCAGTATTCAAGATGTGGGCGTACCAGGGATTTATATAGTGGTACTATGATATTTACAGTCTTCTTATCTTTCCCTTTCCTAACATTGTTTGTTTGCTTTTTTGACTGCCGCCGCACACTGAGCTGATGTTTTCAGAGAATTATCCATGATAACTCTAAGATCTCTTTCTTGAGCGGTAACAGCTAATTTAGACCCTATCATTTTGTACGTTGTGACAGACCCAGACCAGTGGGGTACAGGAGTCTGGTAGAGGGCAAATATACTGGTCACTGGATGAGTAGTTTTGTGTTCCCTGAGTGACCAGAGCAGGGGCTGCACTAGAGTAATCAGGAACCTGCTAGAACCAGTTAAGGCAGGCAGGCTAATTAGGACACCTGGAGCCAATTAAGAAGAAGCTGCTAGAATCAATTAAGGCAGGCTAATCAGGGCACCTGGGTTTTAAAAGGAGCTCACTTCAGTTTGTGGTGGGAGGAGCTGAGAGTGAGAGGCGCAAGGAGCTGAGAGTGAGAGGGTGTGCTGCTGGAGGACTGAGGAGCACAAGCGTTATCAGACACCAGGAGGAAGGTCCTGTGGTGAGAATAAGGAAGGTGTTTGGAGGAGGCCATGGGGAAGTAGCCCAGGGAGTTGTAGCTGTCATGCAGCTGTTACAGGAGGCACTAGAGACAGCTGCAGTCCACAGGGCCCTGGGCTGGAACCCGGAGTAGAGGGCGGGCCCGGGTTCCCCCCAAACCTCCCAATTGACCTGGACTGTGGGTTCTTCCAGAGGGAAGGTCTCTGGGCTGTTCCCCAACCCACATGGTGAATCTCTGCGGCAAGAAAATCCGCCAATAAGCGCAGGACCCACCAAGATAGAGGAGGAACTTTGTCACAATGTGTAGTTGGGATTGTTTTCTAGTGTGCATTACTTTGCATTTATCAATCCTGAATTTTATCTTCCATTTTGTTGCCAAGTAACCCAGTTTTGTGAGATCCCTTTTGTAATTCTTCACAGTCAGCTTTGGACTTAACTATCTTGAGTAATTTTGTATCCTCTGCAGACTTTGCCACCTTTCTGTTCACCCCCTTTTCCAGATCATTTATGAATGTGTTGAACAGCACTGGTCCCAGTACAGATCCCTGGGGGACCCTGCTATTTACCTCTCTCCATTTATTCCCACCCTTAGTTTCCTGTCTTTTAATCAGTTACTGATCCATGAGAGGACCTTCCCTCTTACCCCATGACAGCTTCCTTTGCTTAAGAGCCTTTGGTGAGGGACCTTGTCAAAGGCTTTCTGTAAATCCTAATACAGTATATCCGATGGATGACCCTTGACCACATGTCCATTGATCCCCCTCCAAGAATTATAATAGATTGGTGAGGCATGATTTCTCTTTACAAAAGCTGGGTTGGCTCTTCTTTTATCGTGTTCATCCATGTGTCTGATCATTCTATTCTTTACTGTAGTTTCAACCAATTTGCCTGGTACCAAAGTCAGGCTTACCGGCCTGTAATTGCCAGAATTGCCTCTGGAGCCTTTTTAAAAAATTGGTGTTACATCGGTTATCCTCCAGTCATCTGTAACAGAGACTGATTTAAGTGATACATTACATACCACAGTTAGAAGTTCTGCAATATCATTTCTGAGCTCCTTGAGAACTCCTGGGTGAATCCCATCTGCTCCTGTTTAATTTATCAATTTGTTCCAAAACCTTCTCTATCGACACCTCAATCTGGGACAATTCCTCAGATTTGTCACCTAAAAAGAATGGGTCCGGTGTGAGAATCTCCCTCACGTCCTCAGCGGTGAAGACCAATGCAAAGAATTCATTTAGCTTCTCCACAACAGCCTTGTCTTCCTTGAGACATGCTCTATCACCTCCATTGTCCAGTGACCCCATGGGGTGTTTAGCAGGCTTCCTGCTTTTAATGTACTTAAAAACATTTTGCTGTCAGTTTTTGTGTCTTTTTTGCTAATTGATCTTCAAATTCTTTTTATTAGCCTGCCTCATTCGACTTTTACAATTGACTTGCCAGAGTTTATGCTCCTTCCTCTTTTCCTCAGAAAGACGTGACTTCCAATTTTGGAAGGATGCCGTTTTGCCTCGAACTGCCTTTTTTTGTTCCGTTGCTTAGCCATGGTGGCATTTGTGGTCCTTTTGTTATTTCTATTTGGGGTATATATTTAATTTGAACCTCTATTATGGTGGTTTTTTAAAAGTTTTCATGCAGCTTACAGGCATTTCACCTTTTAATTTCCATTTAACTAGCTTCCTCATTTTTGGGGGGTAGTTTTCCTTTTGGAAATTAAATGATACTGTGGTTGGCTTCTTTGGTATTTTCCCCCCCACAAGAATGTTTAATTTAATTACATTATGGTCATGATACAGAGCTGTCCAGTTCTAGTCACTGCTTGGACCAGAATCTGTGCTCCACTTAGGACTAAATCAACAATTGCCTCTCCTCTGGTGGGTTCCAGGACTAGCTGCTCCCAGAAGCTGCCATTAATGGTGTCTCGAAATTTTATCTCTGCCTCACGTCCTGAGGTGACTTGTACCCGTCAATATGGGAATAGCTGAAATCCCCCATTACTATTGGACTCTAGTGCTAACCAGCCAGTCCCCAGGTGGTACCAGCTCCATCCAGTTTGTGGTCAAGAGCGAAATGTCTTTTCAGCATTCATCAAGTTCCATTCGCCGGCTCTCCGTGACAGTCTGCTCTTCCTCAGGGGAAACAAAAGAAGGAGAGAGGATGTTATTGTAAAGAGATGCTAATTGCCCTACAGGGATCTCCTTAAGAAAATTGGTAGCCCTTTGTGGAGAGATGCCACATCTTGTCAGACTTCTTTGTTTCTCCTCCGATTCTCTTTAAGACGCAGGGTGTGCCAGCAGAAGGGGCAACATTTGTGAAGATATTGAAGGGCAGGGGAAGGGCAGAGCTTAATGCTGATTGTAAGAGATTGCTGTAAGCTCTGCTGAGCTGGGAGTCTCTCTTTGTTGTAGATGTGTGCAGAGCCTAGCACAATGGGGCCCTGGTCCTCCTCTGGGCTCTACTATATTTATTCATGATTATTTTTTATTTATTCCCATTTTATTTTTTTCCTGCCAAGGGCTGTGTATCAATGTCCCACCACTGCATGTCTGGGAAGCTATAGCTTAAGCCTCGACATTTATTTTTGTGGAAATCTGAAAAGGCAGAAAAGAAACTAAGTAGTTCAATGCAGTGTTGTAACCCAGGACATGAGAGACAAGGTGGGGGAGGTATTATCTTTTATTGGCCCAGCTTCTGTTGGTGAGAGAGACGCGCTAGTGAGCTTACCCAGAGCTCTAGGTCAAGGGTGGCCAACCTGGGGCTCTGGAGCCACATGCGGCTCTTCAGAGGTTAATATGCGGCTCCTTGTATATGCACTGACTCCGGGGCTGGAGCTACAGACTCCAACTTCCCAATGTGCAGGGGGGTGCTCACTGCTCAACCCCTGGCTCTGCCACAGGCCCTGCCCCCACTCCACCCCTTCCCACCCCCTACTCTGAGCCTGCCAGGCTCACCCCTCTTCTCCCCCGCACCCGAGCCTCCTGCATGCCACGAAACAGCTGATTGGGAGGTGCAGGGAGGGAGAGGGAGGCGCTGATCAGCGTGGGAGGCTGCTGACATAGGGGATGGATAACTCAGCGGTTTGAGCATTGGCCTGCTAAACCCAGGGTTGTGAGTTCAATCCTTGAGGGGACCACTTAGGGATCTGGGGCAAAATCAGTACTTGGTCCTGCTAGTGAAGGCAGGGGGCTGGACTCGATGCCCTTTCAAGGTCCCTTCCAGTTCTATGAGATAGGTGTATCTCCATATATTATATTATTATTACTGTGGCTCTTTGGCAATGTACATTGGTAAATTCTGGCTCCTTCTCAGGCTCAGGTTGCCCCCCCCCCCCCCGGCTCTAGGTAGTTCTTTGAGCCTGCAATAGAATGCCCTGCCTCTCACCTCGAGGTTACGGGCGTGAACCTTTGTAGATTGGTAGTGGCTGAAGCATTGATGACTTTGGTCTCAATGCCTGAATCAGTCCCGTTGGCTTCCGGGGGGCTCCAGGCAGGTGCATTTGGCCTTCACCTGCAACGAATGAGAGGGCTCAGTCCAGTTACTAGATGGCAGGTGTCCATGTCACTAAGCTAGCCTCACTGTCCCCGTCACATGAGAGAGAGGCCTTGGAGGGAATGCTGTGGAGACAGGTCGGAGCTGACTAGCAAGACTGATCCTAGATGGGGGTTCTTCCAGGTCAGAGGGAGGGTTTGTCCACTTCCGAAAAGAAAACATTGTCCCATCATAAGTCACAAAAGGATCAAACTTCCCCCCTCTGCTGCTTGATTCTAAGATGCTTCCTCTTCTCTTTCTTCTGACAAAATGCCGCGAACTGTGTGTTCCTTCCTCGGTACAGGAGTCCCACGTCAGCCGCTTGGTGATCGTTTGGAAGGGATGGCCAAGCCCCCATTCTCCACCAGAAAACAGAGCCGTAACCCGTGTAAATACAGGCCAAAAAGAGGCTGCATCCCAGTTTGGTTTCAGCGGATGTTCCGGAAACTGTTTGAAATCGGTGTGTTGTGTACGAAGGAGCAAGGGGATTAAACTTCTCCTTCGCCGCCGGTCTGCTGCATTTGCTGTGTTGCTCCTGGCCATTGACTTTCCATTGAAATCCACTACTGTTTTTGACATGCTAAATAGCACCGCTGTGCATTTGGCAGTGCTTGGCAGGGGTTCTCCACCTAGGCTTACCTTGCGTTTTGAGTGGTGCGCAACAGGTGTGTTCTACACTTGGGGGAACCTGGCATGATTGGCAGTGTGTTGGCAGGTAAGTTCTACACAGGCATGCCCTCTACACCCAGTAGGGGCCTCTACCTGTGCCCCTTTGCCATGTTCCAGAGTGCTTGCTACGTACAGGGAGTGCCCATCACTGCGTTCCACCCGGCTCTGGGAGCACGATCAATGGCTGGCCATCACCCAGGCCTGTGGAAGCACTCAAACGGTTAACTTCCCTCCAGATGGTCTCAAGTTTGAAGACTTGAAATGGGACCGTAAGGCTGCAAAACAAAGACGGGAGCAGACCAGCAAACCATATGCTGCTGCACAGGAATAACAGCATCATTAAAATCCTGAACTGGGAGCTCAAAGGAGCATTTATTTGGCAAGTAAACAGCTGCGGAAGCTGCATCCTAACTATGAGCTAAGCTTCAAAGTTGCTTCCCCCTCCCTCCTCACCCCCTTGTTTCCTCAGCATGAACTGAATGTAAAAGCAAAATGCCTAAGTCGCAGCAACGGCCCCCTTTTACCCGGAGTAACGCTTCAGTCTTTTCCACTCATCGGAGGAGTGCTGCCATCCATAACAGCCGGAGAAGGAGCCTGGGGAAGCAAACAGGTGGAACAGCAGAGAGTGTGTGTGTTTGAGAGACCGACCCCGGGTCACTGCTTAAACTTTGCTTATTTACAGCAGTAGCATACACATGAAGCTCAACAGCACTTCCACCCAAATCAATCCTCCCCTAGAGACAGGTGGCAGATTTCCCACTCCATTATTTAAAGCCACTTCTCGGTGGAAACTGCAAGCTGTAAAATGCCCATATACCGTTGGAGAGATTTATGGCTGTCCTCTATTTCAAACGCTGCCTGCCCCACCGGGCTGCATCTGGGATACACTGGAAATGCATTCCGAGGTGTTGGATGAAGATGAAGGCTCATTTATTACTCAGTCCTTTGCAGAAAGGTATTTGTACTCACTGTGGTAGACACGGAGAAGCCAAAGGCTAATGCTCCCCCATCCATTTCATGGTGGGGTTTATGAGCACTGATGATAGGGGCTGGATTGATATCCCTGGGGAGGGAAGCTCTCTATTGATCCACAGAAGAGGGACACCGGGGACAAGGTCGGGACAAGGTCCCATCACACGGCTCTGTTGACTTAGGGCAACCCTTGCTTGGTTCATTTGGCACGGACTGTTTTGTCCTGAGCCCTTCTGCTGAGGCTGCCAGCAAAAGGAGCAATTAGTAAAGCCGAGGTCACCACTTCATTTAGTGTGGGTCACCAGCCAGTAGTTCCCTTTTGCCCGCTGCCAGTGTAAAGGGGACCTGCTCCACCTTTGAGACCCCAGCGCCAACCACTTCACTGAGGAGCGCATGCGCTCCCCTTTCCCAAACATCCCCGGCCTCAGGAGGCCCATGTCTATGAAATACAGTAGAACCTCAGAGTTATGAACACCAGAGTTAGGCACACGCCTCATCAGGAACCGGCAGTACACAAGCCGGCAGTGGCGAAGACCAAAAAAAACAAAAACGCAAATCCAATGCAGTACTGTGTTGAATGTAAACTACTAAAAATAAAGGGAAAGCAGAATTTTCCCTCTGCATAGTAAAGTTTCAAAGCTGCGTTAAGTCAATGTTCCGTTGTAAACTTTTGAAAGAACCACCATAACGTTTTGTTCAGAGTTACGAGATTTCAGAGTTACGAACAACCTCCATTCCTGAGGGGTTCGTAACTTCGAGGTGCTACTGTACACTGGAATTTTGATAGCTGGTGAGAGTTGGTGGGTCTAAGTCC
Source organism: Terrapene triunguis (assembly GCF_002925995.2). Lineage (NCBI taxonomy): Eukaryota > Metazoa > Chordata > Testudines > Emydidae > Terrapene > Terrapene triunguis. Next base: position 2,072,991 of record NW_020665349.1, read on the forward strand.
AGTTCCCAGCGGTAGGTACCCTGACCAAAAGCAGCCCCACCACTCTAACTGGCCCTAATCCCCCACCCTTGTCTGGCAGTCTCAACAGAGGGGTCAGTGGGCCTCAGTGACCGAACTCTCGAGGTGGTCCTTGTTAATCAGCAGTGCAGTACACAAGTCAGAGCCGCCACAGCGCTGTCTTCTTTTGGGATAAAGAGAAGCCTTCAACCTCCGGAGTTGTCAAAATGGTGCATTTCACCAGCGCTCCATTCCCACAAACCTTTAACGTGAAAACAGAAAAATAAAAACACAATATAAAAAGACACAATAAGTGATCATTTCATATTATATTTTTAACGCTAAAAGTGCTGACTTAGTGAGGTTGACATTAATGCTGTGTTGGTGAAGATGCAGCATTCCGACTGAATACTAACGTTGGTTGCAAAGCCTCATCCCATCCTCGTTGCTCAGGAGTTGTGCTATTGAATCTTTCCTGTTCTGCTGTGATCACGAGTACACCCTTCCCTTCTGTATTAGCCTTTCTTTACGGCTGCAGAGCGGCAAAGAACTGTTTTCCAGCCATCATAGAATCATAGAAATGTCAGGCTGGAAGGGACCTTGAGAGATCACCAAGTCCGGCCCCCTGCACAGAGGCAGGACCTAGAATAACTCACATCATCCCAGACAGGTGTTTATCTAGGCTCTTCTTAAAAGCCTCCAGTGACGGAGATTCCACAAACCTCCCTTGGAAACCTGTTCCAGAGCTTAACTACTCTTAGAATTAGAAAGATTTTCCTAAAATCTAACCTAACTCTCCCTTGCTGCAGCTTAAGCCCATTACTTCTTGTCCTGCCTTCAGTGAACGTGGAGAACAATTGATCACTGTCCTCTTTATAACAGCCCTGAACATATTTGAAGACTATCAGGTCCCTTCTCCGTCTGCTTTTCTCAAGACTAAACATGCCCAGTTTTTTAAACCTTTTCTCAGAGGTCCGGTTTTCTAAACCCTTTATCGTTTTTGTTGCTGTCCTTTGGCCTCTCTCCAATTTGTCCACATCTTTCTTAAAGTGTGTCACTCAGAACTGGATGCGGCACTCCAGCTGGGGCCTCACCGCTGCCGAGCAGAGTGGGACAGTTACCTCCTATGTCTCACATATAACACTCCTATTACTACACCCCAGAATATTAGCCTTTTTCGCAACTGCATCACATTGCTGGCTCCTATTCAATTTGTGATTCACTATCACCCCCAGATCCTTTTCAGCAGTACTACTGCCTAGCCGATTATTCCCCATTTTGTAGTTGTGCATTTGATTTTTCCTTTCTAAGTGAACTTCTTTGCACTTATCTTTATTGAATGCCATCTTGTTGATTTCAGACCAATTCTCTTCCTTTATCAAGGTCATTTTGCATTCTAATCCTGTCCAAAGTGCTTGCAAACCCTCTCATCTTGGTGTCATCTACTAATTTTATAAGCATGCTCCTCACTTCATTATTAAAGTAATATTTTAATTAATTGACTAGTACCAGACCCAGGAGAGAACCCTAGGGCTCCCCTATAGATAAGTTCCCCCCCAGTTTGACAGGGAACCATTGATAACTGCTCTTTGAGTATGGTTTTTCAACCACTTGTGCACGCACCTTATAGTAATTTCATCTAGGCCACATTTCCCTAGCTTGCTTATGAGAACGTCGTGTTGGACTGTGCCAAAAGCCTTCCTGAAATCAAGATCTATCACAGCTTCAGCTTTCCCCCTTCCCACTAGGCCAGTTACCCTGTCAAAGAAGGAAATTTGGTTGGCTTGGCAGGATTTGTTCTTGACAAATTTCTTATTCCTTATTATCCTCCAGGTGCTTACAAAATTGGTTCTTTAATCATTTGTTCCCATATCTTTCCAATGTTAGACTGACTTGTCTATAATTCCCCCCATTCTCTTTGTTCCCCTTTAATGACAGGTTCTATGTTTGCCCTTCTGGGACTTCACCTGTCCTCCAGGAGTTCTCAAAGATAATCGCCAATAGTTCTGATATTGCTTCAGCTGTTTACTTACGTACCCGGTGGTGAATTTCATCAGGGCCTGGCCAACCTGAATCCACCGAACTTCTCTAAATCTTCATTAACCAGTTCTTTCCCTGTTTTGCCTTGTGTTCCTCTTTTTGTGAAGAGTGACGCAAAACAGGCATGAAACACCTGCTCGTCTGTTATTAGCTCTCCAACCCCACTAATTAGCGGGCCTACGCTTCCCTTCGTCTTTCTCTTGCTCCTGATGTACTTGTAGAACCTCTTTTTATTGCCTTTATCTCCCTGGCTGGGTGTAGCTCATTTTGTGCCTTAGCCTTTCTGATTTTGTCCCTGCCTGGGCCCTTAGCCTCAGCCAGGAGGATGGATGGGAACACAATCTGTGTCCCTAACTCCTTCACCCTCACTCCCAGGGCCTTGAGGTCACCGCTGATCTGCTCGCGGTCAGGCCTGGCACTATGATTGGTGCCCATGAGCAGCATGGAGTATTGTCCAGAGGGGAAAACGTGTCTCGTCAACCTTTCCATAATGTCTCCGATGCGGGTTACCTCCTGGGATGTCAGGTCAGGTCAGCAGATGGATGCCTCCGTCCTCCTCTCTAATATCCTGAGATGGACATGGCTATCACAACACTGCATCCATGTGCTCCCAGTGTAAGTCGGCCTGGGGATGTGTTCGTGTCAGGAGAAACGCATCTTCAGGGCCTGGGTTCAGCTTCTATAACCTGTAACTTAACTGCTTGGCATTTTAATAAGGTCTGCCTCTGCCAGCTTTCCAGCTGAGGGAGATTCCTATGCAACCAGTGGGTTAAATTCTGCTCTCAGCTGTCCAGTGGTAAATCCAGAGTAGCGCACTTGGTCTTACTGGAGGTTCTCAGGGTTTACACTGGAGTAACAGAGAGCAGGATTTGGTTCAGTGAATCTCCTTTTCAGAAGCAATTTTTTCCCCACTGAAGATAGTCCTCCTGTGATCACGTGACATAGGCAGTGGTTTGTGAGCCAATAGAAAACCATTTTACGAGTGTGTAAAGCCACTGACCACAGGTCATCAGTGGAGTTTGACCCCGCATAAAAGCAGAGACCTCCAATGAGAATAACAACTCCAGCAAGGGCAGCAGTATTAGGCTGTTATCCTCTCTGGGGGTTAGCCACGAGATGGAGACACAATACATTCTCTACAAGAGCGTGTGCTTGGAGGAGCCTCTAGGTTTTAGAGTCATCCCTCAAATATTCACCCATTACCTCAGCTCCCCATCAGTGGGGGCATGTCACGGCCTTTTGTGGGCTATTTGGCCATGATTGCTCCGGTGATATCTCCCGGGTGGGTTTGCGACTGTTTGTCTCAATGCTGTAATGACCAATTACAGAGCCTATAAATTCTGTAATGACCAGTTAGTGAACCTATAGAACTGAGCAGCCAGCTACTGATCTCTTGCATTATTTGATCCATTACAGATTATAAAGCAACTCCTGGCAATGCTACTCGAGTTAATGGCCCGTATGTCTATTATGTATATGAAAGAGTAGCCTTAGGAATGCACATGGAACCATTGCATGGCCTATATACTGCACATCCCACTGCTTCTGCCTCATTCTTTTTCTCCCTGAATAGTCCTCAGGGAGGAAGTCAGGTGTGTGGCAGCTCCAAGGTCAAAGTGGATGAGGACGGGTGATGGAATTTAATCGCCCTGAAAGTGAGAAATTAGCTGCCCTGGCTGAGACAATGGCGTGGCACAGAAAGGACATATGCAAGCTTCCCCCAAGGGCTCTGGAGTGTTCGTCCACAGCTCCTGCCCTCCCTCCCTGCTACTCCACTCCTGGGACTCCCCACCGCTCTGAAGCCCCATGCCCGCTGCAACAGTCCTGGGCTCTACGCCTACAGCTCTGCCAATGCCCCTGGATCCTACCCCGTAGCCCCCCAGTCCTGGCTTCCCCACACACCTCCACTGGTGCACCCCAGTCCTGGCCTGCAGCCCCTGCCTCCTGCATTGTAAGTCCTTGCGTGGAAGATGTAGAGTATCCCCAGGGGGGTTTAAAGAGGGCATTAACCAGGCCCTGCTGGGAGGGCAGCCGGTGGAGTTTTGCACTGCAAACGCTCTCCAGTTTAATTAAGGCATTGAGGGCCTCCGTTAAACAGAGAGAAGAGGAAATGCTAAGGCAGCTCATTTCTTAAACTGCTCTTTGGCACCTGCTGAAACTTACCTCATGTAGCAAATTAAAAATGCTAAGAGCCAGCCAATAAAAAACCCTTCTCTGTAATTTCAGCCAGCCGAGTGGCTCTGTGCATTAATTAATGGTGGGAAATGGGGCTCGTTCGATTCAGGGACAATTAGAAAGGAGATCTATACGTACAGCCGGGCTGCGCTCTGGACTTGCACTCCCATCCCACAGAGTTACAAAGACTCAGGGCCGCGAGGAGCTTTCCTTGACACCCGTGTAATCAGGGACCCCTCCCTGCCAGCCCATTTGCCCTCTTCTCCTGCCCGCATCTTTGCACTTTCTGACGTGCTGCCCATGGGATGCACTTCCTGCACCAACCCATGACAGCCCTACCCACCCTCCTCCAAATCCCTCTGCAAGACCCACTTCGGCCCTGGCTGGGTCCAATTTCAGATGGCGTGTCTCCTTCTGACAAACATGCCGTGTCTCTGGGTTGATGCAGGAATCACTGGATGTCTGCAGGGGTTCCAGCTAACAGGCCCTTCCCACCTTAAAATCTACTACCTATATGATGCCACGGCAAATTACCATCAGAACATGGTTACCCAGGTGGCCACCAGCAACTACGGGTCCTTAATAGCTATTGTTTACTGATACTAATGCTCCACCTCAAAATCTGAAAATAATAATAAAAAAAAATAATGGAGATAGCCCATCTCCTAGAACTGGAAGGGACCTTGAAAGGTCATCAAGTCCAGCCCCCTGCCTTCACTAGCAGGACCAAGTACTGATTTTGCCCCAGATCCTTAAGTGGCCCCCTCAAGGATTGAGCTCACAACCCTGGGTTTAGCAGGCCAATGCTCAAACCACTGAGCTATCCCTCCCCCTATGTAGCCATATGTTTCTATTACACTCATCCTCATCTGCCCACCTCCACTTCCTTCCCTTTGTTTGTCACAGCTCTGTGTTACATCTTCATTTCAACCAGAAGTTCCCAGGGGCAGGGACTGTCTCTGAGCATGTGCAGCAGCTAGCAGAATTGGGCCCTGATCAGGGCCCCCAGGTGCTACTGTAATATCAATCACTCGAATGGTCATGCACGGACACTGTCTTTGTACCCGCTTGCATCGCCTTGTCAAAGCAGAAAGAACAGGAGTACTTGTGGCACCTTAGAGACTAACAAATTTATTAGAGCATAAGCTTTCGTGGGCTACAACCCACTTCTTCGGATGCATATAGAGTGAAACATTGAGGAGATACATATATACACACATACAGAGAGCATGAACAGGTGGGAGTTGTCTTACCAACTCTGAGAGGCCAATTAAGTAAGAGAAAAAAAACTTTTGAAGTGATAATCAAGATAGCTCAGTACAGACAGTTTGATAAGAAGCAAGTGTGAAAATACTTACAAGAGGAGATAGATTCAATGTTTGTAATGGCTCAGCCATTCCCAATCCCTGTTTAACCCTGAGTTGATTGTGTCTAGTTTGCATATCAATTCCAGCTCAGCAGTCTCTCGTTGGAGCCTGTTTTTGAAGTTTTTCTGTTTTAAGATAGCCACCCGCAGGTCTGTCATAGAATGGCCAGACAGGTTAAAGTGTTCTCCCACTGGTTTTTGAGTATTATGATTCCTGATGTCAGATTTGTGTCAATTAATTCTTTTGCGTAGAGACTGTCCGGTTTGGCCAATGTACATGGCAGAGGGGCATTGCTGGCACATGATGGCATATATCACATTGGTAGATGTGCAGGTGAACGAGCCCCTGATGGTATGGCTGATGTGCTTAGGCCCTATGATGGTGTCACTTGAATAGATATGTGGACAGAGTTGGCATCGGGCTTTGTTACAAGGATAGGTTCCAGGGTCAGTGTTTTTGTTCAGTGATGTGTGGTTGCTGGTGAGTATTTGCTTTAGGTTGGGGGGTTGTCTGTAAGCGAGGACAGGTCTGTCTCCCAAGATCTGTGAGAGTGAAGGATCATCTTTCAGGATAGGTTGTAGATCTCTGATGATGCGCTGGAGAAGTTTTAGTTGGGGGCTGAAGGTGACAGCTAATGGTGTTCTGTTATTTTCTTTGTTGGCCCTGTCTTGTAGGAGGTGACTTCTGGGTACTCGTCTGGCTCTGTCAATCTGTTTTTTCACTTCAGCAGGTGGATATTGTAGTTTTAAGAATGCTTGATAGAGATCTTGTAGGTGCTTGTCTCTATCTGAGGGATTGGAGCAAATGCGGTTATATCTTAGAGCTTGGCTGTAGACAATGGACCGAGCAGGTGTGCTCACATGCGGATCTTAGATATTATCCTACTGGCAGCAAGCGTTACCGACGGTTAAAGGGAATTACACTTGTGCTGCAAGAGATGAGAACATATCCCCTCCCATGCTGGCTCTGACATTAGATAGCTGCATCCCTAAAATCATGGATTAGAAACTGCCACATCCTGTTAGAGCCCATTTTGTCCATTCTCCCTCCATCACTGCCAGGCTGTGAGTGCTGAATCTAGAGAGAGAGAAAGTCTCTTGGATGGTCCAGTCTGGTTCCTTGCTGATGGGGATCTTATCAATTACAGGGAGGCACTGTTTACAGCAGCTAAACAATGTCGCTCCCTCCCAGCTGTTTGCACTGTTGTGTTCTCCCATAAATACCCTGTGGTGATGTAGATATCAGAGGCCTCAGTCTGGGGCCTGACCCAGTCAGCTAAATATCCAGTCAAAGGGGATTGATTTTACAGGTCACCTGGGATATCTTGCAGGTAAAAGGTACAGCATGAGTGATCTTGAAGGAGCTCACGGACAAAGAAGCAGAGACACTTCTTGGCCTCTATCCAGTGGCTGTGTGTTTAAAAGCTTTCAGCCAACTATAACCAGCCTTGCAGCACCAGGAAGGTCTGAACAATAAATCTTGAGCATGTTAATGATGCTTCTGTCTTTGGTGTATTTCACCCGTGCAGCGTGTCCTCTCTTCTCCCACCCAGCCCTGCTTCAGCAGAGCGGACAGAGGGAATGACAAAATAAAAGTGGAAGTTTCTACTTTCCCTCTTAAATTGTCTTGACTTCTGATTCCCCCGAGGGCCGGCCGGGTCTGGCACACTGCAGGGCCGGCCAAATGAACAGTGACACGTTTGTAATTGCACCTGAGAGGGAGTGCTCTCCAAAGAGAGCAGCTGGCGGCTGGGCCAGGGGAGGCAATCCTTTCCATCCGGGCTCTGGAGAGGAGTGTGTGTGCGATGCATCAGGGAGACATTTAGCTGCACCATTCCTCACCAAACGCACCACTATGCTGGAGAAAGGATGAGGTCAGGGGACATAGGCGTAGCTGGGGTCTGAGCTCAGTGGTCATGCTCTCCCCTGTCTGCTGACTTCAGGGAACTCAGACTGACACCAGGGAAACTGGGATCAGAATGTGGCCCCTAATGGCCAAGAGATGCGACATCAAGTGCTTGACAGAGATTCAGATTAGAAGAGAACCACTGTCTTGTCTGACCTCCTCTATCACCCACGTTATAGGACGTCCCTGGATTAATTATGAGGGTGCCACAGCTGGGGAAGGTCACAGCAGGAGCAGGTCCTGGATTTTTCCCAAGACGCAGGTGGACCTCCATAAGTCACAGACCTGTGGGAGGTGGTGGAGAAGGAAGATTTAGCTGGCTGGGTTTGGGGCTCGGGTGCTGATTGTTCCTTTTCCTGGGAGCAGAGAGAAGCCACCCGGATCCTGACGTGTTCAGGCCCAGCCGCTGCCCCCAGTGATGTCTGACAAACAGGACTGAATCGCAGGTCTGTTTAGATGCAGGGCCAGACTGTGTCTAGACCTGCATTGGTGCACTGCCAGGAGACGGGGCGGGGTGGGGACAAGGTGCTTTTCCCTCACCCTTTGCACGTCGGGCAGCCGCAAGCATAGCCCTTGACTCAGCTGCTCCGGGCTAGCGCTAGCCACCCCAAAGCAGGGGTCGGGGGGGCAGGTCCATGGCTCCAACTCACCTTGCTCACTGGCTAGTGGAGCCGAACAGATGTGGAGAGGGGGCAAGGCAGTAGGAGATGCTGCACCCTTGGCGAGCGTGGCAGAGCCGCTGTTCCAGGAGTCTGAGTCCCTCGGGGAAGGATTCCCTTCTGGACCAGCCAGTCTCTCTCACGACTCCAGCTGCTGTGCCTTCTCCTCCTCCTCCACCACCACATGGGCTCTGGGTAAGTGTGTGCACACGTGTCCCTGTGTCTCTACTACCTAATGGGCAATTTGTCAGCAACGGGTGGGCTTGTGATTAAGGCTCTATCCTGGGATTTGGGAGATTGGGGTTCTGTTCCCGGCTCTGTCACAGTTTCCCTGTGTGACCCTGGACAAACCACTCCATTCCTGTGTGCCTTCATTTCCCCTTTTCGTAGAACGAGGGCGCTGATGACAGCTCCCTACCCCATGGGGTGGTTCTGTGGCACATCTACGAGATAGACAGACTCTAACGCCCTGATGTGTTGGCTGGCCCCTGCCCACCCACCGCTGCAAGTCGCCCCCCTCTGATTTCTGTCAGTGGCCCCGGGGCAAAGGGGTGTATTGCACTCCGGCTCCGAGCAGGCAAATGGCAGAGGCTCCATTATTGGCAGTCACAGCAGAGAGGCCCAGGACTGGGTGGGACATGGAAACAGGCTCCCCCACCCCCGAGGAAGACCATGCCAGCCAGAGGGGAGGAAAGCTTATTCTAAGGCGGGAATTGCACCTTCCGCAAACATTAACATCCCTTTAATAGGTGGCGGGAGAAAAAGAGAGATTTACATTTTCCAGATTCCACAGACTTAATTAGAGTTATTGGAACCGCATCGTGTGTAGTTCATTTCCTGGAGGAGTATTTGGGTATTTTCAAGCCCAAACCATCTTTCCTGAATGGTTGCAGAGCGTGCGGTCGACTGAATGAACCTGTGCACCCGATTCACTGCTCTTTATGCATCAGGGTTCTCACCCCGGAAGAGCTTGGAAGCGCCCTGGTGGAAGAAGGGTGCTGCCGGGCTCGCTCCCTGCTCCATTATTCTGGGGACATTCCTAGGCCTGAGGATGCTTTTGCAGCCTTTGGAAGCCCTGGGGACGGCTTAACTCGACACATCGCTTAGTGACGTGATGCCGCGCCATTGGGACAGCTGAATGCGACTCACAGGACATTTGGACCGAGCCTAGGTCAGTGCGTTCTCTCCCTGCTTCGGTCATGCAAAGCGCGAATTCAGCCATGTTGCATCAGGGTGCAATGATCTTGCACCGGTGACGGTTGACGTTCGCTGTTGGCCTGGTCATGCCAATATTGCAAGGCGATTTATTTCACCCAGCAGGATGCAAGGTAACCGCCCTGGGCATCTTCCCGGCCTCTGTGCTTTCCTCTGCGAGTGATTACTCTAGGGAAGGGGCAGGAGATGCAAGCAGGACTATTCCATCTCTAGTTGCTAGGATCTGGGTGATTCTGGGGAGGCCAGGCTTGCAGGTAAGATGGCGAGGTGGCCACAGAAATACGCATGCACTCGAGGCTTGGAGGGAGAATCTGAAATTCTCCTAAAAGTTCTCCCTGTTGTTTGGCCCCGGAACAGGGCAATGCTCCTGCTGTATGTGGGGCCATCCCTGGAGAACGCTGGGGCGTAGCTCTGTAAGGATCATCACTACACTGAATGCCGGGGCATGTGACGTGGGCTAATTCTCCACGGAGCAGGTGCAGCATAGGCAGGAGCAAGACATGCTCCTGCCCTGCTCCCCCCCCCCCGCCCCTGTCCTGCACAGACCCCTCGACTGGTGAGAGAGGAGGTCAGCCTCCAGGGCTCATCCCTTGGGCTTCCTGCCCAGGAAGGAGCCAGCTCCGGTAAGGGCTGAGACCTCCTGGCTCCATTCCCGCACAGGCGGCCGAACAGCCATCAGCTGGTAATGGATATGGGCGGAGCTTCCAGGGGGAGGAGCCTGGGGATGGAATTTCATTCATTTTTAGCGTTTTGTAGCCCCTTCCCCATCCTCCCTCTTTACCAGCGTCCCACCTGCTGCACCTAGTTTGGCCGGTGCTGCAACCTGGCCCACATCATGCCCTGGCCTTTGGTCTCCCCAGCCTCACCTGAGCCCATCCAATCCTGTATCCTACTACAGCCACGTGGGCAGAGCACATTCCCAGCACAGTGTGGGCATGTTGGGATTAGCAGCACGGTCCCCTTCGAGGGGGCCTCTAACATCACGGACTCGCTTGGACCACTCCTACCCTGTGTCTCTAATGGCAAACGGCTCCTCCAGCCGCAGCCTGTCCTACGCACCACAATCTCCTCCGGGCCCTTCGTGCCCCAAACCCCCTTAAGCCATCAGTTGCTCAGTTTCTCTTCAATTACTCCGGGCTGGTCTTCAGACCAATGACCCCGTTCTGCTTCCCTCTGTGCATTTCCTGCGCCTTTCAAATGTGGACCAGTTAATTGCCGTTCACAGCTCATCCTAATGCTTCCTCTCTCTCTGCCTCCCTCCTTCCCTTGTACATTTCTGGCACTTGTGAAGCACGTTCAGGCTGCCTTGGCAGCTGGATTCCACGATAACGATTTTTGACATCTAGTGATTGTTGGTTGATAACATTTCTGTCCTGTAATGGAGAGGGGAGGGGGGAGGAGAAGGCGCGAGCTTCACAGTTAGGCGATGAGATCATTATCTTCTGAAGTGTGGGAGTGAAAGAGAAACACGTCCTCACCGCTGAGAGCAGCCCAATAATCACCTCTTGCCTCCCGGGCCAGAGATGGCTCTCCATATTCATGGCTCGGCTCACTGCGCGTCTTAGTAAGGGACGCGGATCGGACTTCACCATGCCAGGGAGGGGGAACGGTGGGTTTCTCTTCCTCTCCAGTGATCCATGTCGCTAGGGGCTGGGGCTGCCAACGGGGGCCCAGACACTACAATGGAATCAGCTAGTCACTGGGGTGTGTCTGTGTGTCCTGCATGGGACTTGTGGGGCCCACCAGCACGGCTGCCATCTCTTTTCTCCGCCTGTCTAATCTAGGTATCTCTAATACACTGACAGGGCTGGTCTCTAAGCAGCATAAAAATGACTGGAGTCAGTAACGCAGCCAGTAGCGCGTGCTGTCAAGTGGTTAAGGAGCCCACCTGGTACACTAGCTACTAGGGGCCTAATCCCAGCTCTGTCCAGGGGCTTCCTGTGGGGCTGGTTTCTTCATCTCTCTGTGCTCTGTAAAATGGGGATAATGGTAGAGCCTTGGTCTATTTAGACTGTGAGCTCTTCCAGCCAGGGACTGTCTCTGCAGCACCCACTGCAGTGAGGCCTCGGTGTGTGACTGATATGCAAATAATAATGATAAGAATACCTGCTTCACCTTGGCCTAAAGCTCAGGCTAGAAGGAGCATCTCCCTGCCCCCGCGCATCTATTTAGACACCCAGAGCCAGAGGCAGTGCCTGGGCGCTGGTCAGACAGAGGAAAGTTTAAAAGCACATGAGTCTAGCACGTGGGACACAAACGCACCAGTCTGCCGAGGGCCCAGATGTGGGGGCTGGAGCTGGACTGGTCCGGTGTTTCTTGGCAGCTCAGGTGGTATGTCAGTCAGGGAGCTAGACACCTATAGGGTATATGTGTGTGACCATCAGCGCCAGTGAAGAATCCCCAATTATATTTATTACTGCTGAATACCACCTGCCTCTCCTCTATGTAAGTCCAAAATAAAAGGAGTGTCATTGCATAGGGGGGAAGGGTAGCTCAGTGGTGTGAGCATTGGTCTGCTAAACCTAGGGTTGTGAGTTCAGTCCTTGAGGGGGCCACTTAGGGATCTGGGGCAAAATCAGTACTTGGTCCTGCTAGTGAAGGCAGGGGGCTGGACTCGATGACCTTTCAGGGTCCCTTCCAGTTCTAGGAGATATTATTATTATAAGCCACTGGCCAGTCAGGGTGTGTTATGTATCCCCGGCTACACCCAACCCTCAGAGGATGTTGCTAACAAAAACTGCAGCAAATAAGAGTGGAAACGCAGGAAGACATATCAGTGGGGATCCTTAAAGAAGTGACAAAGGGCAGCCTGAAGAAATAAGCAGTTGCAGTCCAAGTACAAGAGACTATTCTGCAGACATGAACTTACTGAGTAGTGAAGGTACAAGGCCCAACTTGTTTCAAGACTGAGCTTGATAAATGTATGGAGGGGATGATGAGGTTGTTCACAATGGCATACGGACCATCCATGTCGGCGATGAGCAACTATCTCCAGCAGGCAGAGATGGGGAAGGCTGGTGGGTCTCGCCTACATGCTCAGGGTCTAATTGATCACTATACTTGGGGTCATGAAGGAATTTCCCCCGGGTCAGATTGGCAGAGACTCTGGGAGGGATTCACCGTCCGTGACACACTGTACCTCAGAATGGCACCCTGTAACCCCCATATTCATCATTTATATTTGGTAGTGATATTTCATGCAAAGCAAGCCATGTAAGGTATCATACGAAAGGTCATGATCTCCTGAAACCCATTGTGTGTATGAAGTTATGAGATTTTGCTGTATGGTTGGTACTGATATATGCTGTACGTTTGCTAGTGACACACAAAGGACCCCCCCACACACACACCCAACAGGGTGGTCAATGACCGTTAATCAGCAGGGGAGTTGTAATCAAGGGATTTACAATTCAAGGACAGCTGTCCAAGCACCACACAATGGGGATTGCTTAACCCAGTGACTCAGCAAAGCCCACCAGGATATGGCTGGGTAAGTATCTTGCAGGCACATGGACTGAGCACTGGAATGGGTTACCTAGGGAGGTGGTGGAATCTCCTTCCTTAAAGGTTTTTAAGGTCAGGCTTGACAAAGCCCTGGCTGGGATGATTTAGTTGGGCATTGGTCCTGCTTTGAGCAGGGGGTTGGACTAGATGACCTCCTGAGGTCCATTCCAACCCTGATATTCTATGATTCTATGACTGAGGATATAAAATAGGGGACGGTGGCGTCTTGTTTTTGCCTTTCTCCTCCCCGCAGCTACGGTGGAAGCAACAAGAATGCTGAGAAGACAAAAACTTCAACTGAGGAGACTGGTCCAGGCTTAAGGAGAAGCCTGTGCATTAAGAACTGTAACATCCAGTGGGGTGAGAAAACTGCTGATCTACATTCTGCCTAGTGTAAGAAGGTTTAAGATTTAGATGGCGTGTTTATCTTTTATTTTCTTTAGTAACGTTCTCTGATCTTTTATGCCTCCCACTTATGACCACTTAAAATCTCTCTTGCTGTAGTTAATAAATCTGGTTTATACTTTACTTAAAACAGTGTGTTTTGCTTGAAGTGCTTGGGACATTACAGCTCATTTTACAAGGCTGGTGCGTGTCCTCTCCACACCGAGGGAGGGGCGGACTGGGTAATGACCTTACACTGGTCAGCTCTGATCAGAGCAAGATATGGCACAGCTCTGGGGTGCAAGGCAGGGGAGCTGGAGCCTCGCTATTATTAGTTCATGAGTGGCTGGGAGAAGCATTCATGTACCTCAGTTGGGTGTGTCCCTGCCTGTGAATGTCTGTGTACAAGGGCATGGCTACACTTGTAGATGTAGAGCGCTGTGAGGTAAACCCGCCCTCGGAGAGTGCAGTAGGGAAAGCGCTGCAGTCTGTCCACACTGACAGGTGCCAGCGCACTGGCGTGGCCACATTAGCAGCTCTTGCAACAGCCACAGAGAGCAGTGCATTGTGGTAGCTATCCCAACAGGCAAGTGGCTGCAATGTGCTTTTCAAATGGGGGGAGGGGTGGAGTGTGACAGGGAGTGTGTTGTGTGTATGTGGGGGGAGAGAGAGTGGGGGGCTGAGAGCATGTCAGCATGCTGTCTTGTAAGTTCAGACAGCAGCAGATCCCCCTCCCCCATCTCTCTCTCACACAGCATTTCACAGTAATGGTTGCTTTGTCTCGGAGCAGATAAGCAGCCGGCTGTCAAACGGAGCTTTCAAAGGGCATTTCCGCATTCCTGCAGCGATTACAAAACAATGACAAGAGTGGCCACTTGACTTAAGGGGATTATGGGATGTTTCCAGAGGCTGATCAGAGCGCAGTAATGCAACATCTCGTTCACACTGACGCCCGGGCATTTCAGCCAATGTGCACCAAGCGTTATTCCTCTCGCCGAGGTGGAGTACCAGCAGCGCTGTAGCCCTGGAGTCAGAGCGCTCTACGTGCCTTGCCAGTGTGGACGGGGAGTGAGCTAGGGCACCCGGGGCTGCTTTAATGCGCTGTAACTCACAAGTGTAGCCAAGCCCTAAGTGTAATACCTGCCAGAGGTTTGCAGCTTATCACAGTGTGCGAGGGAGCCCAGGCTGGTGAGTCAGAGGGCTCAGCCGTACCCCAGTTCCAGGTTGCACCCCTGGGAACTCATAGATTCATAGATTCTAGGACTGGAAGGGACCTCAAGAGGTCATCGAGTCCAGTCCCCTGCCCGCATGGCAGGACCAAATATGTCTAGACCATCCCTGATAGACATTTATCTAACCTACTCTTAAATATCTCCAGAGATGGAGATTCCACAACCTCCCTAGGCAATTTATTCCCGTGTTTAGTCACTTGCTGGTTTAAACTAGAGTAAAGGATGGATTCTCTGTAACTCAAAGTTCTTACATCAAGATTTGAGGACGTCAGTAACTCAGCCAGAGGTTCTGGGCCTATTGCAGGAGTGAGCAGGCAATGTTCTGTGACCTGCAATATGCAGGGGGTCAGACTAGATGATCATGATGGTCCTGTCTGGCCTTAAAGTCTACGAGATGTGAGTTTGTTACAGCCACCTTTACAAAGCCTGCTTTGTTAGCGCACGCTGTGACTAGATGCTCTCGGCTCTGGAGGTCCTTGTTCAATCCCTTGTGTTAACCAAACTGGCAGTCCTGTTATTTATCGCAGCCGTTCTGAGCTGATCCCAGCTACGACCTGCTCTTTGCAGCTTTCACTGCTGAGTCAGGTCATCATGTGAAACCTCTGAATTAAATCATCAATGGTTTTCCGTGCTCTTTCCATTTGCAGAGTCAGGCTAGGGTGGAAACGTCCCACATGTTCTCACAAGTAGTCCCAGTGTCAAATCAACAGGGGATTTCAGATTAAAGGGGCTTCAGGCAAACCAAAGTATTTTATCAGATGGGGGGGAAAATCCCATTTGGACTCTCGCTTTCAGTCAGCAGTTGCAGGTGGCTGCTGGGTCCTGCAAAGTGCCCTCTGCATTGCCAACCACAAACATCCTGCGTCTGGCCCCAGAAAACACAGGAGACTGGCTTAAAAAGCAGGAGATTTTAAAAGTAATACATCCAAGGCTCTTTTTATTTGCTGGCTGGTGTGGTGGGGGCTCAGAGTTCATATTCTCAAGCTTCAGCTCTGATGCCGGAAGGGCTAGAAACTTACATTAAAAAAAAGTGGAGATTCCCCGGTGACAGCCTGATTCCAGCATGTGGGGCCTTAAGAAAAACACTAACACATCATGATCAAATTGTCAGACTTGGCACCATTATGCTCTGCCTGTCCAGCTCAAAGGCCCGCCGGGGAATTGGAGGCCTACAGAGAGGCACGGTAGTTTAAGGCAGCGTTGGGTGTAGGCAGCTGGGAGGGTGGGGCGACTCTGTGCAAGTACCTCACTGCACTGCCCTCTGTTGGATGATCACAGAAACTCAGCTGGTCCCACTTCTCCTTAGCTCTGCCCAGTGTCCCACTGACATAACGTAGGCACCCAAAGAACCAGCCTGAGTTCCAGAGCTGCTGAGTCCTGGTCGCTCCCCTAGAAGCTGAGCGAGCCCGAGGTGCATAACTGGGCTTTGTTGATCACACCTGCATTGCAAGAGGATCCCCTCCCGTGACAACCCACAGTACAGCTCGGAGTTGGCCCAGGGGCTTCTTTAAAGAAAAAGACAATTACATTTCCTAACTCCCACTGGAATGCTGCCTCTTCCTATGCCAGCTACCAATCGCCAGCCATCCTGTCTAGCCCCAAGACCCCCTCCCCAAACAGAAATAAACACAAGATTGCCCCTTATCATACAGCTTTTCACCCAGGAGAAGCCTTTTCCCCTCACAACCCTTCTGCACCTTGATTCTCAGCCTTTCTCCCACCCTGAAAGTGAGTTTTAAAGGTCACAGGCTGCCCTTAATTAGACTCAGGTGTCCATAATTAACCTGCAGTAACCTCTTTCGGGGCCTAGGAGAAAGGGCTCTAACTATGCTAAGGTTTCCTTCAACTACCTCTCCGGAGCTGTCAGGGCTCACAACCCCAGCCCTGTGTCCCATCACAGCCTGCACCAGGCTCCGTGTTACACATGCAAGGGTTCTCTGGGGCCAGTCCCTTCTGCTGGACCGGTGCGTGGAGGGGACGTGCCAGGTCCCTGCCGGAAGGTTCGACCCAAACCAAGTCGTAAAGTAACAAAACATGGAGACACAAAGCCAAAGAGGCCCCTCTCCTCCTCCCAGCCCAGGGAGCCAGCTCAGTGTGGAAGGACACTGTGGCTGTGCACACAGGAGGGAGAAGGGGCTGCAGCTAAGGAGCTCCTCTCAGGATGAGTGAGAAAGAGATAGGCAGTCTTTCACCTGGCATATCCCCCCTGCATTTACCAGCTAGTCCCAGTGGCCTGTTCCCCCCTTGGGGGCACCACATGGGACTGGAGCTCCCCCAGCTGGTGGGGCAGAGCAAGATTTGGGCCAGGCTCCCCTTGGCCCATCATAGAATTTATTTTTCCCTTTAACAAAAGCCCCTAGGAAATTACACGCAACAAAGAAACCTTAGAAGAACGTAATTTAGGTTGCAGAGTCCTGCGCTCCAAGGACAGCAAATGCCAGATTTATGGTTGCCCAAGAAACCATATTTCTGGCCCCTTGTGCGTGTGCGCAGTGATGCAGCCTTTAATGGCACAATCACAGTCTGTTTTCTCCACAGGCCCCCTGCCCCATTCCAGGTCCAGAATGGATGACAAGGAGGCCAAATTAAGGTCGCCTAGGCAAGCGTAAATGGGTCGTTTCCTAACTTTTGAGAGCTTGGTTCTACCACCTGGAGAACATTCTTGTCAAGTAATTTTTGTAGGTAATTGTGTGTCTGTTCATGCATACCCCGACCCCGACCCCGACCGTCATGCACACAACGTGCTAGGCGCTGTACAGTCATGTAAAAAGACACGGTCCTCCCAGAGCGTAAGACTAGATTAGCCATTTCTTAGCATCCATCCATAAAACGGGCCATATGCTTCAAGCCCAAGAGGAGAGGAAGCTGGTCTTTTATTACACAGTATAACATAATACCGCAGCAAAGCACAATAAAAGAGAGCAATATCCCCACCACATAAAATGCTAAGCTGCGACTATGGAACACTCAGGGTCAATTACATCAAACTCTCCCAGCCTGCAGAAAGCTGGGGAATTCTGCTTCATTGACTGATACTGACCAGACCTGCTGTCAGCCCGCTTAGAGTGGCCTTTCCCAGCATGCTCTCCTGGGAGCTGGCTCTTTAAATCTGGGAGCGACAGCCAGCTGCAGCCCTAATGGGCCCACTTTGCAAGTGACCTGCTGCTAAGCCACATCTCTCTCCTTCCCAGGGGTAAGTGTTTGGGCTTGGCTCTCCCCCACTGCTTCCTGTGGGGCTGGCCCTTCCTCCCAATTTACCCTGGCCAGTGTGATTTAAGGGGCATAATATTCTGCTCCCCTAGGGGAGAGGAACCCTTTGGAAAGCGGGTGAGGCTGCCTCGCCTTCGTTCTCTGCTCCCACCCTCCTTGTAACTAAGTTGTGATGTTCCTCTGTGTCAGATCTGGGGTGGGGCTAATGGGGCCTGATCCTGACAGGTGCTGTGCACCCCCCAAAGCCTGCTGACTGCAATGGGAGTGGTGGGAGTGCTCCTGCTCTCTAGCTACAGAGCTGACCTTGTGGGGTGGCCGCAGCCTGTGCCTGGGTCCTTTTAGGGTGGAGCATTCGGCTTTCTCTGCAGTCTGGCTGTTTTGCTGGGTGGGATTTGTTGGTAGCAGGGGAGTCCGAGAGGGGAATTGTGCTTAACACTTATAGGGCTCCGGTGGCACCTTAAAGACTAACAGATTTATTTGGGCATAAGCTTTTGTGGTTTTTTACCCACGAAAGCTTATGCCCAAATAAATCTGTTAGTCTTTAAGGTGCCACCAGACTCCTTGTTGTTTTTGTGGATACAGACTAACACGGCTACCCACTTATAGGGCTGAGAGTCAGTTCTGGGTTCACCTCTTAGCTCCGTGCCTCAGTTTCCCTTGCTGTGTAATGGGGACCTCAATACCTCCAGGGTGAGGTAAGAGCAGAATGCTGGGATCTCCGTGGCTGCATTAGCCTTACCCGTGGTGACAGGCTATGCAGGTGGGGCTGGGTTTTCAGCTGCCTCTCCCGATCTTGCGCTAACATTTCATGTCCTGTAACCATTAACCCTTTGGGTGCTGGGGCTCTGTCGCCCATTACGTTTCTGTTGCAGCCATACTAAGTTGTGCTGTGGCCAGGAGAGCAGGTGCGGTCCCACCGGCACATGTGGTTACCAGAGCAGATGCGTTCAACCCAGGTGCCCTGGTATGTTAGGTAGCTGAGTGGGTGTCTTCTTACTGCATCTACCTGGCATGGTTTGATGGGCAACGCAACAGGTGGTGTTCTGCCTGGACATGCTTACGGGTGGCGAAAGAAAAGTCTGAACGCTGCTTGGAAGGTGTAACACCAGGAACGTGCCGGGGAAAGGAGCCGCTGTCTATGACTGTTCTGCAACACTGACTGGGGTGGTTGAGGGGTCCTGGTCCTGCCCCTGTTGGAAAAATGTCCGCTGGGGACATCCAAGTTTCACATGGGGAAAGGGGTCTGTGCTATTGTAAGCGGGGGAATGGTCCCGCTATTGTGGGGAACTTTCCTGGCTTCTGCACTACCCCGGTGAAGTGGGCTAGTGAAAGGATCTTTGTCCTCGCTCCCTCTTCCTTTACCCAGAGGCCTCCCTGCCCTTGAGGGCTCCCCTTCCACTCTCCTGTCTGGCAGAGTCCTCGTAACCCCAACAAGGCTGGGCCCAGGATTCCTGGGGGGCTCGACCCCCAACCCTGCTGTGGTCACCCAGGACAGGGGTTAGGGTGTCCCCACTCCGGGGTACTCTCTCTGCACTGGGCACCTCCCTGACCCACTGATCATTTCATACAATTTAAAGCAAACACAAGTTGTTTAGTTAACAATCAATTTAAAAAAAGAATAAGGGAAAATGGGAAAGGTTAAAGGAAAACACATCACCCCGCTCTGTGGCCGGGAACATCACAAACAGTGTCTCTGGAACGTCCGGGCAGGTCACAGGCTGTTCCTTGTCGGTCCCAGGCTCCTTCTCAGGCCCTGGCTGTGCTGCAGAGACGCTGCGGGTTGGACACTTGCTCTGGCGGTGGCCACACGCTCTCAGGCTCTAGGTGGCAGGACCCGTCTTCCCAGCATCGCCCCCGCCCTGTCGGGGTTACGATCCCCCTCCAAGTCTGGCCTGCAGAGCCTCTTGGCTGAGGTGTCTCCCTGCGCTGGGCCTGCTGCCCAGGGTCCCCCTCGCTCTCCCCAGCTGCTCCCCGCACCCAGCTCCGGACGGCTCCGGCCCCGGCTCCAGCCCCAGCTCCACTCTGCCTCAGCACGGCTGCTGCTGCTGCTCTGCCTCCAGCTCCCTGGGCTGCTTGTCTGGCCCCTCTGGCTCTGGTTGCTGCAGCTCTGCTCCCAGGGCAGGTCTGCTCTCTCTGGGCTGTGCTCTGGCTCTGGTTGCTGCAGCTCTGCCCCCAGGACAGGTCTGCTCTCTCTGGCTGTGCTCTGCCTTTGGGGCTGCAGCTCTGCTTCCAGCAGCTCAGCTCGGGCTCCTGCTCTCTCCTTAGCTCTGCCCCCTCTGTCTGACCCAGGCAATTCCAGTTCCCATGGAGGACAGGACCCCCCTGGCCTCCTGACTCCCTGATTAGCTGCCCGCCCTGTCAATCGGGCTGATCTGGAGCATTGGCCTCTCCCCATTGTTCCTGGGGACTGTCAGTCTCAGGCTCCTGATTTGCCATCGACCCTTCCCCTTTTAGTGCTGGGAGCTAGCCAACCAACCCCCCCCACTGAGTGTTAGTAAGGGGGCAACCGTCCCCTTACACTATCTACAGATGCGCTATATTTTTCTAGGTCATAAAGGAAAGTTTCCCATCACGTTGCAGCTGAAAATAAGCGACTTTGTCCCCCGGCACTGCCTCCTCCCCTGCCCATGCTTTGGAGGCAGGTTTTGCTTCCATGTATAGGGCACGACACACCAGTGCCCTGCCCCTTGCACAGTCATTTGCACCAGAGCAATGGGAGTTTTTAACACCGGGGGTTCGTGCCTGTTTGGCACTGGGGGGTCAAACCCGGCTGTTCTTGGTTCTGCAGTCGATTTAGTGGCGTGGATGATGAGCTGCATGGAAACGGTGAACTGAGCCTGTGGATTCTCCATTTGCCATCCCCTCCTCCCGGCAGACACAGGTATTCCAGATCCAGGGAAAGCCTCCTTTTAAGAGCACATCACTGAGTAAGGAGCCGTCTAAAGTCTGGCCCACGCACAGAGTTGCACTGGTGTATCAAAGGTGTGACGCCGAAGCCAGGGCAGCTCTGTGCGTGGAAGCTCGTATCAATGTAAGCGTGTCTTCAATCAGTCTCATTTTCCATTGGTTTGTAAATCAATGTGAGCTAAGCTTAACACTCTCTTAAACAGCTTTAAAAGTATCCTGGGTCGGGTGGATTGTCTCTGAGATTCATAGGGTGGGTCTATCCTGCATTGGAAACCAGGGCGGTGGGACCCGGCCTTGTGGACTCGCTGTTTCCAAGCTTGCATTGGAGCATCCGTGCTACATTGTAAACCTGGGTTTGCAACTGCTATACTCGGGTCTCGCGGCCGTGCTAACACGTCCCGACTGCCCAACTCGAGTCTGCGGCTTGAGCTGTGGCCACACTGCAGAATGACACGGCTCAGACCTGAGTCTCGGCAGGATGCAGGCTCGGGCCCACCCCCTGGCGGGATGCTAAGACCTGGGTCCTGAGTACTTGCTGACCTGAGTCAGACAGACTTGTGTGTGGACAGTAGGGAGTTTGGGGCTCCAACCCGGGTCTGAGTCCAGTGTGGACCTAGTCATAGAGTTTATGGTGAGAAGGGACTGGATCATTCAGTGTGAGCTCCTGTATAGTACAGGCCACTAAACATCAACCCCCCACCCCCACCTTAACCCCAATAACCCGGGTTAGACCAAAGTATTAGTCTTAAGTATTAGACTTAAGTTTTTGACTTACGAGGAGAGGCTGAGGGAACTGGGGTTATTTAGTTTGCAGAAGAGAAGAGTGAGGGGGGATTTGATAGGAGCCTTCAACTACCTGAAGGGGGGTTCCAAAGAGGATGGAGCTCGGCTGTTCTCAGTGGTGGCAGATGACAGAACAAGGAGCAATGGTCTCAAGTTACAGTGGGGGAGGTCTAGGTTGGATATTAGGAAACACTATTTCACTCAGAGGGTGGGGAAGCACTGGAATGGGTTACCTAGGGAGGTGGTGGAATCTCCTTCCTTAGAGGTTTTTAAGGTCAGGCTTGACAAAGCCCTGGCTGGGATGATTTAGTTGGGCATTGGTCCTGCTTTGAGCAGGGGGTTGGACTAGATGACCTCCTGAGGTCTCTTCAAACCCTGATAGTCTATGATTCTATTTATTACAGCCCTCAGGAGTCTGAACTAGTGTGTGCCACAGGCAGAGAACAGGAGGGACCGAGGCGCACCAGTGCCCAAGGCCCTTGCAATAGCAAGGAGTTAATTAAGATACCCAGAGGTATCGGTTTTAAACAAATGTGTTCTCTGATTAAACTCACCCTAATTTTAGGGTTGCTGAACCGGTTTAGTTAAATTGCTGCACAAACTGTGTGTTGACAAGGCCTTAGCGCTAAGTATGATGGTGCTTCTGGATGTACCTAGTGGCAAATAATTGGTTAATAGCAGTAGGCACAATCCAAGCTAAATAGAAATACTTCACAGCGCCCTTTGGGTAAGTCCATTGCAGGTCAGGGCCGTCCCACGCTGACCCCAGTAGAGGGGATGCAAACCACCATCTGTGAGTTTTGGTGTGGAAAATATTAGTCATTAAAATAGTAATAAAAAAAGAAAAACATCTGCCATCTGCAGCATCTGTCGTTTTGCTTCTTCAGAGCGTCCAGCTCGGAAACTTTTAAAACAAGCCGATATTTTTAGTTTGACAAAAAAAAAATTAAAAGCAGAATTTTAAAATTAAAAAATATTTTTTCATTGCTCTTTCCCTAGCCTCTGACATGCACTTTGGATTCATGTTCAGGTGGGGTCGGGAGGGGTTGACCCGTCTCTCCCCTTGTCTAGATCCAGATTCAGTTTCCTATTTTTGTGGGGGAGGGGTGATACGGAGCAGATCTGGGTGAGTAGCTGCCTCTGCCCCTAATTCCAGCTGAGCTGTTTTGCATGTGCGGAAAACAATGTTTTGTTAATTGCAAAGCGGGGGGGAGACATCCTCGCTGCTAGTGCTGAAAAGAAAACTGCCTGGCTGGCAAACTGGAGGCCAATGAAATCAATCCATTGAGAAGTCAGTGATGGTGAGAGAGAGGAGCAGAAACGTACAGGTAAAAGTGAGGAGCTGGTGACAGCTGATTGGCAGGTATTCTGTGAATGCTATCAATGCACTTTAATACTGACCTGCAGTCCTCATGCTATTCCAGCCTGCAGCTCCCCATACACACACCTCTGAATCCTGCCTCTAGCCCCGCCGGCTAGTCCAGCCCTGGGCCTGCCCCCACACATACCCAGCTCTACTGATGCCCCTCAATCCCAACGCAACCAATCCCCTGCTATGATCGTCCTTGGCCTCTGCCCAGCTGGGCCAATGCCCCTCAGTTCTGACCTGCAGCTTCTCCCCTGCAATTTCAAATCAAAGAAGAAATAAAGCTAAACCTTTGCTTCCGCATCAAACCCTTGAAGTTCACAAGCCTTTCTGCATTTCCTCAGCCTGGCTGAAATCTTGTGCTGGAGCCTATATGCACTGGGCTCATCTTACCTGGCCTTGTGAAGTTCCCAGATAAAGGTCTGGTTGGAAAAAATATATATTTTCCATAACAAACTTTGTTTTAATTTTTTTCTGAAGCTTGTCATGGTTTTTTTAAGAACATAAGAACAGCCATATTGGGTAAGACCAAAGGTCCATCTAGCCCAGTATCCTGTCTTCTGACAGTGACCAGTGCCAGGTGCCCCAGAGGGAATGAACAGAACACGTAATCCTCAAGTGATCCACTCCTGTCGCCCATTCCCAGCTTCTGGAAAACAGAGGCTAGGGACACCATCCCTTCCCATCCTGGCTAATAGCCATTGATGGACCTATCCTCCATGAACTTATCTTGTTCTTTTTTGAACCCTGTTATAGTCTTGGCCTTCACAACATCCTCTGGCAAGGAGTTCCACAGGTTGACTGTGCGTTGTGTGAAGAAATGCTTCCTTTTGTTTGTTTAAAACCTCCTGCCTATTAATTTCATTTGGTGACCCCTGGTTCTTATGTTATGAGACGGAGTAAATAACACTTCCTTATTTACTTTCTCCACACCAGTCATGATTTTATAGACTTCTATCATATCCCCCCTTAGTCGTCTCTTTTCCAAGCTGAAAAGTCCCAGTCTTATTAATCTCTCCTCATACGGAAGCTGTTCCATACCCCTAATCATTTTTGTTGCCCTTTTCTGAACCTTTTCCAATTCCAATATATCTTTTTTGAGATGGGGCAACCACATCTGCACGCAGTATTCAAGATGTGGGCGTACCATGGATTTATATAGAGGCAATATGATATTTTCTGTCTTATTATCTAGCCCTTTTTTAATGATCCCAACATTCTGTTTGCTTTTTTGACTGCCGCTGCATGTTGAGTGGATGTTTTCAGAGAATTATCCACAATGACTTCCAAGATCTTTCTTGAGTGGTCACAGCTACGGTAATTTAGACCCTATCATTGTAGCTCTTCACAGTCTGCCTGGGACTTAACTATCTTGAGTAGTTTTGTATCATCTGCAAATTTTGCCACCTCACTGTTTACCCCTTTCTCCAGATCATTGATGAATATGTTGAACAGGACTGGGCCCAGTACAGACCCCTGGGGGACACCACTATTTACCTCTCTCCATTCTGAAAACTGACCATTTATTCCTTCCCTTTGTTTCCTGTCTTTTAACCAGTTACCGATCCATGAGAGAACCTTCCCTCTTAGCCCATGACAGCTTACTTTGCTTATGAGCCTTTGGTGAGGGACCTTGTCAAAAGCTTTCTGAAAATCTAAGTACACTATATCCACTGGATCCTCCTTGTCCACATGCTTGTTGACCCCCTCAAAGAATTCTAGTAGATTGGTGAGGCACAGTTTCCCTTTACAAAAACCATGTTGACTCTTCCCCAACAAATTATGTTCATCTCTGTGTCTGACAATTCTGTTCTTTACTATAATTTCAACCCGTTTGCCCGGGACTGAAGTCAGGTTTACTGGCCTGTAACTGCCGGGGTCACCTCTGGAGCCTCTTTTAAAAATTGGTGTCACATTAGCTATCCTCCAGTCATTTGGTACAGAAGCTGATTTAAATGATAGGTTACAGACTACAGTTCTGCAATTTCATATTTGAGTTCCTTCAGAACTCTTGGGTGAATACCATCTAGTCCTGGTGACTTATTAATGTTTAATTTATCAATTTGTTCCAAAACCTCCTCTAATGACACCTCAATCTGAGACAGTTCCTCAGATTTGTCACCTAAAAAGAACGGCTCAGGTTTGGGAATCTCCCTCACATCCTCAGCCGTGAAGACCGATGCAAAGAATTCATTTAGTTTCTCCACAATGGCCTTATTGTCCTTGAGTGCTCCTTTAGCATCTCGATCGTCCAGTGGCCCCACTGGTTGTTTAGCAGGCTTCCTGCTTCAGATGTAGTTAAAAATTTTTTTGCTATTACTCTCTGAGTCTTTGGCTAGCTGTTCTTCAAAATCTTTTTTGGCCTTCCTAATTGTATTTTTACACTTCATTTGCCAGAGTTGATGATCCTTTCTATTTTCCTCACTAGGATTTAACTTCCACTTTTTAAAGGATGCCTTTTTGGCCCCTCACTGCTTCTTTTATTTTGTTATTTAGCCACGGTGGCACTTTTTTGGTTCTCATACTATGTTTTTTAATTTGGGGGATACATTTACGTTGAGCCTCTATTATGGTGTCTTTAAAAAGTTTCCATGCAGCTTGCAAGGATTTCACTTCTGGCACTGTACCTTTTTAATTTCTCTTTAAGTAATTTACTCATTTTTGTGTAGTTCCCCTTTCTGAAATTAAACACTACCGTGTTGGGCTGCTGTGGTGTTTTCCCTGCCACAGGGATGTAACATCTAATTACAATCCGGTCACTATTACCAAGCGGTTGAGCTATATTAACCTCTTGGACCAGATCCTGTGCTCCACTTAGAACTAAATCAAGAATTGCGTCTCTCCTGGTGGATTCCAGGACTAGCTGTTCCAAGAAATAGTCATTTCTGATGTCTAGAAACTTTATCTCTGCATCCCGTCCTGAGGTTCATTTAAGATTTTTACTTCAGTACTTCTACTACCTTTACAGTTTTTTAAAAAGTTCAGTTTTTGACATCCTGATAATTTCCCCATTTTTTTTTTACATTTTGCATTAAAGAAAAAACTTTCTGTGAAAATATTTTGCGCAGAAATTCTAGGCTCAAAGAAAAGTTTAATGGAAAACTGCGTGGTAGCTCTGTATCTGAGCCTTCTCAGGCTTGTCAGGACCACCCCTCCAACTCCACAGTAGCAATTGTGTGTCCTAGATGTTGTTGTTTTTCATAGTGCGGCAGGGCTGGGTAGGGTGGTTTGAGGTTTATCTTCAGCCAGACTTGTGCCCAGTTTTACAGAGATGGAAGATTAATGTTCTCATCTAGCCACCTTCAATGCCGACTGCCCTAAAGCTTGGCTAATGTCATGAGCGCATTATGTAGGCTATTGCTATATAAGATGAAATACATCCACTTACCCCCTTCTCTTAAAGTGAATTTACTGTGGGTGAGATACAGGGTTGAAAGCCCTGATGATGGATGCTCTGAACCCCAGACCAGGTACAGCATCGATAGTAGCAGGGTAGAAGTCCTCCATGTCAATATGCTTCTGAAACCCAGTGCTAGAACAAGGGAATCCAGCCAGTTCTTAGGCCTCTGCTGAGACTGATCAGTGAGACTCCTGCTGCCACGTGTGGCCGTGCTTGTGTGAGCTATTGACACATCTCAATCTGCTCTGGGGTGGGATTGACTATTGATTATTCTGGCCTGGGCTGGATTGGAAACCCAGTGACCTAAAGCAGGAGGACTCTGAGTATCTCATTCCTGATGCCCGAAGTCACCCAGTCCCCTGCTAAACGCTAATTGACATTCTAGGTGGGGGGGCCAAATGTATGCAAGTGGCCCCCCAATTAAAGCTGTTGGCCCATGCCCGGGTGAAGCTGTGCATCTGGGGATGAGATTATACTTTCATAGATTTCAATCATCTAGTCTGGCTCCGGTATGACCCAGACCAACCATCCTCACCCAAGAATTTCTGCATCAAGCGCATAGCTGCTGCTTAAGCTATTGCATACTGTGACATTGCACTCCATGTGCTTTATAAAAATATGTTTATAAGTGTGGATATGATGTATCTGGAATATGCTTTATGCAAAAGGTCTCTTGTAAGGTATCATTACAAAGCTTATGATCTACTGAGTGTGGTCATCCTATTTGTATGAATGTGTCATTCTTGTATCTGAAACTAGGAATATGAAATATAACTCTGAGGTCCTATTGTAATGATGCAAAGTGTGGGCCATTAATGGTGGCTTGGAATCTTGATGGCTCCCATTAACGAGGACAATTGGTTGTAAATGGCTCTGTTTACTTGCAAAACTTCCTGGGTGCATGCTGGCCAGCCCTGGAAGAATGGAGACTGGGGTCTCACCGGACGGGACCGTGTCACATGATACTGGAATTCGTCTTAAACCTGGTGCTTTTCCAGTTAGAAGGAGGGGTGGGGACCCAGAGACGCAAAGGATTCCCGCCTTGTGCCAAAGCTATACAAGGGGGTGGAACAGAACAAAGGGGGCTGCAGTCATGTGGAATCCCATGCTTTTCACCTAAAATGCCTGCTGGAACTAACAAGGACTGTACAAGGGGAAAGGATTTGGCCCTGATTAGGAAGGAGTCTAGTCTGTGAAAGAAGCTTATTGGAACATCTCTAAGGGTGAGATTTCCCTGTATTCAGTTTCTTAATGTATTAGGCTTAGACTTGCGTGTTTTGTTTTGCTTGGTAACTTACTTTGTTCTGTCTGTTATTACTTGAAACCACTTAAATCCTACTTTTTATCCTTAGTAAAATCACTTTTGTTTATTAATTAACCCAGAGTAAGTGATTAATACCTGGGGGAGCAAACAGCTGTGCATATCTCTCTATCAGTGTTAGAGAGGGCGGACAATTTATGAGTTTACCCTGTATAAGCTTTATACAGAGTATAAAACAGATTTTATTAGGGGTTTTGATCCCATTGGGAACTGGGTGTCTGTGAGCTGGATATAGATGACCTGCTGAGCTGTTTTCAGTTAAGTCTGTAGCTTTGGGGGCGTGGGTCAGACCCTGGGTCTGTGTTGCAGCAGGCTAGCGTGTCTGGCTCAACAAGACAGGGTTGTGAAGTCCCAAGCTGGCAGAGAAAATGGGCTCCGAGGTAGTCTCGGCACATCAGGTGACAGTCCCAAGGGGATCTGTGTGACTGAACCCGTCACACATGCCTTTTTGAAAGAATTTGGTTAAAACCTGCAAGCAACAGAGACTCCCCCACATCCCCAGCCACACAAGCTGCTCCAATGGTTCATTCTTTTCATTGTTAAAAATGGACGCCTAATTTCTAGTATGAATTTGTCTTGACTTCTGCTTCCAGCCCGTTGGCTCTCTTTCTGCTGGATTCAAGAGCGATCTGCTGCTAGAAATCTCTTCCCCACACAGATGCTTGTAGACTGTGCTTGAGCTCCCTCTTCCCCTTCTTTGGAAGTGAAATAGATTGAGCATCTTTAGTCAGGCTTTCCAGACCTCAGATCGTTCTTGTAGCTCTTTTCGGCACCCTTTCCAATTTGTCCACATCCTTTTTGAAGTTGGACACCAGAGCTGGGCCTGGTATCCAGTAATGCTCTTGCTAATGGGATACGCAGAAGAAATCACCCCTCCTGGCTCCTCCTTGCTATTCCCTTTTGAGACACTTCCCAATTATAATGGCCTGATTGAGTTCCTTTCTGCATTGCCCTCTTCCTGTGCTCCTTCTGCTCTGCCAAAGATGCTGCCCCATCCGGCCTCTTCTCCCACAACCATCTCAATGTGGCACACCCTCCCTCTCCTCTTCCCCATCCCTCCTCAAGACCCAGCTCTGCTGTGATGCCTACATGAAAGGATAGGTGGCTGGATAGTGAAATAGGTGACTTTTAAGAGACCCTCTAGCTATTGGGAGTTAGCAAACTTCCCCTGAGGTCAGATAACCCTGTAACTGCCTGCTGCAGGATTTCTTGCACTTTCCTCTGTGCTGTCAGAGACACGCCATTGGGCGAAAGGGAGCCCTGATCTGATGCAGTCGGGCAATGCCTACGCTTTACTCGTGGTATAGATATAAAATGGTATCTATTTGACTTAATTCCCTCTGTCCCACCCATAAGTGTCACTTCTTTTCTAAGGCTATGTCTACACTACAGATATTACAGTGGCACAGCAGTAGTGGTACAACCGTGCCACTGTAAGATCTCCCGTGTAGCTGCTCTTTGCCAGTAGGAGAGATTTATGTCGGTTGCACTTTGCACACTGGGGCCCTGATCCTGATTGTGGTCTCTGGCAGCTCCTGCAACACACAGCGCTGGTCAGAGAAATGTTGTTGGAACCATATTCCATCAGAACATGCAGTTCTGCTGAAATGAGGCTGATTTTGCTGGAATTTTGTTTAGGAAGAAAACTGGGGGCGGGGAGTGCTGACCATGTGAAACATCTTGTTTTGACCTTTTCGGAATGAAATGTTTGGGGCTTTTTAGTCTAATGACTTTCTGTTTTGAATTTTGTTTATTTTGTACTGCACTATAGATAATAAAATACAGGGTTTTAAAAAGTCAAAATCGAAACCAAACATTTTTGTCGACCGGAAATTAAACTTTCTTCTGGGGGAATGAGTAGAGAGGTTCAATGTTTTCGGGTGCTGTCCTGATTCAGAATGTTGGAAATCTGAATCACAGCATCCTTCACAACATGGAACTTCCCTGCTCCACTTAGCAATAACTACAAACCATAACAACAACTGTGTCAGTGATCAAGCCTGGCCAGGAGAAGATGCGTAGAGGAAAGGAGGTGGCTGATGGGGGGTCTGACTCTGCAAAGCCTGATTAGTCAGTGCCAGCAGGAAATTCTGAATGAGGAGAAAGGTGCCCACCTCTGAGAAATGAATCTGTGCACATGTAGCTTACTTTAAATGGGGGCTATCTAGATGAGTGGACAGGCACTGGGCTGGATTTATGGGAAATCGATTATGTCAAACTAACGTGATAGCCTTTTTTGCTCCGATTACAAGTTCGGTTGATAAAGGGAATAGCGTTTATGTAATATACTTGGACTGCACTAAGGTGTTTGACTCAATGGTACCGCATGACATTTTGATATCAAATTAACATGGCCCACATTACATGGATTAAAAACTGGCTAACTGACAGGTCTCAAAATGTAGCTGTAAAACAGGGCATCATGGAACAGGTGTGTTTCTAGTAGAGTCCTGCAGGGATCAGTTCTTGGACCTATATTTAACATGGATATCAGTGACCCTGGAGAAAACATAAAACCATCACTGGGAAAGTTTGCAAATGACACACAAATTAGGGGATTTGTTAATAGTGAAGAGGACAGGTGGCTGATACCGAGTGATCTGGATCGCTTGGTAAACTGGGTATAAGTAAACCAGATGTGTTTTAATATGGCTAAATATAAATGTCTGCATCTAGGAACAAGGAATGTCGGCCATACTTGCAGGATGGGGGACTCTACCCTGGGAAGCCGGGACTCTGGAAAAGATTTGGGGGGGTGGATGGACAATCAGCGGAACATGAGCTCCCAGTGCAACGCCGTGGCCAAAAGGGCTAATGTGATCCTGGGATGCATCAACAGGGGAATCTCGAGTAGGGGCAGAGAGGTGATTTTACGTCTGTATTTGGCAGTTCTGGTGCCCACAGTTCAAGAAGGATGTTGAGAAATTGGACAAAGTTCAGAGAAGAGCCACGAGAATGCCGTAGGGACTGGAAAACATGTCTTATAGTGCTAGTAGTCCCAAGGAGCTCATTCTACTTCGCTTAACAAAAGGGCTAAGGAGTGACTTGATTAGTCTATAAGTACCTACATGAGGAACACATATTTAATCATGAGCTCTTCAGTCCAGCAGGGAAGGTCTAACATGATCCAATGGCTGGAAGTTGAAGCTAGACAAATTCAGGATGGAAATAAGGTGTACGTTTTTAAGAGTGATCGCAATTAACCATTTGAAAAATTTACCAGGGGTTATGGTGGATTCTCCATCACTGACCATTTTTAAATTAAGGATTGGATTTCTTTTCTAAAAGATCTGCTCTGGGAATTATTGGGGGGAGGAGGGAGAAGGTCTCTGGCCTGTGTTCAACAGGAGGTCAGACTAGATGGTCACAATGGTCCCGTCTGGCCTTGCAATCGATGAATCTGTAAGCCAAGAAGTCAGGAGACCTGGATTCTCTTTTGAGCTCTGACCGGCTGTGACACCTTGGACAATCTTCTGTTTAGATACCACGTGACAGTGTGCTACAAAGGCCCATTGATGCCAATGGACAAAGTATTCATCATTCTTTTAAAGCAACTCCTGTCTCAGATCTGATTTCATGATATTTATCCATGAAGGGTAGCATGTGAAATCTCCACTGAAAGCTTATAACTTATCAACACTCATAATCATTGTAGGATGTGCTCATGGGGTAATAGTTAAGGAATAATGTAACTATATTGAAAACTAGGCCTTATGGTCTTGGAATAAAAAATAGTGACCAGGGAATCGTCCATTCAGGCAGAAGGGATATGTTACCCCTCCCTGGTCGGCTGGTGATGTAACGCACAGCTCAATTGTCTACTCTTGCACCATCCCAGA
The DNA here is from genome assembly GCF_002925995.2 of Terrapene triunguis. Lineage (NCBI taxonomy): Eukaryota > Metazoa > Chordata > Testudines > Emydidae > Terrapene > Terrapene triunguis. The sequence continues at coordinate 2,104,295 of NW_020665349.1, forward strand.
ACAGTCAGTGGAAAGTCATCCAAGACAACTGGAAACAATGGGAACCCTTTGAAAGCTAAAGGGAACATTACTTGCTCCGTTGGTGAATAAAGCCAAAGGACTGATTCAGTACATCCCAGGGTGGGGAAAGACACTTCACATTCATTCACCGAGGAGACCTCTTGTGGAGCAGGAGTGTGTCATGTAAGATTGGATCCTGGTTCCTGGGAAGCCAGCCAGTTCTGCAACAGACTGAACTTTGTGGGAGACCTACTTTATTAGATAGGAAAGGTAACTCTTAATAAATGCAGGCCCTAGTTCACAGTTTATTATTTTGTTTTATAGTGTAACATTTGTTTCCACCACACTCCCTTGTTTCTGGTGGAATCTCTATCCTTTGTCAACGAAATATTTTGTTTTATTATCCATGCGCTATACAGGAGCGGTGATTGAAGGTAAAACTGGGGTACCCTGTTCCTTTGGGAGCAGAGGATCTGGGATGTCTGAGAGTAGCCAGTGTCGGGGGCTGAATATCACAGGGCAACGCTTCCAGGGGACTAGGGTGCATCTCTTGTTAACCTGCAAGGCACAGAGATGGCTGGTGTAACCCAGAGAAGAGCACTTGAATGCCCACCCAAGCACAGGCGAGACAGGGGGGTAACAGTGACTCTCAGTCCAGGGTACCTCGAGAACCATCCCAGATGGGTGGCAGTATAAACCTCTAAGATGGTGCTAATATTTTGGGGCTCACGCAGCCACTGTAACAGATCTGTCCTGAACAGCCAGGGCAGCCTTGCATGGTCACTACGAAGCACCCCCGCGGGAGTGAGACTAGACCCCTGGTCTGAAAACCCAGGCATCCGCCACTCCAGCTAGAGGAGACCTCCCATGTCTAGCAGCAGTAAGGCCTGGACTCACAGAGGCACCTAAGTCTCGGTTTAGGTACCTAAGGCCCAGTTTTAGGCTCCACAAAACCCAGTAGGCACCTAAACTCTCACACCGCCTAAGTGTCTGCCTCTGAGCATGCACACTGCTGCCTCCCTGCAGGTGTCCGGACGCCTGTCTCAGCCCCAGAGCAATTCACCAACCAGAGATTGGCATGCGACTATGTAACTCGCATGCAGGGCACGACTGGGTAGGTGGCCTTGGTCATGGTGGCCGTGGTACCCACCTGATCACGTGAAGCCCAGTGGTCCGGGCACTCAGCCAGGCCATGAGACACCATCAGCCTGAGGGGGAAATTGAACCTGGGTCTCCCGTATCCCAGGCGAGTCCTCTAACCACTGGGCTACCCATAAGGTGAATGCCACCACGCTGAATGGGACCCAATCCTCTAGGTGGGCAGTGGCTCCCCGCGCTTGGGCACCGATCTCTGAGGGAGGGGCAGGGCATAGCGCGCACACCTGGCTCCCACACGTGCCTGGCGTGCTGGGTTCTGTGGATCCCATTCTTAGGCGCCCCTGTCTAGGCAGCCGGGGCCCAGACCCCAGCTTTGGGGATCTGTGTGTTCCTGGGACTTCCTAGGGACCTAAAAGCGAGGTGTTGCAATGCTGCACATCCTGATCCAAGCCCCCTTTCCTGGCCGTGGCCAGAGGGTGACAGGATCCCCCTTTTCTCACCCCAAGAGGCAGCGCTTTCCAACCTCGCCCCAGCAGGGGCAGCCCTCCAGCCGTTGCCAATGTCACACCCTTCTGTCGCTCCCAGCAAAGGCCCAGAGGTGCTAATTCATTGCGCCACGGTAGCCAGCAGGCGTAATGGTTACTCTGTGGCAAACTCCAACTCTTGTGTTGAGCAAGATGCAAGCAGTAAATTACCTCGGGGGTGGGCGAGGAGACCAGAACAGTGCGTTCAGAGAGAAGGCTTGCTTGGAAAAACTGGTGGCATGTCCCGTCCAAGCTGCCCCGTGTTTGCCTGGGGCAGGGCTGAGAGCAAACCCCTGGATCTCCTGACTCTGAGCTCTGTGCCATGGCACCATCCTTCTCCCGGGAGAGAGCTGGGGTAGGGTGACGTGAAGCCCTTTCCCTTCATTGATAAAACAATGAATTTTTCTCAGCTGCAGGAGCCAGGAAATGAAACGCTCGCAAGGGAGAGGCAGGATGGTCGTGGAATTAAGGCAAACACTGGGAGTCAGGTCTCCTATTCCCAGTTCTGCCACTGACGTGCTGGGTGACCTTGGCCCATCACTTCTCTTCTCTGTGCCTCTGTTTTTTCAGCAGTGAAATGGGGATCATAATTCATAGCGCAGGGCGGGTGCAGGGCTGCCCAATAACCCTTGTAAAAGACACCCAGATCCCCAGACCGAAGGTGTTAGGCAAGTGCAGAGCATTGTTACTGTAGGGTTACCCCTAGGTGGTTGGCTTGCTGCTTTAGGAGCCGAGAGCTTACGCTGCTTCGTTGTAGTGGGGGGTGTCTCATGAACTGCTTTGTTCTCAACAACCCTCCAGCTCTGCCCAACGTTCGTTAATAGGGGAACCCTCTTGAATGCCTAGCAGCAAACACTGCTTTGTTATTGTAGGGTCACCCCGGAGTCAAAGGAGACATTCATCCAGGGAGTGTATCTTTTGGGGTGGGTAGGCTCTTTTGTTTATCAACAACTTTTGGGGTGGGGGGACCCATCTGGCATGAGCTTCCCTCCCAAGGCTCTCTGAGACGTTGAGTTATCTGGATTCCCTTTCGAGCCCCATTTAGCCTGCTGTCCGTATGGTGACAAACTGTGTGTGTGTGTGTGTGTGGGTGTGTGTGGGTGTGTGCGCGCGCACGCTCAAGAGAGCGTACACGAACAAGAGGGAAGCAATTTCAGTGACAGAACTGTAAACAAGCGTTGCTTCAGCTGTAGCCTATTAGCCGACTGATCCTCTCTGCTCCTAAATCATTTCCTGAAGGGCTTTTTGAGACCACAAGAAAAATTCCCCCTCCAGGAAAAAAAAAAAATGGTGAAAAGTTCAAACCCAGGCTGGTGTCCCTGCGCTCCTTTCATCGCCGGCTCGCTCCGACGGGAGCCTCGGCCTGGCGTGTGAAAGGTAACGCTGAGTGTACAGAGCCCCTTCCCCTCCGTAGGGGTGGGAGCCCAGGCTCGGTTATTTAAGCCTCCATCTTCTTCCTGCTTGTGACTTTTTAGCAGTCCTTAGGGGACAGCCCAAGTATGTGGCCAGGCATGGAGATAGTTTAAAACGCATTAAGCTTGTGGACAAGGTGTCATTAGGGCTTCTTCAGAGAGAGACAGGAGGAGGCCATCTGCTCTAGAAACTAGCTGAAGTTCATTTGCCCAGAGGGAGTCTTCTCCAGGGAGGAATAATTGTGTGTCTGCTCCAGGATTTTCTCTCTTCCGGCTACTAGGAAGAGAAGGTGCAGAGAATTTCTTTGAAGACACTGGTTATTGAAGAGGAATTGGGTTGGGTAAGGTCGGAAACCAGTTTGAGGAATACCTAATCTGCTCTGTCTTGAAAGTGCCTGTCACCGTGGTATCTAGGCTTTCTGAGGCTTCAGAGTCCAAAGTCCAGCCTGAGCCACAACTTCAAAGCACTGTCTACACAGATATTCATAGAGCGCTAGTTTGAGGCCCCGCTACTCCAAGTCTGTCGACCCAGGCCGGGGGGGCCAGCACTCCAAAATGCTGTGTTGACATACCCTAGGGGAGCCGGTCAGAACGCAGAATTTCTGTTCATTTTTCTTTTTCCATTCCAGAAGGGAAATTTCAAATTTCCCATGAAACCAAAATTCTGAAATTTTCTTTTGGAAACTTGAAACAACATTCTGTGACTTGATTGAGTCGTATTGGATAGTTTCTAATATAACAAAAGTCAAAATGGCAAAATAGAAACAAAATGGGTTGTTTTGTTTTGTTTTTTTTCTGAAAATCAATAGTTCCCACCATACCTTTTGATTTCATCGAAAATGGCGTTTTCCAACAGAAATCTGAAAAAATTCGGCCCGCTCCAGTATCTGGGCACTTAACAAAGGAATCTAATCTCATCCTGTCCACACTTCAATACGGAATCTCCACCATTGTATCTGGGAGCCTCGCTCAGTGTCCAATAGAGGAGGATTTCTTCCCTTGCCCATCTTCAGTCAGGTCATCTCTGGAAGAGCTGGGGTAGGTCTCACCAGCTAGGTCTCAGCTACGTTACTGAGGGCATAAACTTTACCCTTGTACCCTTCACCACAAGCTTTTTGAGGATGCTGGAGAACGTTGGGCTGATGATTAACATGTTTGGAGGAGGGTTGTGCTGCCCCTGCCCTATGGGAAATGCTAAGACATCCTGGGGGTTGTTAAAGCCAAGCCTGGCACCAGTGGGTGTGTCTCCATGTCGTTCACACCCATTTAAACCTAGTCCTGGCCAGGGGATGGGGTGGGGCTGGGAACCTCAAAGGGAAGGTCCTTCCTCGGAGATGATTCTGGAGATGGCTGAAGTTTAGAGAAGTTCTGGCTGCCCATTGGTATTTGGGGAAGGAGGGACTAACCTCCAAACCTCATGAGGTTTGTTCAGCAGCAACAGTGACTCGGGGCCATCTCTGGCCAGGAGGAGGCGCCAGAGGACTGACTGCTCTGGGACGGGCCCCTCCAGTCTCCCACCGGGCGTGGACAGTTGAACGTGGCCCCCTCTAGAACAAACAATCAGCACCCATCAGAGGGTCTGTCCCTGCAGGCGGGGAAGGGGGTCTCTAGAGAGGGAGGGGTGGGTGCTCCCCATCTCCGGGAGCGTAGTGTGCTGCCGTTGCCACGCTCCTCCCCAGCAACACTGCCCACTTGCTGCATGGCACTGCCTGGAGGGGGCAGGGAAAGCTGCAGGCACCTCGCACTGCCACAGCTTCTCTCCTGGGGGTCTACGGGGCAAGAGAGGGCACTGAGCAGGGTAGGGGAGCAGGCGTTCCATGAACGCTTGGCAGAAAAGCGAGGGGAGCCTTTGACTGCACCCTGAATCCAGACAGCTGTGGAACAGAGGAATGGCCAGAGTGGATCAGACCCGTGGTCCTTCTAGTCTGCTGTCTTGTCTCTGATTGTGGTGGACACCAGCTCCTTCTGAGGAAGGTGTCTCTCCCCATGATAGACAGATGTGAGATAATCGACTTCCCATGAAGGCAATGAGCTTCTCACCCAGTTCTGGAGGCTGGGGCTGACGGAGCAAGCAGTTCGGACTGGCTGGCATGTTGTGCCAGCTGACACTCGGCGCTCCCTGTCTCTGGCCAGCCGTGTTTAAGAGCAAGTTGAGCAGGAGCAATGGTCTCAAGTTGCAGTGGGGGAGGTCTAGGTTGGATATTAGGAAACACTATTTCACTAGGAGGGTGGTGAAGCACTGGAATGGGTTCCCTAGGGAGGTGGTGGAATCTCCTTCCTTAGAGGTTTTTAAGGCCCGGCTTGACAAAGCCCTGGCTGGGATGATTTAGTTGGGGTTGGTCCTGCTTTGAGCAGGGGGTTGGACTAGATACCTCCTGAGGTCTCTTCCAACCCTGATCTTCTATGTCTCCACAAGCTGCTTTGCAAAGGCCCTTGTCTTGATTCATGCTTATGTTTTGGTTTTTACACGTCTTTTTCGGTTCGTCATCAAAACAAGCAGCTTGATAAAAATATCGCGCTCATCACAGGCCCCGAGGTGCCGGCCGGGAGATGGGCCTGTCGTGCTGCCGGACCTGCCCAGTGGCGCGGTGCCCACAAAAAGCGGGTGGAGTGCAGAGAGCCAGAAAGCACGTCTGCATCGCCTCGGTGTTTCCTTGATCCCAGGAGCTGGATCCTGCCTGGTGTCAAGCATGTGCTGAGCCCTTCCAAGTGCTGAGCGCTTCCTGGGGGCCAAAGTGGGCGAAATCCTGAGGGTACCAAGCAGCGTGGGCTAGGGGAGAGAGCACCAGGTTGGAACCTTGCTAAACCTGGGTTTTAGTCCCAGCTCGACTGCTGGGTGACCTTGAGTAAGCCACTTGCCCTTCTCCGTGCCTCAGTTTCCCCATCTGTGAAATGGGGCTCATGATGCTGACCTCCTTTGTAAGGGGCTTTGAGAGCTATGGCTGAAAAGTGCTTCGTAAGAGTTAGGTATTGTTATTCTAATAACTGGCTCCTTCCTTACTCAGGGAGAATTCCCCTGGAGTGAGAACTCAGCACCCGATCCAGAGTCCACTGAGGTCAATTAAGATAGCCATTGAGTTCCATGGGCTTTGGATTAGGCTGGAGTTAGGAAAGAGATCAGGATTTGGCCCAGGGAGAGCTGAAGGTGCTGATCACCTCACAGGATCAGGTCTAGGTGAGGAAAGAACCCACAATTGGGCCCAGCGAAAACTGGGGGGGCTCAGGACCTGAGTGGAAGTGGGAGACAAGAGTGGAAGACAACTCACTGAGGGACAAACGTTGCCTTCATTTATACTTTCCTCCACGCATTGAAGTCAATGAAATTACTTCTTACCTACGCTGGGGTAAACAAGATCAGAATTCGGCCCGCACCAGTCTGAGCACACCCTCAAAAATTGGCTCATTAGACACCTACTTAGACCGTTTCTATATTGCTGTGTCGCGGATGCATGTCCAGGTTGGGTCGGCAAGGAGAGGAGAAGGGTGTCAGGGAAGCGAATGCTTGGGTGTAAGATGGAAATCTAGGGAAAGCCATGTCCTTTTGCTGCAGATCTGAGCAGAAATTCTGCTGCACTCTGCGGCTTTGGTCTCTGACAGCTCATTCCCCATGGCTTGGGCGTTAGGTTACAGCTGAATTTCATTTTAGGTCTGGTTTTGGCTCCTCCTCAGAAATCCACCTGGAAATTGGTAGGTTAGATAGAGGGACGGGGTGGAATTCTCCTACTCAACTTGAAGCCCATCCGGCAGGGGGGTTCTGAATGACCACACTTGAGAAAGAGAGGGGTTCATTCACCAGAGTTTTCTTTGCCACTCTAACAAAGGAGAAGTAAGTAGGAGAGAAACAGACCTGACCTGAGGGGCCCAGGATCAAAGTGGAAGAGATCAAAGCCTCGTTTCAGAAGCTGTTAACTTTGAAATGATGGCGTTCGGATGGTGCATGTGCGTGGCAATGAGATTGGGGCCCATTGTGTTCAGTGTTGTACTTAGCAGTAGTATATTCTGGTAACGTTGTGCTAGGCACTGTACAAACATGGAACACACGGTAGTCTAGAATCGGGTTTTGTACCAATTTAATTACAAGTATCAGAGGGGTATCCATGTTGGTCTGTATCCACAAAAACAACGAGGAGTCCGGTGGCACTTTAAAGACTAACAGATTTATTTGGGCAGAAGCTTTCGTGGGTAAAAAACCCATGCATGCATCTGAAGAAGTGGGTTTTTTATCCACGAAAGCTTATGCCCAAATAAATCTGTTACTAATTTAATTACACTGGTTTGTAAACAGACTTAAGTCTGTCTTGCTGATGGACTTTGTCTCCTTACTGACCCAACCTATGCATGAATCTAAGATAACAGCAATATAGAAACAAGCTGTCTAAGTAGGTGTCTATGTATAGCTTTTGATACGATCTCCCACAGTATTCTTGCCAGCAATTTTAAGAAGTATGGATTGGATGAATGGACTATGAGGTGGATAGAAAGCTGGCTAGATCGTCGGGCTCAGCAGGTAGAGATCAATAGCTCCATGTCTAGTTGGCAGCCGGTATCAAGCGGAGTGTCTGAGAGGTCGGTCCTGGGGCCGGTTTTGTTCAACATCTTCATTAATGATCTGGATGATGGGATGGATTGCACCCTCAGCAAGTTCGCGGATGACAATATGATGTGGGGAGAGGTAGATATGCTGGAGGGCAGGGATAGGGTCCAGAGTGAGCAGCACGGTGCTGTATGTTCTTCTGAACTGCATGATGGAAATGCCTGCAACATCCACACTGACATCCAAGGGCCCTGCTTATGGAGTTGCTATAAATGGTGGCGAAGGAACCGGGAACCCCAGGGCAGGTGCCGGCTTGGCTGAGTGGGTACCGCCTTCACTCTGCCACTGCAGTCCTAGCGGTGGCTGGAATCGGCTGATTTGAATAATTGGTGCTGAGTCTCTATTTTGCATTTGTTTAGCTCTGTACACAATTAATTGAAATAATAACTTCATGGTCCCCCGCTGTGTGTTTGCTGCTCCGCGTCACAGTCTGCAACCGCATCTGCTGAGAGAGACGCTTTCTTATGCCAGTTTACAAAGAGCAACTTGGGGCTAAGATAAGCTTGAGCTGGGAGAGAGGCTCTGGTTCGGCTCTCAGAGCTGCTGCCTGTCAAGTCTGATTCTTAATCCCTTTCTCCCAACCTTTAATGTTAATATTATCTATGCTAGGAGCTCAGACTGTTTCCAATGGGTCCTTTACCGCATGATCCGGCTGGCAGGTACAAAATGAACAGAGACACACAATATGTATCCCCATCACTCCCTGATTCTGTTGACTATCTGACATTTCGCTCAGCTTGGGTAGTTATTGGTCTGGGCATTCTAGCAGGTGCTGCCCACGCACATACAGGAAGGCACAGTCCTTGTTCCGAAGAGTTTACAGTCTAAGGCCATAATCCTGCAATAAGGTCTCTGTAGGGCCATCTTGAAATCAGTGGGGCTCAGTGCAGGCATGAGGTCTGCCTGCGCGGGTCTGAGAAGACAGATTGTTGGGGAGAAGGATAAATATCCAGGGTAAAGTTTTCAAAAGCCTCTTTTTCAAAAGAGGTTTAGGAAACTAAGTCTCATAGACTAGCCCTGAGAATAGGCTCCTAAGTCACTTGGATGTTTCTGAAACGGTTACCCACATCACAACAAAACAACCCACCCCTCCACACACACACACACACACACACAATCACTTTCATTGGCTGCTCTCAATTAAGTCGTTATCAGCTGATCAGTTTCACTTCCTATTTCTAATCACTTTCGCTGCCTGGTCTCCATGCCCTAGCCCAAGGATGGTGAATGTGAGCCCACAACCTTGGCTGCAGGGGAAATGTTTAAATCTAAAAAGGAAACCATCCGAGTGGTTTCATTCATACTAGGTCCTTATTAAACCAAACCCAGTGTAGAGGTTTAAGCTATGCTGGCTGTCCACATGCACCGTGTGTCTAGTCCCAAAATTCTGATCTCTCTGGAATAAACAAAGTTTCTGGGAAAGTGATTCCTCACCCCCATCCCCTTGCTCCCGTAGCTTTTATTTGCTACGTGCTGTTACAGAAGGAGGTGGGAGCATGTAAAAAGAATCTGGGGCCCCAAACCTCTTCCCCTTGCAATGCTCATTGCAGGTGCAAGCAGCTAGAAAATTCTGTTCTTCTACAGTTGAGCACTTGTGCACCTTCCCTGCCCGCTCCCCTTCCCAGCTGCCCAGCCACCTCCCTCTTTCTTGCCTAGCTTGTGTCTCTTGTGGCGGCCAAGAATTCTCCTTCTAATCTCTGCCATCCAGTTGCAAACTCTCTCCCTCTCCCTCACAGGCTCTACATACCTTTGGGATCTGGGGTGGTTGTTTGCTGTAAGCTGTGTTGTAAAGGTGTCGGCTTCCTGTCAGGTGGGGTGAGGGGGCTTAGGAGCTGGTATGTCAAGTGCCACTGTGACCCAGTGAGGTAAACTAGAACATGAGAACGGCCAGACTGGGTCAGACCAAAGGTCCATCTAGCCCAGTATCCTGTCTTCCAATGCCAGGTGCCCCAGAGCGAATGAACAGAACAGGGAATCATCGAATGATCCATCCCCTGTCGCCCATTCCCAGCTTCTGGCAAACAGAGGTTTAGAGACACCAGAGCATGGAGTTGTATCCCTGACCGCCTTGGCTAACAGTCTTTGATGGACCTATCCTCCATGAACTTATCTACTTCTTTTATGAATGCCTCTTTTTTGGCCTCCATAACATCCCCTGGCACCAGTTCCACAGGTTGACTGTGCGTTGTGTGAAGAAAAAGTTCCTTTTTTTTGTTTTAAACCTGCTGCCTATTAATTTCATTTGGTGACCCCTGGTTCTTGTGTTATGTGAAGGAGTAAATAACACTTCCTTATTTACTTTTTCCACTACAATCACAATTTTATAGACCTTTATCATATCCCCCCTTAGTCATCTCTTTTCCAAGCTGAAACGTCCCAGTATTATTAATCTCTCCTTGTATGGAAGCTGTTCCAAACCCCTAATCATTTTTGTTGCCCTGCTCTGTACCTTGTCCATTTCCAATATATATTATTTGGCCAGATCTGCACGCAGTATTTCAGGTGTGGGGGTACCGTGGATTTATATAGTGGCATTGTGTAGGGCTGTCAATTAATCGCAGTTAACTCACACGATTAACTCAAAAAAATTAATCGCAATTTAAAAAATTAATGGCAATTAATCGCAGTTTTAATCGCACAGTTAAACAATAGAATAACAATTAACATTTATTAAACATTTTTGGATGTTTTTCTACATTTTCAAATATATTGATTTCAATTACAACACAGAATGCAGAATGTACAGTGCTCACTTTATATTATTATTTTTATTACAAATATTTGCACTGTAAAAATGATAAAAGAAATAGTATTTTTCAATTCACCTCATACCAAGTACTGTTGTGAAGTCTCTTTACTGTGAAAGTGCATCTTCCAAATGTAGATTTGTTTTCTTACATAACTGCACTCAAAAAAAAAAAAAAAAAATGCAAAACTTTAGCGCCTACAAGTCCTCTAAGTCCTCCTCCTTGTTCAGCCAATTGCTAATATAAACATTTACGGGAGATAATGCTGCCCACTTCTTATTTACAATGCCACCAGAAAATGAGAACAGGCATTCGCATAGCACTTTTGTAGCCAGCGTTGCAAGGTATTTACATGCCAGATATGCTAAACATTCGTATGCCCCTTCATGCTTCGGCCATCATTCCAGAGAACATGCTTCCATGCTCATGACGCTCGTTAAAAAAATAATGTGTTAATTAAATTTCTGACTGAACTCCTTGGGGGAGAATTGTATGTCTCCTGCTCTGTGTTTCACCCGCATTCTGCCATATATTTCATGTTATAGCAGTCTCAGACGATGTTGTTTGATTTAAGAACACTTTCACTGCAGATTTGACAAAACGCAAAGAAGGTACCAACGTGAGATTTCTAAAGATAGCTACAGCACTTGACCCAAGGTTTAAGAATCTGAAGTGCCTTCCAAAATCTGAGCGGGATGAGGTGTGGAGTATGCTTTTAGAAGTCTTAAAAGAGTCCGATGCAGAAACTACAGAACCTGAACCACCAAAAAGGAAAATCAACCTTCTGCGGGTGGCATCTGACTCAGATGATGAAAATGAACATGCATCGGTCCGCTCTGCTTTGGATCATTATCGAGCAGAACCAGCCATCAGCATGGACGCATGTCCCCTGGAATGGTGGCTGAAGCATGAAGGGACACATGAATCTTTAGCCCATCTGGCATGTAAATATCTTGCAATACCGGCTACAACAATGCCATGTGAATGTCTGGTCTCACTTTCAGGTGACATTGTAAACAAGAAGTGGGCAGCATTATCTCCTGCAAATGTAAACAAACTTGTTTGTTTGAGCAATTGGCTGAACAAGAAGTAGGACTGAGTGGACTTGCAGGCTCTAAAATTTTACATTTTTATTTTTGAATGCAGGTTTTTTTGTAATAGTTCTACATTTGTAAGTTCAACTTTCATGATAAAGAGATTGCACTCCAGTACTTGTATGAGGTGAATTGAAAAACACTCTTTTGTTTTTACGGTGCAAATATTTGTAATCAAAAATAACTATAAAGTGAGCATTGTACACTCTGTATTCTGTGTTGTCATTGAAATCAATATATTTGAAAATGTAGAAAACATCCAAAAATATTTAAATAAAAGGTATTCTATTGTTTAACAGCCTGATTAATCATGATTAATTTTTTTAATCGCTTGACAGCCCTAATTATGATATTTTCTGTCTTATTTTCTATCCCTTTCCTAATGGAAACAGCTGGATGATGGTGCCCCGGTTGGGACTAATGGTGGTAAGGAACTGAGGACTGCTAGGCAAGGCAAGGCTGCCCTCACAGAGGTTTCCTGGCATTTTTCCCCTCAAGGAAAATAGTGGGATGGGGGCGAGTGGGAGCTCAAAACTGACAGATCCCCGGAGACCTGCTCAGATCCTGAGGCATCTGTATATGCCCTGTGCCCCCACTGCTCCAGACCCACATTGCCAGGGGAAACTCTACCTTCTCCTGGACCTCTGGTGTCTCAGGGCTTGTCTACATGTAACACCGATAGACCCCGGTCGTCGGTGGGCGGGATAGAACCTGGGACCTCTGGAGCTAAATGCATGAGCCTCCACTGAATGAGCTAAAAGCCATACGGCTGTTAGCTAAGGCTGTAGAGCAGACTCATTAATCTCTCTGTCTCTAAGTGGTCTCGGTGTCACTAGATGGGACAGAGCACCACAGCCAGAAGGTGTGTGGGTTACCTACACTTCAAATGCTCTGACCAGCTTTACTGGTGCCACCTACTGTAGGTTTTCTGGACTGGTCTGCAAGGGTCTCTGCCCTGAGACGACCCCTTCAAGGCTGGATTTGCTCTGACAGTAGCTCACCTCAGTGTGACGGAACAGCCTGACCCACAAAGGTAGTAGAAGACACTGCTGGAGATTACAGTGTCAGGGTGGCAGGAGGGTGGTGGACTTGTCTAGAAGCCGAATTTGGGTTTAACGAGAGGATGGCACTAGAGTTACAAAAGCCTTTTGTTCTAAACCTACTGACCAAAGCCAATCCCCAACCTTTAAATATCGTTCGTAAATGTTACGGGCAGATGGGACAATTCTGATCATCTAGTTTGACCTCCTGCGTGGCACAGACTCGAGATCCCTCCCAGTGCCTCTGTCTGAGCTATCTGACTGAGAAATCCAGTCTTGGCTGAAAGACCTCAAGAGATGATGCCTCCACCACACCCCTCGGTTAGTCTCAAATTAAAGCCAGACTTGTCCCTGGATGGGCTTGACACATCAACTCCATGGTTAACAGCTGAGCAGGCTCATTGGTGGTGCCACAGAGAAACAGCTAGCTAGGTTGTGCTTATTTCAGGGCACCATGTTACTAGAAACTGTAGGAGAGAAAAGCAACCAGCGTGATCTGAGAGACGGAGAGGATTGACTTTGCGAGGAAAGACTAAAAGGAGCTCAATCCGTGCAGCCTGGCTTGGTCCTTGCTGAAAAGAGGGGATGCACAGGGACAGGCTGTGGAAACAAAAGGGGCTACGTGGAAAAGAGGGAGCAGTTCTTCGGTTTGGTGTAACTTGGAGCATGTTGGGATATAACTGAGCCAGGGAAAATTTCAGCTGAATTATCAGGAAGAAATTCCTGATGGGGAGGACAAGGGTGGTGGATAAAAGAGAATTCCGAACAAAAAATTATTGATTGCATTCGAAAATTTTCCCAAAACCTTATGATTTTTTCCCAACAAAATGATTTGCAAGGGAAAACTTTCATTTTGATTCAAATCACAACCCAAACATTTTGGTTTTGTCCTGCTTCCTTCCCTTTTCCTTCCCCTCCCTGCAGTGGAAATGGAGGATTGAGACAACCCCAAGGAAACATTAGGCTGTGACAGCGAGGCCCTAGGGGAAAGAGTCTGACACACAGACAGCTGTGGCAGCATGGGGACGGTTGAGCACTGTAACTCATGACATTAAGGGTTATGTCTACACTGTGATAAAGGACCCACAGCTGGCCCAGGTCAGCTGATTTGGACTTGCGAGACCTGGGCTTCAGGGCTATAAAAGTGCAGTGTAGATATTCAGTTTCAGGCTGGAGCCCGGGCTCCGGGACCCTCCCCGTTGTGGGGTTTCAGAGCCTGGGCTCCAGCCTGAGCCCAAACGTCTACACCACAATTTCATAGCCCCACAGACCGACTCAGCTGACCCGGGCCAGCTGTGGGTCTTTTATTGCAGTGTAGACATATGCTAAGGAATCTGATGGCCCAGGAGCTGGCCAGTGGATATGGCATAAGAACATAAGAATGGCCATACTGGGTCAGACCAAAGGTCCATCCAGCCCAGTATCCTGTCTACCGACAGTGGCCAATGCCAGGTGCCCCAGAGGGAGTGAACCTAACAGTAATGATCAAGTCATCTCTCTCCTGCCATCCATCTCCACCCTCTGACAAACAGAGGCTAGGGACACCATTCCTTACCCATCCTGGCTAATAGCCATTGATGGACTTAATCTCCATGAATTTGTCTAGTTCTCTTTTAAACCCTGTTATAGTCCTAGCCTTCAGAACCTCCTCAGGCAAGGAGTTCCACAAGTTGACTCTGCGCTGTGTGAAGAAGAACTTCCTTTTATTTGTTTTAAACCTGCTGCCCATTAATTTCATTTGGTGGCCCCTAGTTCTTATATTATGGGAACAAGTAAATAACTTTTCCTTATTCACTTTCTCCACACCACTCATGATTTTATATACCTCTATCATATCCCCTCTTAGTCTCCTCTTTTCCAAGCTGAAAAGTCCTAGCCTCTTTAATCTCTCCTCATATGGGACCCGTTCCAAACCCCTAATCATTTTAGTTGCCCTTTTCTGAACTTTTTCTAATGCCAGTATATCTTTTTTGAGACGAGGAGACCACATCTGTACACAGTATTCAAGCTGTGGGCGTACCATGGATTTATATAAGGGCAATAAGATATTCTTCGTCTTATTCTCTATCCCTTTTTGAATGATTCCTAACATCCTGTTTGGTTTTTTTACTGCCACTGCACACTGCGTAGACGTCTTCAGAGAACTATCCACGATGACTCCAAGATCTCTTTCCTGATTAGTTGTAGCTAAATTAGCCCCCATCATATTGTATGTATAGTTGGGGTT
>NW_020665349.1:2119430-2132914 GCF_002925995.2 Terrapene triunguis
TTTCTCCACACCACTCATGATTTTATAGACCTCTATCATATCCCCCCCTTAGTCTCCTCTTTTCCAAGCTGAAAATTCCTAGCCTCTTTAATCTCTCCTCATATGGGACCCGTTCCAAACCCCTAATCATTTTAGTTGCCCTTCTCTGTACCTTTTCTAATGCCAGTATATCTTTTTTGAGATGAGGAGACCACATCTGTACACGATATTCAAGATGTGGGCGTACCATGGATTTATATAAGGGCAATAAGTTATTCTCCATCTTATTCTCTATCCCCTTTTTAATGATTCCTAACATCCTGTTTGCTTTTTTTGACTGCCACTGCACACTGCGTGGACATCTTCAGAGAACTATCCACGATGACTCCAAGATCTCTTTCCTGATTAGTTGTAGCTAAATTAGCCCCCCATCATATTGTATGTATAGTTGGGGTTATTTTTTTCCAATGTGCATTACTTTACATTTATCCACATTAAATTTCATTTGCCATTTTGTTGCCCAATCACTTAGTTTTGTGAGATCTTTTTGAAGTTCTTCACAGTCTGCTTTGGTCTTAACTATCTTGAGCAGTTCAGTATCATCTGCAAACTTTGCCACCTCACTGTTTACCCCTTTCTCCAGATCATTTATGAATAAGTTGAATAGGATTGGTCCTAGGACTGACCCTTGGGGAACACCACTAGTTACCCCTCTCCATTCTGAAAATTTACCATTTATTCCTACCCTTTGTTCCCTGTCTTTTAACCAGTTACCAATCCATGAAAGAATCTTCCCTCTTATCCCATGACAACTTACCATGAAAGATCTTCCCTCTTATCCCATGGCACTTTCTTCCTATGAGTCTCTGAGTTCCTGCTGGGTGATTTCAGTCCATTCCCTAGCAGGAAGGTGTCCTTGTCATCAGTTGGCTCCCTTGG
This sequence comes from Terrapene triunguis, assembly GCF_002925995.2. Taxonomy (NCBI): domain Eukaryota; kingdom Metazoa; phylum Chordata; order Testudines; family Emydidae; genus Terrapene; species Terrapene triunguis. Next base: position 2,120,349 of record NW_020665349.1, read on the forward strand.
TGGCAGTCAGAGCAGAGAGGCCAAAGACTGAATGAGTGACCGAGACTGAATTACTCTCTGACCCTGCATGTCGGCGTCGTTCCAAGGCAGAGTGGAGGCGCGTCATTCTCTAGAACTGCTGGCCTGGTGTCCCTTCTGCAGCACCACCTGGTGAGAGAGGATGGCCTTGGGATGAAGGCCCTGGACTGGTATTCAGGAGATGTGGGTTCATTTACCAACCCTTCCATAGACAACCTGTGCACCCGTGAGCAGCCACTTCGTCGCTCCCAGCTTCATTGAGACTTCCTTTTTGCTGCCTTGCCTACTTATCTTGTAAGCTCTTCGCCTTAGGGACAGTCATATGTACGTCACTGAGCAGAGTCAGGCCCTGAGCTCAGTTGGCATGTCTAGGAGCTACCACAATATAAATGAGAAATAATGGGTAATAACAACAAATGGTTGTAAGCATTGCAACTCTCAACCAACCAGAATAGTCTGGTAGCAAGAACAGGGGCATGCGTTAATACCTTTTTTATTGACCAAGCTTAAATCATCCAGGATACTCATATTTCTATAGGAAGTCTTTCTTACTGCCCCTTTCGTCCATTCGTTCTTTCCCCCGTTCCATTGCTTTGGACTGCTCTGCGGCCGCCTGAGATCTTTGTGCCAGACGGCGGCCATGTGTGTTGCAGAGCTGTAGCTGAGTATCGGCTCATCAGACGCGATTGGCCAACCTCGAAGCACAAATTACAACTTGTTCGCGACCTCTCCAGCTTTAAAGTTGATGTGTGTATTTGCCTGAGCCACTGAGGCACATTTTCCTGCTGATGGAGGTTGACGTTCCTGGAGAATGGAGGGGCCTGGCTCTGAATCACAGAATATCAGGGTTGGAAGGGACCTCAGGAGGTGGTCTAGTCCAATCCCCTGCTCAAAGCAGGACCAATCCCCAACTAAATCATCCCAGCCAGGGCTTTGTCAAGCTGGGCCTTAAAAACCTCTAAGGAAGGAGATTCCACCACCTCCCTAGGGAACCCATTCCAGAATCATTTACATCAGAACTGAAAACCCAAGAAAATATGTGCTTCTGCCCATCCCTGTTGAGCAACACATTTCAGCATGGACTGAAGTCCCACTGAAAAGGATGGAGTTGAAGCATGTATGTAAAGTTTCATAGAGTTTAAGGCCAGAAGGAACCATCAGATCATCCAATCTGATCTTCTGTATACCACAGTTTCACCCAATACTTCTATATTAAGCCCAAAGACTTTAGTCGGATTAAAGCATTTCAAACCTCAGGAGACTAAACAATGTGCCACGGATAGAACAGGAAACACCAATGCCCCTGCGATGGCAGGGAATGGATTAGGTGAGAGACACCCCGATAACCCCAGCAGGCGATCCACGCATCATGCTGGAGAGGAAAACGAAAAAAACCCAAGGTCCCTGCCAATCTGACCCGGAGGAAAATTCCTTCCTGACCCCAAATCTGGCGATTAGTTGGACCCTGAGCATGTGAGCAAGAGACACTAGCCGGCCATCTAGGATGAGGATTCTCCGTTATCACCTCGGAACACTACTCTGCCCCGCTAAGAACATGCTAACGTGCTTTGCTGAATCTGGGCCTAAATCAGGAAGAATTCCGTTGACATCAGTAGCATCCCGGTGGCATAAAAACTAGTGTAAGTCAGAGGAGAATCTGGTTTGAGGCCTGGAATTAAAGCAGGACAAACTTCCCTTAGGTGGGTCTACCCTGTCCTAGGCGTTCAAAGGTGATTCACGGACCATTTGTTCATATCATGAGCTTTGAGATTCAACAAGGGGACAGTTAGTTCTATCTGGGAGCAGGGCTAAGAGCCATCAGCCTCTGGGGGAAGGACGTCTTCTCTCTGTCACTGCCAGGACTCCTGGGTTCTATTCTGATCTCTGCCCATGACCTGTCGTGTGGACATAGGCAAATGGCTACACCTACCTGAGTCTCGGATTGCCTGGGCTGGGGGAGGGATTCATGATTCTGGGTGGATTCAGAAGGTGGAGGCCAGAGGGTCAATGAATGGATGCTGGGAGCGTGCGGTGAAGTCCTGAGATGGAAGGAGCGACCGATGTGTCCTGTCCCAAATGGTTGAGTGCTCCCCTCCCTGAGCTGAGGGCTGCACGGCCAACGGAAAGCACTCACAGGAAACCGAGGAAAATGCTGCATGCCCCACAATTCAACGCAGCGATGATCAGAGCCGAACACCCCCCAAACCTTTGGAGCGAAGGGCCGAGGAATTTGGCCTGGGGAAAATCTGACAGCAGAGGAAGCATGGCCGAGCGGCTGGGCCATTGGACTGAGACTCAGGAGAGTTCTATTCCCAGGTCTGCCACTGCCCTACTATGTGACCTTGGTCAAGTCACTTTCCCTCTCTGAACCGCCATTTCCCCTCCCACCTTTTGTCTACCTTGTCTATTTAGATGGTTGAGGCAAAGCAGGGACTGCCTAGCACAATGGGGCCTGGATCTTGCTTAGAGCCACCAGACACTCCTACAACACAAACAGCAATAAAATAACGGAGCACAGGTGTCACCGACTCACCCTACCTTTGCCAGCCTGAATGTCCCAGTGCCAACTTCTCAAGCGGCGCTTCACACTGGTATAAGGGATCAGCCCCAGAAACGGACGTCTCTTCTTTATCCACCAGCTCGGAAATATTTTAGAATCAAATACAAAGGCACAGACCCAAAAGACTTGCTCCCAAGCGTGGCTTTACTGGATGGAGTGGAAGTCACCGGTGGATTCATTTTGACAGCTGTGAAAACCCGCTGCTGTTGTTCAGTTTTGCAACCTCCCCTACCCTTATTCTCTGGTAGCACTTAGATGCGCCAACCAAGATCCGGGCCCTACTCTGCTGCGTGCTGCACAGACACATAGTAAGAGACGATCCCTGCCCCAGAGAGCTTGCAAACCGTCTGAATAACCAGGTCAGACAATGATTGGGGGGAAACTGAGTCACAGGCAGAGGGAGGGACATGACTAATGTCACACAGCAGGACAGTGGCAGAGCCAGGATTATACCCCGGATGTCCTAATTGCCAATCCACTGCCCTGGCCAGTGGGCCATGCTGCCTTTCCGTAGGTGGTTATATGAACCTCTCGCTATAACATCTGGCCACCCCCACAGATAAAATAATAACAAGGACCTCTCCCACCCTGCAGCCCCAGGAGGAAGGTCATTTTTTGTGGCTGTTTCTTGCACCCTTTCCTTGGGAAGAGAAACACCTGCTTTTCTAAGGGAGAAAATGACTCTATAGGATTGACTTTTTTTCTCCCCCTGAGTGTACCTTTCGGTAGCTCTTCTGCCGACTGAGCACCCCCCACACCTGCCCCACGCCCAGGCCTGCTGGGACGACAGACACCGGCAGGACAGACTGCCTGTTCCCTTCCAAATCTTACCACCACTGCTCGACCTAAATCCAAACCACATCTAATCCATCCCCAAGCAGGCCCTGCCAGTAGGTGGCACTGCAGGCAAGGAGAATTATTCCAGAGGCGCTGTGAATGAGTGTCAGAAATCAATGAGGCAAAAGGTCTTTTGATTTTATTTATTTTCCTCCCGTGAGACGCAACTGGAGCATTAGTCCTCGGTTGCTTTTGAAAGCTGCATCTTCGCTGTTCTGTAATAGTCTCTTTATGCCAGACAAAACATCCCTCTGACTGTCGTGTGTGTGGCACGCACTCTGGAAATAGCAGCACAGCGCCTACACAATGCAAGAGGGATTGGTTTAAAAAATCTTTCCCTGTCATAGGGCGCTCACCTCCTGCTGTCGCCACACGGCACTGGTTGTTCTGCAGTTGTGTACCCCCCTTCCAGGTGCACAAAATGCTTCTGCCACAACCTACAGACTCAGCCATCCGTAAACACGATCACAACTTTTGCGTGACGCTTCATGCACACAATAAGTAAAAGTCATTTTAAAGTCCCAGTTTCGTTGGGGATCAGTTTGCAACCCAGAAATGTCACTGTTTTGCAAAATATTTTGCTAGGACCAGTTTAAATCAAGAAGTCATATGGACATAGTGATTTTTTTTTTTCCTGTTGAAATTTCAATGTCAAAGGATCAAAATTTGGAAAATTTCACCCAGCTCTAATTTTTTGGCCAAGTTGGCTTGTTTTTGCATCAAAGTGACAAGGAGAAGGGACAGTTCCATTTTTGGTCAGGATGGCCTCTTTTTTGCATCAGAGTGACTAGGGAAAGACTTTAATTGTCTCATGTTTTCATGTGAGGTTGGATCTTTGGCTGAATGAAATTTACAGATTTTTGAGATCTTTTTTAACAACAATCCATCTTTGTGAGTGGAAAAACATAGGACCTAACCACATCAGCCACACCATCAGGGGCTCGTTCACCTGCACATCTACCAATGTGATATATGCCATCATGTGCCAGCAATGCCCCTCTGCCATGTACATTGGCCAAACCGGACAGTCTCTACACAAAAGAATAAGTGGACACAAATCTGACATCAGGAATTATAACATTCAAAAACCAGTAGGAGAACACTTCAGTCTCCCTGAACACTCAATAACAGACTGAAAAGTGGCAATTCTTCAACAAAAAACTTCAAAAACAGACTCCAATGAGAAACTGCAGAACTGGAATTAATTTGCAAACTGGACACCATCAAATTAGGCCTGAATAAAGACTGGGAGTGGCTGGGTCACTACAAAAACTAATTTCCCCCTGCTGATACTCACACCTTCTTGTCAACTGTTGAGAATAGCCCACTTCCATCTTATTTGAATTGGATCGTTAGCACTGACCCCACCTTGGTAAGGCAACTCCCATCTTTTCATATGTTGTGTATTTATACCTCCCTACTGTATGTTCCACTCCATGCATCTGATGAAGTGGGTTTTAGCCCACGAAAGCTTATGCTCAAATAAATTTGTTAGTCTCTAAGGTGTCACAAGGACTCCTCGTTGTTTTAGCTAAAAACTAAATTTCATAGACTTTTCCACAAGATATCATAGGGTTTTCGCTACCTTTCAGGAATGCATGTCTAAAAATCTGGAATCATGACCGTTTTATGTTTTACTGTGAATATATATGTGGTCCCAGAACAGGTGACATGAATCATCTCCATGTGGGAAGAAACTTTATGGTTCTCATATAAAAAATAAATGGGTATCCTGCTTAGGGAGGTGGCAAAAGAGTCAGAGCTGGCTGGGAATTTTTCAACAAAAAGGTTTTTGTCGGAAAATGCCAATTCATTGAAACGGAAACTGTGGGAAAGGGTGTCACGTCTGACAATTTCGTGCTTCGAAAAGATCTTGAAAAAAGTTTTGAAATTGTCAAAATGTCCAGTTTCAACATTTTCTAAATGAAAAAGTTTCATCGAAAAGAAAAACTTGCTCATTTTCTAAGTGGAAAAGTTCTGTTTTCTCACTTGGAAAAAAATGTTCAGTTTTGAAATGTACATTAATTTATAGTATAAGAAATTATAAAAGTTACAAATCAAAAGAAAACATTTCAGAATTATCTAAATGAAATGGTTCAATAGACCCAGTCCAATTTTTTTTTCTTTCTGATTTTTGGTTTGAGAAATTCTTTGAGATTTCAGGAAAAAATATTGAAATCTCAAAAATTCTCTCCAGCCAGGAAAAACATTCCTCACCCAGTTCAATTCAGAGCCCTTCTTGGTGATTTTACGAGCTGCTCTGGCCTTAGCAGCTGGCGTATTTTCACGGAAGGACAAGGCCCTTTTTCCTTGAAGAATTCTAACTCCATTGAAAGCCCTTTGAATTCAGAGGAGTTCCACAATTTACTCTGGATATTTTGTCAATACTTTGCGCCCTGGCCCTTGTGACTTTAGGGCTGTCTTCAGCCAGCAGAACTGAGGAGCCTGGGGAAGGCAGCAAGGGTTGTGGTGGATTCTCCATCGCTGACAATGATTAAATCAAGAGTGGCTGTTTTTCTAAAAGATCTGCCCTAGGAATTGTTTCGGGGCAGGTCTCTGGCCTGTTCTCTATAGGAGGTGATCACAATGGTCCCTTGAAATCTACTAATCTATGAAACAGCATGGACATCAGTCTCTTGGTGCTGGTCCCAGCTCTGGGCCTGAGAGGAGGGGGAGAGGCAGAGACCAGACGCTTGTGGCGATGGGCCCATAGAGAGGTGCTGAATCAAGGGGGGACGGGGAGGATGAGTGAAAGGGCAAGCGACATGGAAGAAAGGAATGGAAGAGGACAAGGGGGGAAGGAGTAAGAGCAGGAAGGTGACAAAGGAGCCGCGGGTACCAAGAATATCCAGGAGCAGAGAAGGGAGAATTTCATTTATCCCTACCTGAGGGTGTTGGGGAACAGAGGTATCTACAGTCCCTGCCCTGTGAAGCCCATTGTGTGAGCAATACCAAGTTTAGAGTGACAGGGGTCCTTTCGGTGAGCTTTTGATCAGGCCTTCACGGAGGTTTGAACGAACACTCTGAGAACGGGAAGCCGGAGCGAATGAATAAAACAGTGCATCAAATAAACAGCGGGGAAAGGGAACGCTGCAGCCCACTAAGACGGGGAGAGGGGGGGCTGGTTCATGGGTGGGGGCAGGGAAGGGAGCGGAACCTGTCTAGACTGGGGACATTGGTAGCGGTTTAGCGACTCCATGCGGTACCCCAGTGCAGCGCTATGGAGCTGACGTTGGCACAGACACTCAGGGTAGTTGGTTGGGACATGGGAAGACAATTTCCTGAAAAAATGTTGACATTTCCAAGGTGTTTCCATCTCAGCGAGTTTGAAATGGGCCCATTTCTCACTACACTTTCCATCATATCTTTTTACCAAAATCTCTAGCTTGTCGAAAAACCTTCCCACCCACCCCCGGAAGAAAATACACTTTCCGGTTCAAAATGAAAAAATTTTGAAAACAAATTTTGGCAAAATTAAAATGACGGGTAACGGTGATAATTTTTCACAGAAGTTTTGTGTGTGGCAAACGGCCGCTTTTTGACTCAACACCTTTTTGGGGAAAAATCCCGAAAGCGCCAAGCCCCTGGTACAGCCACATTGCCCTACCTGCCGCAGGAGTTGGTCTGTTGGGTGGATCCAGGCTCTGAAAGAGAAGGATATTTAGATCCCCAGCCTGCTCAAGAAGAGGAAGAACTGCTGGGATGACCCAGCGCTCGCATGGCAGGGCACATCTGGCTCTCTGGCAAAGGGAAGAAAGGAAACGAGGAATTGGAGAAAGTGTGGAAGTTAAAATAAATACAGCTAGAGCATCCCAGTGCTTTTCAGAGCGTGCGCCTGAGGCAGAACTCCCCCCACCCTCCCATGCTAGTGGTTTTCCCCCATGGTGCTTAGACACCAAGGAGGTGATAAGCGGCTTAGCAATTCCACAGAGAGAGAGAGTGTGTGTGATTTGGGGGAGTATACATCCTTTTGGGGGCGGGGGGTGTTAATATTCACCCCCTCCTCCTAAATTTGAGCACTAGAATTAAAGAGAAGAGCAAAACCCCTGGGGGAATGTAGCTTTTTAAACGATCATGCCCAAGACCGTGGCTTGATTCTCCTCCTCTTCACACCAGCATGACTCCAGGGAATCGGATGGGTGTCTCCTACACCACACGCTGGATATGTACGCTTCAACTAGACACCCACAGCTGCTGGCCTGTGCCAGCCGACTCGGGCTCGTGGGGCTGGAGCCCGATCTCTGGGGCCCTTCCCACTGGAGCCCTGCATGGGACCAGTGCGGAGCCCTGCAGTGGGACTGGGAGCCTGTGGGGCCTGCAGGATCTGCTGCCATAACAGCGGGAGCGGGAGGGAGCAGGATTAAAAATGGTCCGGAGCAGGGCTCTGCCTCCTACCTCCCACCCTATAAAGGAGATGACAATCAGGTCCATTAGCGTTTAACCCTGCTAGGGCTGGTGGCCCAGTATCCAAAATGTTGACCAAAAAAACCCAATTGTGAAAATGTTCATGGAAATTTTTCCTACCGTCTTCATAGATCCCAAGGCCAGACGGGACCGCTGTGAATATCGAGTCTGACACCCTGTAGCGCACAGCCCCCAAACAATTCCGAGAGCCGGTCTGCCCATCTCCAGCAATAGGTTCACATTGCATCTTTGCTGTTTGCTTTCAGATACATCCAAACCCTAAACCAACTCGACGGCTTGGACAAAGGGGTGTGGGGGTTGCTATTCAGAGAACCATGGGACTGGGTGAGCACCGGGCCCGTTGCCTGGTGAAAGGGATTCAGGGAGGGGTTATTACAGAACGGGAGCTGAAAGTAGGTCCAGTCTCAGGTAGAAAATGTAGGGCATTATGTTCCTGCTGTTAACTCCTCGGTCTCAGCCCAGTTCCCTCCCTCTGATTGCCTACATGTCTGTCTGTTGGGGTGGTTTTTCCTCCTAGCGGAGTTCTTTCAGAAAAAAAATCAGTCTTGGGTATTTATCACCATAAAATCTGAGCATTTCACAGTCTTTTCATGTATTATCCTCACAACCCGCTTGTGAGCAGAGGTGCTGGAACAATTTGTATAGTGGGGGTGCTGAGAGCCATTGAACCAAACTGTAAACCCGGCATGTAATGGAAACCACTTCAAGCCAGGGGGCGCCGCAGCACCCTTAGTTCCAGCACCTATGCCTGTGAGGCAGGGCAGTGCTGTTAGCCCCATTGTACAGATGGAGAACTGAGGCAGAGAGACGCTAAGTGCCTTGCCCTAGGTCACCCAGGGAGCCTGTGGGAGAGCAGGGTATTGAGCCGTGGTCTCCCAGGTGGTAGGTTAGCACTCTAACCACTGGGCAAGCCGCCTTCTCTTGGTGCACAAGAGAGTGTATCTGAAGTGGCCAGGGATTAGATTTGCAGCTCCTCATGCACACTTCCCCGCAAAGGACGCAGGGCAGGCTGCCGGGGAGCGGTGTGCGTGTGTGTGTGGGCAAGGCAAGCTGCTTCTGCCAGGGGAAGAGCACTCGTGTCTCACCTCCTTCTCCCAAAGGGCTGAACGCATGGCCCGAGGCAGATGTCTTTTATAGGCAAAGCGCTTGCGATGCAGAAGGATCCGGGGGGACCGCAAACTGGTGTGCAGGCTGCCGGGCTGCTTCCAGGCCAGACACAGGGACCATAAACACTCCAATAAAAATGTTTGCTTTCCAGTAAGTTTGTGCTCATCGTGGTTGGGGGTGCTGCACTGTGGTTGCCGAAGCCTGCTTTTCCCAGCCTGTGGAGTCGACGGTCTGAGTCAGTGCTGTTGCTGATAGAAGGATGGGTTCGCGCATGGAGCCTTGCGTATACATGGCCACATGGGAATGCCCCCACACCGCTCACTGAGTCACACGCTGTGGGTATGCGGACAAACACCCACTCTTGGCATAAACATGGTTCAGTTTGCACACTGAAACAAGGAAGTCACATGCTTCTGTTCACTCTCACACACAAACACGGAGAAGGCGTGTGCGGACCCACGGAGAATGCACGCGGACACACGGACACACCAAGATAGCTACAGCTGTTTCACACAGTGAAACCCACAGCAAGAAGCTAATGAGGATGAGGTGAAGCGGCACATAAAATAATCTCTCAAGCCATGACTGCTGAGGAATTTTAATCAGTCCAGGAGTAGCGGCGGGCTGTGGAGTTCCTCTTCATGACCTGCCTTTCTCTCTTTCTCCCTCTTGTTTCCTGCATGCAACTTTCTCTGAGAATGTGAGCTGGTCTGGTTGGTAAATAGCTGGCTGGTTTCTTGGCTCCTGTGTTCTGTTGCTTCTTGCCTGATAATTCTTACTTGCTGGTATGTGATAGATCAGGTCAGCTCTTTCTGTGCATCCTCTCTATTTTTCCTGGCCACTGTTTATTCCCCCTCCCCTCCCCGTCCCAAGAATCTCTTTTGTGCATAAGATGGAAACAAGGCTCCAAGCCCAATTTGCTACGTTGCTGTTCACCTGAAACCCTGCAGGGAATGTAGGGGTTGCTTTCCCCACAGCCCCCATCCACTCTGCTCAGTGAGATGCCCTCCTGGAAGGGGATATTTCTGTAAATGTCTCAGGCGTGAGTTAGGGAATCGCATCTACCCAGCCGCAAACCAGAGGGTCTGATGTTTGTCTCATTTAGCCGGGATGCTGGAGTGCAAGAACTAATTGGAGTTTTCCGTACAGATCATTGACCCCAGGAACATTGGTGTTTTCCTTTGAATAAATGACTCCCCACCAATCACTCCACCAGCTGGTCGGATGGTTGACTAACCGCTGGATGATGCAGTCAGATGTTTGCCACAAGATATGGAATAATTGGTTTGGAAAGATATTGGCAAGATTCTCAGCTGATGTAAATTTGGCTTCATGGACGTCAATGCTTGTACAACTGACAACAATGCTAATTCCACCAGAGGGGGATCTGGCCCATGGACTCCAGTGGAGTCACCGCCAATTTAGACCAGTTGGGGACCTGATGGGCGAGCGAGACTTTCTGATGACGATTCATCACGTTGACACCAACCACCCAGCACCGCTAGCACGCCATGGCCCAGGTGCCCTCAGCAGAAGGGCAAAGGACTTAAGGCTGGACTGTGGAGACCAAAGTCCTCTCTTAGCTTTAAAGGTGGCCAGGGTGAATCAGTGTGTGGACACAGCTTGCCCTGCCGCTAGGTGAATAACTGAGCACTTCAGTATCTAGGGTTGTCAGCCTGGCACTTCTCAGCAGCCTGAAATTCATTATTGTGTCTCAGCTCTCCTCCCAGCTAAACCCTCTGTCCATGCAGCTCTGTGTCTCCTGCTGTCTCTTCCTGTCTAAGTCACCCACTCCTATGGCTCTTGTCACCGTGGTTTCTGAATGCTTCCTGTCAGGCTCAGATCTTTTCCTTTTGTCGCTTTCTTTGTTTCTATGGCGCTGATCAGTATCTGTGACAACTGAGCCTTGCTTTGCGCACGAGGCTGCTGCCAAACGGCTATTTACTTTTTCGTTTTATGAATATTTCAGCCTGGAAGCCCGCACTTTATCTGCAGCATGGCCCGGTGGTGAGGGTGCTGGACTGGGTCTCAGAGATCTGAGCTCTACTCCCAGCTCTGCCACTGACTTATTGTGTGACCTTGGGCAAATCGCTTTGCTGCTCCGTGCCTCAGTTTCCCCTCCCACCAAGCTTTCTGTCTCCTGTCTGTTTTGACTTCAAGATCACTGGGACAGGGATTGTCTCTCGCTATGTGTGTGTACAGCCCCTAGCACAATGGGCCACTAGGTGCTACCATAAAAATAATAATTATCGGCAAGGTTGAAGGTGAGGTTCCAGTTGAACAGTGATCTGACCTCCCAAGTCCTCAACGCCGGCGCAGGCAGAGGAAGAGAAAATTTCTCCAAACAGCTGTGAAGGCGGACGAAGGCTGCAGCAGGATGGCAGTCTCCAATCGTCTTGGTCTCCTTGCCACTGGATTAAGAGTCTCATCCTGTCTAGGGCCGTGTGGACACGGGTGTGTAATGGTGTCTCCATGTTAAAAGAAATCACACACCGACATCTGTTTGTATTCATTACTGTTATATAACTAACAAACAAGTTATGCAGGAATTCGGTCCCAGACAAAATGCCATTGTTTCTGCCCAGTGACCAGTGGGCTTTTAGCAACATCGACAAAATCTCTCCCTGACCCCTCCCCTCTACAGCCAAGTCATGGATTTGCTCAAAGTGGAAATTCATCCGTGTTTGTTTTTCTCTGTAGGAAAAAGAGGAAGGACATTTGGGTTTGTGCAGCAAAATGAGCCATACTAAGGGGATGATGAGACTGTGGATGTGCTGAAAGGAACAGTTAAGTATAATCCTCTGTCTCACGCACTCCTTGAGTAATAGGGCTGTCTGCTGAGAACTGCAACTGTCCCAGCTCTTCCGCGACTGGCCGGAAGCCAGAGCCTAGGCAGGGGGCCGAGAGTCCTGAGAGCCCCCTTCGGCCCATATCCCCCACCTCTGGGGTGTGCAGCCCAGGGCAGGTGAAAGGTCTGGGTCTCCCCACAGTGGCCCAGGCTCCCTAGGTGGCTCTTACTACTGCCTGGCTCTGGCTTCTGGCCTGGCCAGGGGGCGGGGCCTCAGGGGGAGAGGAGGAGCAGAGGCGGGGCCCCATGGCAAGGGGGCTAAGGCCCACCTCAACTTCACACCAGGAAGAGGCTGGCATCACTGGCAGGGGCTGCACTTCATGGCGGGGAAGCTGATCACCTTATCACCTTGCCACTGCTACTCCACACCTGCCTCAGGCTACTACGCCATTGTTAAATAGTGGAGGGCCATGGTGCCCCGGGGCCCCCGAGTGTGGGGGGCCCAAATGTTCTTTTTGCTCGGGGACCCAATAAATCTTAATCCCCCTCTGTCTACATGTGTGCTTGCCTTGCCTTGCCTGTGTGCACCTGCTGTGCCTGTGCACATCTGCGCCTGCCTTGCTTTGCCTGCACACGCTTGTGCACTCCTGCAACTGCCGTGCCTTGCTTTGCCTGCACACGCTTGTGCACTCCTCCGCTGCCATGCCTTGCCCCTGTGCACTTGTGCACTCCTGCAGCTGCCTTGCCTTGCTTTTCCTGCACATGCTTGAGCACGTCTGCTGCTGCCTTGCCTTGCTTTGCCTGCACACGCTAGTGCACTCCTGCAGCTGC
>NW_020665349.1:2132924-2133701 GCF_002925995.2 Terrapene triunguis
TGCCATGCTTTGCTTTGCTTGCACATGCTTGTGCACTCCTGCAGCTGCCTTGCCTTGCTTGCACATGCTTGTGCACGTCTGCACCTGCCGTGCCTTGCTTTGCCTGCACATGCTGTGCACTCCTGCAGCTGCCTTGCCTTGCTCCTGTGCGTTTGTGCACTCCTGCAGCTGCCATGCTTTGCTTTGCCTGCACACGCCTGTGCACGTCTGCAGCTGCTGTGCATTGCCTTGTTTTACCCGTGTGCACTTGTGCACACCTGCAGCTGCCTTGCTTTGCCTTTCCTGCCTGTGTCTGCGCCTGCCTTGCCCTGCCTGTGCCTTGCCATGCCTAATGCCACCTACTCCTGTGATGTCTGCCTGTGTCTTTGCACGCGTGTGTGGGACGCGTCGCCAAGGGGTGGACTAGTCTGACGGGCTCCCTGAGTGTCCCCCCTCTCGGCAGAGCCAGCCTGAAATGCCCCCCCCCCCCCCCGCCGGTGGCTGGGAACAGCAGCATCTCGGCGCAGAGCCCTGCGAGGGCTCATGTTTAATGCAGGGTTCGCCGGAGGTCGGTATTGATTTGTAAATGGACAGGACACCCCTGCGTGGCGAGCAGCTTGCCAGCTTTGTCTGAAAGGAGAAAGGGAGGAAGGTGGCTTTGCAGTCCAGGCTGCGAAGGGAGCTACTTTCCCAGGGGCAGGGGTGTGGGGGGGTGCGCGCGTGTGGAGGGGGGGGGTGCGTGTGGAGAGTTGTGTGTCTGTGTGTGTTTGTGTGTGGAGAGTTGGGTGTGTGTGTGTG
>NW_020665349.1:2133711-2217475 GCF_002925995.2 Terrapene triunguis
GTGTGTGTGTGTGTGTCCTGCCCAGCGCTGGGTGTGTGTGTGTGTGTGTGTGTGTGTTTCTGCAAGGAGCATTTCTAAAACCCTTTGCTAGGGGGTGCAGGGCTCGCTGGATCCCAGCGCTTCTCACCAGTGGCTTCCCTGGTCACATGGGCTACGCGTGAGAGTTTAAAAGAGCTTAAACCCCTTCGAGCCGGTGCAGAAGAAGCTGGTGGCTCCATCGTCCGAGGAGCGCGGCCGGGGCGTGGATCAAAGGCCGCCGGAGGCAGCGGGGGGGAGCCGGGCAGCGGGCGGAGAAGCGCTGTAAGTACAGGGCTGTGATCCGGACACCTCCTCCTCCTGCACAAACTCTGGTCCGGCTGCGCCCTCCAGCGCGGGGGGCTGCGCCCTGCCTTGGCCAGGGACCCCCATCCAGGGCGCGTTTGCAGGGGCGCTCAAGGTGGGGGAAATCCCCCCCCCCTCCCGCCGATGCGGCTCGTGTGTGGACTGCTTGGTCCCCAGCCCCGGTGTGAGCTGGGTGCGGGGGGACAGGGGGCTGCAGGGGATCGTTGGGGGGCTGGGGTTTGTGCACTGGGCGCAGCTCCGAGCCCCCCGGTGCCGCGGCGCGGGTGCGGGCTTTGAAGCGAGGAGAAGGGGTGTGGTGAGCGGAAAGTGGAGGCTGTGCCTTTCGCGATGGATTTGCAGCCCCGGTTCCCTGGCTAGGCGCTTTTCTGGCCGGCCCGGCCGCGGCGTCCAGGGGTCAAAGGAGGCAGCGACCCAGGGTCGGGCGGCCCCCACGGAAGCTAGTCTGCATTTCTGATTGATTAGTTGGAGCGGAAATGCTTTCGTCCTCCCTTTGCTTTTCTTCCCACTGTCTCCCCCCCCCCCCTTCCTCGCCCTCTGTCCTCCTTTATCAATCATCTTCCCTTCGGGTTCATGCCTCTTCTCCCACCTTGGGCGGATCCGAGTTTCCCTCAACTCGCCCAAACTTGGGTGGAGATGGGAGGGAGTTTAATTGCCTGGCTCCAGGACCAGCTGGGGTGGGAAGAGACACAGGGCCTGTTTTCCTAAAAGCCCTTCTTTAAATAGGAACATCAAAGGGACTGGACCTGCTCTGCAAGCCCCTGGAGCTCAAAGCCTGGCTTCTTTTTTCCATGCCCAGTTGCAAATGGAAGGATGATTTTTTTTGGAAGGGGGGTGGCAGGGAAGGGAATGCCGCGTGCCCCTATACCTTGGAAGTTTCACCGGGTTATTGTCAAGCTCTCTGAGCTCAGCCCAGCCTCTTAAAGCTGTGTTGGGAAATAGTCCTCCCCTTTTGAAAGATAAAATTGGTGTGTGGGGTGGTGGGGCTTGGCAGGAGAGAAGGGGTTAGCGCGTATTCTTTATTTCAACGTTGAATGGATTTTCAGGAACAACAAAAAAGAGACATTTTGCAGAGAGAGAGAGTGAGTGTGTGATACACACAGACTTTGAGGCACTAACCTTTCCCTCTTCTGCTGAGCCCTCTGACTTTGTTCCTATCAGTCGGCCTTTGTGATGGTGTGTGTGTTGCCGAGGGGTCAGGCTGGGGCGGGGGGGTGTGTGAGATCTGGAATGTTTTGGGAAAGAATTAGACAAGCTTGTTTCCTGCTGGCCTGTTTCGCCCCTCTCCTCGCCGTGCCGGCGCTGGCTTGGGGTGGACTTTTGCGGGGCGACGTTTGGGAACGAGAACCCACCTCGCCGAGACGTGTGATAAAGTTTGTTCTTTGGGGCGGTTTCTGCCTCCTTCGTGCCCCTTCGGCCTGCCCTCTGGGCTTGAGGGCTGTGCGGTGAGCGAGAAGTTCTGTGGGGATAACCTCCCAAATTCCCGGCATCGGGCTGAAACGTGGGGAGCAAATTTTCCCTTTCTGGTGCCGTCTCGCAGCAGCGTCCGTGATAGCAAATGCTGGAGCTGAGGCTGCCCTGAAGTTCTCTGTAAATTAGAGTGAAATCTACTTTTTCCTTTTCCTTGCTGCGATTTTTTTCCCTTGCTCTGATTAAAATGACCACCAACCACCCAAAAGTTACATCAAAATAGTACCAATCAAGGGAGTGCTGTGCTGGGAACGGATGCTTTTCTTTCTTTATTGGCGGGTCTTTGTCGGAAACTAACATTTGGAGCTGCTGGGGAACTGTTCCAACACTGCAGCTTGGGATAAATCACCTAGAAGTGGAAGAACTACTTTCCAGGACCTGGTTTCACACACAAATCTGTGTCCGCCACACGGAGCCCCTAAGCTTTCCCCGGACCCTGGTTATAGATGTGTGTGCCGGGCTGCGTATCTCTAGCATGAGCTGCAGAAAGCGTTTGCGGGACGGTGCTCTCGGGAAAGCAGTTTGAGTTGCTTGCACTCGGCATGGGCCTGGCCTGGAGCTCCCTTACTCTGTTCTATTCCAGTCAAACCCCCTGGACTTTCAGTGAGTTTTGCCTGGGTATCTAAGTGCAGGATTTGCCCCCGGTGTGTGTTGTGCCATGTTCCTGGCTGCGCGCCCCTCACCCCTCCACATGGCTTCACGGTCGAGTCCAAGAGGCACGTGCACTTTTTCGCTCGTGCTGGAGCACAGCTGGCATCAAAGAAATGGGAAGATTCCCACCCCCCGAGAACCCCCCACATGTGGGCCCCTCTGATTCGGGCTCCCTACTGCCTGGGTGTCCGGTGAGTTAGTTGCGGAAGGGTAACTTTGCCTAGTACGTGGGGGTGCTTCAGGGGGGACTCTGCACCTGCATAGGGCCCTTTAGGGCCAGGGCTGGTTGTAACAATCCCATCGTGTTGGTCTGAATTAGGCTCTGAGAGCCTGATCCTGCGAGGGGCTGAGCTCCAAGTCCATGAGGGTCCTCATCGCCTGCTAGGCTTCCCCGGGGTGCAAAGGCCGGTACATCCTTAGGGCACCCACATCCAACTAACTGAGCTCCTTTCAGAGAGCATGTGCTTCTCGGGAGCTGGTGGCATGTAGCTCTGGTCTCCACAGCTGTGAGTCATTATATGTGAAGAGGAGAAAATCCCCTCAGCTAGCACTGTGTGTCCGAGGCTGGGCTGGCACACCCAGTGCCGCGGTCGCCGTGCCTGACCAATGGGGCTCGCTGAGTGACTTGCTGGGGCAGGTCACTATTTGAGCTCTCACCTTGGAGTTCTGAACTCGGGTGCCTTCGCCAGCAGCCCGTGCGGCGCCCTCTCAAGGCAGCGAGCAATGTGGCAGGAGCCTTGCCCAGATGTGGACCTTCCCTGCCTCTCCTGGGGGGGGGGGCTGGCTTGGGGGAAAGTGCCCCCTTTCCCTAGACGCTGACCCCACCAGCACTTGTGGGCCGGGGTTAAAGCCCCACAGTTCTTCTTAGAATGAGCCGGAGTGGGAAGAGCCTTTTAGATCCGCTCCTGGGCACCATGGCAGGGTTGATCCCTGGAGAGAATTTTAGTGCCACCTTTAAGTACCCCAAGAGATGG
The DNA here is from genome assembly GCF_002925995.2 of Terrapene triunguis. NCBI lineage: Eukaryota > Metazoa > Chordata > Testudines > Emydidae > Terrapene > Terrapene triunguis. Next base: position 2,137,146 of record NW_020665349.1, read on the forward strand.
GCTCCCGTTCCTTCCCCTGGTGACACTAACTAAATCTCCCACTCAGCCCAAAGTTCCCCGTAATGTCAACCCACTAAAGCTAGCAAACCCCTCCCCCCCAGCGCTAAACTCCCTTGCACCCCCTTTGCAGATTAGCATCCAGGCCACCCCGTCAGTACTTGCGTTGCCAAGTGAGAGATCCTAGCTCTTCTAAGTTTTCCGTGTCAATGAATCCCTCCTTCTCCTGCACAGTTTTTGTTCTTGGCTTTTCAGAAAATCCTGCCAATTTGCCCGTTTTGTTCTGGTGACGCAGTGCCCAGGCCTGGCTGTCGTCTGTTCCGGGTACGTTTGCCTCAGAGCCACGCAGAGAAGGACGGTTAGCAGAATAGTGCCTCTTCCTCTGTGACGAGAAGCTCTGGCAGCACCAAACCAGAAGACATCCACTCTGTCCTAACCTCTGGCCCCCCCAAACTATCCTAGAATCCTAGGGGTTTGTTGTGGCTACACCAGCCTAGACAGATGGCTGTCCAGCCTCTATGAAAGTGACCTGTCCCCTGATGAATGGGTGGCCATGGTGAAAATTCCTCCCTGCTCCCAAATTTAGCCATGTAGTTTATTTGTACTCCCCCAATACCTAACCGTTCCAGCCAAGATTAATGCCCTGGTGTGCTAGGCGCTGTGTGTGCATGGAGGAAGCGACAGCCCATGCCCCAAAGAGCTTACAGTCTCAGTAGACAAAACAAGCAATGTATGAGAGAGGGGGAGGAGTATTATTCCTATTTTACAGATGGGAAAACTGAGGCCCGCTGAGATTTAAGTGATTTGCCCAGGATCACATGGGGAGTCTATGGCAAAGCCAGGGTTTGAACCCAGGTCTTGTGAGTCCTAATCCAGTGCTTTAACTACAAAACCAGCCTAGTTGAGTGCTCTGTCCGTGCGACTGAGAAGCCCCTGTGTACCCCTCCAGTATCCTTAGCACCCAGCAGTAACCGTCAGTTCGGTTGCTTGGCCTGGGTGGGGTAATGTGAGGGGATGTTGGGTGCCCCTTGGCACAGAAGGGCATTGGCTGAAACACATGGCTGTTCATGATACACATTGTTGTTCAGCTCAAGTATCGGGCAGTTGGACTCTGGCACCACAATGGGAAGATACCTCTGCCTCTGGGGTTCTTTGTTACCAGACTGCAGACTTCCAGCAGCAAGATCAAGCTCCCTGGTGATGTCGGTCCAGGGAAGAATGGTCTAGGAGCGATATCTTAGAAAATGGCCTCCGTGGCTGCCCACTGCTCCTTTTGCGTCTCTCCCACCCCCATGGGGCATCGTGACGTGATGGCGAGGCAGGTGTCACTAGAGCCCAGGGGAAGTTCCACACAGCAGGTGTTTGATGACAGGGCAGGTGTTTTCAGTGCCACGGGGTATTCTGCAGAAGGTGGTCCCAGGCTGGGCCCCAGGTCGGGATCTCGCCCTTGGGAAGTACCGCCCCTTTACCAGCTGCTGCCGGGTTGATCATCACTTCCTTTGAAAGTGGTAACCAACAGGAAATGACCTCATTAGTCACACATCAGAATGACGCTATGCGTTTGCACTGCTGCAGGCTGGGATGATGTAAGGGGTCTCAAACACAGCAGGGTCAGGCCTGGCCAGAACGTGTGTGGAAGCCCGCCGAGCGTAACCCAGGTGCTGCATTAAGGCGGTTTGGTGGTTCAGTAGGTGGTGCTATTCCCCCTGAGCTGGTGCTGATCCGGTTCCCTAGAATGCCACTAGGGGGCACAGGTGCTGCTAGAATCTTTTTTGGAAGAGGCTTAAAAGTGAGCTGCCGACTGACCCTTCGGGCTCTGTGAAGGCCCCATGGCGTGTGTTGTAAGAAGTAGAGCATCCGTCCCACTGCGCAGGCCAGATTCTCATCTAGCTAAAACTGCCTTCTTCCTTCCTAAATCCCCCCGCCTTTACAAGGGGATGGAGCATATTGGTTTCCTGCTGCTGTAAAACCTGGCTTGAGAGACCTCGGATCAATGCATTTGTGCTCGCTGCTACCTCGGTGGCTGAAGCCCTGGGGTCAGGTACAGCAGCCCTAGGTAAGTTTCCTTTCAGAGACACTGAGGAGATGGAAGGGGCCGGACAGGCTGGGAGTCTCGGGGGGATTTTGGAAACTCAAGAAGTGCCGAGCGTGATTTCAGCTTTCTCGAGTGATAAAGCAAGGAGACCGTGCTCCGAGCTGGGATGAAGTTAGGGGTAATGCTTGAGGTTAGATTCAAGGCTGGATCACTGTGTGGGTTCAGAGTCAAGTAGGGGCGGTGATAGGAAGGGATCCCCATATGCAGTTTTCACAAGGTCATGTCCCAGAACAGCAGAACCCTTGTGAGACCAGTTGATTTCATGATTTTTTTTTTTTTTTTTTTTGCTATCTCAAACAGGATGCACATGTGTCTCCATATATATGGGAGGTGTGTGTGTATAAATGTGTTTTTATGCATGTTTGTGTATGTATATGTACAAATAATGGTGATAATGCCTTCTGTCTTTACATTTTATTACTCTATGAATCTATGAACGTGTGTGCGTATATTTACATATATATACAAACACCTATTGTGTATTGGAATGCATTTGTCTTGTTGCAGCAAACCTTGCCAAAAGACATTGTATTTATATGCAGGTTTGGGAGGATTCACTATCTTTCATGAATTTAATAACTTTGGTATATCTGCAAGTATTTTTTCCAATGTTTATCTACTTAAAGTTTAGCACAGCGGGAAATGGAAAATCTTCAGTTACCTACAGTTTGTTCAACTCTTCATGACATCAGAAATCCAGATTCTGCACTAAAAAATCTTAATGCTATTATTAATATTTTGAAAGATTCATTTCTAAATCGTTAGTTTTAAAATGCCTTCTGTGATGAGATACTGAATTATTTGCAGGAGCTACTGTCTGTCTATCATTAGCCCTCAAGTAATATTTCAAAGAAATGCTGACATTCATCACAAACAGCAGTTCTGTCTAGACAGTGTTTGCCAACTGGTTTTGCATGTTGCACCTAAAATGATTAGAACCGAAAGAGATTAGAGAAAGAAAATGTGTTTTCTCTGTGTTGTCAGTTTGTTTACGTTGTGTATCTGACAGCACTTTGACTAGTCTAGTCACTTTCGCTGGCTCTCCTTTGTGTGTCTGTATTATCATTTCCCCAGCTGTTGTGTGGGTCTTTCGCACAACTGAGGAAAGAAAAATGCTTAGAAATGTGTTGGTTTAGTTTAAAGCCACACAGATTGGCAGGGTGCCTGGTGGCAGGTTTTGGACTTTGGAACGACTTTGAGTTCAATCTGTAGATGTCTAGGTTTGACAGGTGTCCCGTTAAAAGTGCACTTTGCGTCAGGGTGCATCAGCCCTGGCCCAGGAGCCCCCTGCCAATGATTGCGCTCATGCTGGCACTCCTCCCTGTGGGATAACACTGAACTAGTCCCCCAGCGTGGTGTTGAGAGGTGAGCTGTGCTGCGGCAGGCCGAGGAGCTCGAGAACTAGGGTTCTGATCGCCGGTGACGCTTTGAGAAAGAGTGAGTGAACCCGAGCAGCCCGGTCCAAGTCCTTTTTGGCAAGGAGAGTCTGGTTCCAATCCTGGCGGTGCCACTTGTTTGGAATATTGGTTGTTTCCAGTCCTGACGGCTGTTCCATGTTGCCGTGCGTTGTCGAAGGGCTCTCCGCAGGAGAGACTGCTTCTAATGTCCCTGGTAGATGAAGTTGTTCTATGCAGGTGACTTTCAGCACCCCCACAGGGTTGTTGCCAGGTTCATTGCTGCTCATAAAACACGTTGAGCTGTCTGGATGAAAGAAAGCTGTGGCCAACAGGAGAATTAATGTTCGTTCCAGTTGCCAGGGAAATCGCCTTTCTCTTTCCTTTCGGGTATTGCTCGGTCTGTCCCTGTTTGGGTTAAAGGAGCGAGAGGATCGTGATCAAGAGTTTCTGTAAGGAAGCTGCAGTTGTTGAAGGCACTGTGGCTGCTCTAGGAATTGTGACTTCCCATCTCTGAGCATTGTGGAGGGGCCATGGGAGCCATTAAGTATCTCAGAGAAGTGTGGATCTGGCTGGGTGGAAGCAGCGTGCAATGCACACAAAGCGAGGGGTTGAAAGTGACGCTGGAAATGCCAGGTGAGGCGGAGATGCTGAAGGCAGGATTTCTTTCTGATGCTGGAAATGCTGCTAGGCAAGAAGCTGGGCTTTTTTCCCCGTGGAACTTGTAATTAATATGGATGAGCCCAGAGCGTGCCTGGGATTTGTGAATACATGGGCTACAGCAGAACGTGGGTCAGCGCAAACCACAATAAGCAGGGATAGATTGAGCTAGGTCACTGGTGTGGACCTAGCAGGAAGCGTGACCCAGTGGTTAAAACAAGACTCATGGAACCTCTTAGGTCCTTCTCACTGACTCTGCTACTGACTCCCCGTGTGACCTTGGTCAAATCTCTTAACTTCAGCTTCCCCATCTCTAAAATGGGATAATATTTATCTACCTTAACAGGGATATTCAGGCTTAATTCAGTGGTCTAGGTAATACTTAGTCCTGGCATGAGCGCAGGGGACTGGACTAGATGACCTCTCGAGGTCCCTTCCAGTCCTACGGTTCCATGCAGATGCACAAGTGGAGGGAGGCATTCTTGGGGGGAGGGGGGGGGGGAGGAAGGATATGTTTTCAGCTGCCATATTCATAGGGCTGGGAACAATCCCAGGACAGGGGAGCTGCAGGTTAAGCATTAAGCACCCCAAAGGCTCTGGAATGATGGTGAGATCATGGGCATGGCCCTGCCACACTGGCCATCAAAGCCAGTTTAACGAATCCCCACCCACCCCCTGGGCTGTCAGCAAGGTTTGAACCCAACGCCTTTGCTGCCAACGCACAGACTACTGCCACTTTTGTGTGAAAGATGGAACTCTGTCAACAGGTAGCAGTAGTAGGCTGTTATCCTGCATGTGGACCAGTCACAGGAAGGGGGCACTTGGCACACACTCCTCAAGCATGTCACTGGTGCACTCTGCCAGGCCGGAGCTCTCCAGCTCCCCAGGTCCCTGAGCAGCCCTGGGTCACCCGCAGGCTTCTGGGTGGACGTGGCATGTGTTTGCAGCTCTGCCTGAGGTCACGGACCGGGTTTGATGCTGCTCTCAATTTTACTGCTGTAAATCTGGCTGAGTCCCATGGAGTCACCATGACAGGGCGCACGTCTGGCTTGGGGCCTGGTGGGGGTGGGGTGTTTGAGGGCACAATGTGACCTTTGATCCCCATGGGTTTGCTTTAACCGCACAGTGGAGCAATACGTATGGAAGGCTTAAGAGAGACCTACCTACCTGTGACCAGCTCCCTCCCCGTCATACACTGCTGAGAAAGCCCTGCATTTATGCCCCAGCTGATTCCCCACTTGAGCACAGGAACGGGGCTGCTGGCTGGGTGACCTCACTGCGGGCTCCCTGGCTTTGGAATTTGCTCCCCGGCTTGCTCTGAGAGAGCCTGGAACTGGGGGATGCCACAGCACGGGGTAAAAGACCAGAGTTATTCCCAGGCACTTGGAAATGGGGGTGGGGAATTGCTGGAGAGGATCCCGCTTTATGAGCTGCCCTTTTTGCTGTGGGGGCGAGTTGTGTGGCATTGAGCTGCTGCACCTTGGGTTGCATTTGTAAGCGACATCCGGGGCATCCTGGAGCAAATGTATCGCCAGGCATAGCCCTGTGTTAGCAAGGTGCAGAAACCCAAATAAATACTACTAGAGGAGACGTCTACTCTTAGTGACCCCGGTGTAAATGGTGAGTAACCTCACTGACTTGGAAGTACTCTCGGCACCTAATAATACTGGGTCTTCAGCGGCTTCTAATATGAGCAGCAAAGGCGCTGATGAGGAGGGTGGTTGCAGCGTTTGGGAATTGGGTAGTATCCCTTTAAATAGTTTGGCAGCCCTCTAGCGGCGCTCACTGTGTTGTGTGTTAGACCCCAGCGGTGTGTCTCTGTAGCTAAGCTTTGCAGGTTGTATGTTCAGTTAACGTGGTTAGTTAGCCCCTACCCTGCCCATGTGGTGCCTTTATCACATTTGCTGTATACACCCCAGGCAGCCCAGCGGTGCCATGCTCCTCCCGGGCTGTTCCTGAGTGTCCCCTGCCCTGCAGCGGCACACCAGGCCAGCGTGGGGCAAGAGAAGATGTGACGCCCGTTTTGATCTCTGCCTCTGTCCGCTAATGAGCTCTTTAAGGGCGTCCTGAAAGGCCTTTTTCACAAAGTGCAGCGCGGCTGCGGTTACCCAAGGACAGAGCTGTAGATTAGCAAAAGTGACCTAGGGTTGCCTCTGTTCAAAGCCATACACGCAAAGTGGCTGTTTGATGCTTTATTTGATCAGCTACAAGAAGCATAAAGTTTCCTTGGCTTACGGGGCGGGGGGGATGGGGGTGGGGAGGCCTTAGCTCCAATTGGAAGCAAAGGGAGAGTTCTCGCTGCTGCCTATAGGACACCGTGGAGAAGGCAAGTTGAACACTGGGTTCATTGTAGCAGGATATTATTCTTCATTCATGAAATAAAACATGTCCTGCTTGTACAAACGCCCGGGTTCTCTCGGCGGACTGTTCCTGCACGGTCTAAAAATAATGCTGGCAATAATGAGGCAGTTTGTGCTGTCTAGTGGTTAGGACACAGGACTCGGATTCAGAGGGCCTGAATTCTAGCCCAGTTTCAGCCACCGGGCGACTTTGGGCGAGTCACTGAACGCCTTTGGGCCTTGCTTGCCCTGTCTTTGAAATGAGGATTAAACCCTCCTCCCTTCCGGGCAAGGGCGTGAGGTTGAATCAATGAATATTTGGAAAGCGCAGTGAGAGCCCCGTGTGGAAAGTGCTAGGGAGCCATCCTCAGTCTCCTGGCCAAGCTGCCCCCAAATCACTAGTGATTTATGGGGGTCTCAGTTCTTGGGTCAACAGCTTCAGATGCCTGGTTTTCAGAGGGCTGGTTCTTGGCACTGTCTGATGCCCAGGGCCCTTAGGGGCATCACAAGTTGCTTTTGAGAATCTCTCCTAATGTTCTCACGCACTGAAATCCGGGAGCCGTCAGAGAGGGTTTCATCTAGCTCTCAAGCTGTGCTGAACGGGGATTGATAGTTTTCGATGGCTTCCTAGCGCTGCGTTAAGGAGCTGCTTGCTCGTAATCCATACCCTATGCATGTGCCATAGCCCGAGCCCGCATGTATTCCACAGACCCACGTTTACGTGCGTACTCCACTACGCCTGTCCGCCTGTTTGCTGCAGAAGCGGCGCTCTCCTGTGATTCATCCAAAGTATTCGCTGGATGGTCTGTGGTTTTTATTGACCCTGCTCTGGGAATGACAGAGACCTTTCTGTCTCCTGTATCCCCTGTTACTCCAAGTGCTCTGGAGGGTAGACCAGTGTATCGTTCCAGTTCAGGTTGCCAATTTTGGTTGGTTGTATTCCTGGAGATTTCATCACATGACGTATTCTTTAGCGATTAATCTTTGATTCCTTGAGACTTTGGGACAATCTTGGGGCAACCCTATTTTCAGTTCAGATCGTGTTAGTAACTTGGCAGGCGCACTGGCCATGCTGGGGAATCTAGCTTTTATTTGAGAAGTGAAACAAAGTCGTATTTCGGCTGTGAGGCAGGGAGCACCCTCTAATGTTATAATCAGAGGACTGGGGTTCGGCTACTCCCACTCTGCTGCAGATTCGCCATGTGACTTCTGTTTGCCTGAAGCTGGGAATGGGCGACGGGATGGATCACTTGATGATTACCTCTTCTGTTCATTCCCTCTGGGGCACCTGGCACTGGCCACTGTTGGAAGACAGGAGACTGGGCTAGAGGGACCTTTGGTCTGACCCAGTCTGGCCGTTCTTATGTTCAGCCATTTCTCGTCTCTGAACCTCTCTCTACGCATCCATAAACTAGGGGCAATACCACAGTGGATTAGCTAGTGTGGGAGAACAGCATTGCCACCCTCTTGCGTGGCATCAGGACTGCTCTGTTGCATGCCATAGCTCCCGTTCTGCCAGCAGAGGTTATTTTTCAGCTCCAATAACAGGGGCCGGTGCTTTCGGAGCAGGAGGGCCCGGTTCCTGCGCTCTCTGGTTCGGCGAAGTTCTAAGTGTCGCAGTGGGGCCATGGGTGTGCAGCTTGGCAGCGGCTGGGAGTTCCCAGGTGGCTGTGGACAAGTCTGACAACATGGTTAAGTAGACGCTCTTCATCAAGACATCGGGTACCCGTAGTTCACACCCCCGTGGCTCTGAGTTATCTCAGGGATGTCCTGCCCAAGGGTGGTGAGATGCACGGATTCCAGCGCCAGAAGGGACCGTTGTGATCATTAGTCTGACCTCCTGTATAACACAGGCCATGGGACTTCCCCGAATTAATTAATTCCTCATTGAACTTTATTTAAAAATTGTGCTAATGAACCTCCGTCCAACTGTGACGTTCTCCCAAGCGTAGGCACAGGCTAACTGCTGGGTTGGGTTCCATCCCACACTCCTCCCCGGACCAGCTATACTGAGATAAAAGGAAATTACCTGGATCTGTGCTAGGAAAAAGGGCAGAGTTAGCGAACACACGCTAGCCAACCCCCACTTCTTCTCCTAATCGGGACAACCCCTTAGATAGATCTGTGCTGCAAAGAGATGGTGGCTCTGGATTACAATAACATCTAGAGACCTCGTCGTGCTGGGTGTTGGGCGCACGCTCGGTCTCTGCCCCAAAGAGCTTCCAGTCCAAACCCAGAAGACAAAGGGTGGGAGGGGGACACAAAGACAGTGAGGAAAAGGGACTTGCCCGAGGCAGGGAGAGCACCCATGTCTCCTGACTTCCTTCCCGGATCCACTGGGCCAGGCTGTTGATTGTTTAATGGTGACCTCCTGGCGCGCGGGGTTAAGATGTTGGTACGTTGCTTTGAGATCCTTGGCTGGATGGGTGGAAGGAAAATGCCCAGTGTCAGTAAATAGGCACCAAATGACACCTCCTCGCTTCCCCCCCCCCCAGTCCTCTGACAGGTGTGGGACCCTAGGTTGCCAGGTGACCGTTCCCAGCTGTGGATTGGTCAGTATTCCCCATCTGTAAGACAGGACTGGTCATTCTGGGGAGTGGGGGTCTGGGGCACTCCCAGGGAGGTAGGTCCGAATTGACTGCAGCTTGGGCCATGCTCTGAGATCCTTGGGCAGAAAGGACGGGGGAAATACCCAGGATGGTTGTAATCGATATTCTTTATAGGAGTTGTCATGGCAACCTACCACCCTGCATCATGTATGGTGACTGTAACCCCCAAGGGTCCCGGTGACATAGGGAGGCATCCTTGCCGATGTGGGGAAACAGAGGCACGGGGAGATTCGGTGACTTTCCCTAGGTCATGAAAGGGGGACCTGTGATAGACGGGGAACAGAAACCCAAATCTCCTGAGTCCCAGTCCTCTGCTTTATCCCCTCACCCACCGTTCATGTGGTCGCGGCCCAACTCTGTTAAGACATGAGATTATTATTTGAACCCGGTCTGTGTTTGTGCAGAGCGGACACTGCCTGTCTCTCCACCACCCACACTCCTCTCTCTGCCTGGGTGTCTGTTGTTGATCCTTCTGGTGACTGACCATGTGAAGGGTGACAGGTGAAATGGCATTCGGAGCCTCCAGGTCGGTTCTCCCTCACCCAAGCCTTGCCCAGCAGAAAGATGCTTTCCCCAGACGCTAGCCCTGCAAGCTCCCACTGGCCAGGGCCCTTCCTGCCTCTGGCACCACCTGGAATAAAGACCCTGTCATGCGACCAGCAGTGCCCACTTTGATGGTGATGTGGGAGGCAGAGGGGAAGCAGCGTGTGCAGGGCTAGGCCAGCAAGGGTTAACGCTCCCTTGTGTTTTGGGGGTCAGGAGACTCTCAGACAGCGGAGATGCTGTCTGTGGGAGCATGGGGAGCACTTTTGTCTACAGCCCCTTTTTGGTTCCATTCGAATCCGGCCCAGGTCGGTGGTGGCTGAAATTTGACACCCTTGTGGGTGACGTGTGTGCAGTGAGCGGGCAGGGGCCTCAGCGCATACCCCACAGGTCAGGTGCCTGCATCAGTAAAAAAAAAACCCCGGTGCAATTGACACCGATCGGCTGCTTTCTTGGCATCCTTCACCAAAAGACCAAGCGCTCGACTGTCCGTGGGCAGGGTAAACTGGTCTGGTGTCCCTAGGGGCTGTCACCCCAAAGCCTTCCTAAGCAGTGTGGGGAGGATGCCTGCATCACCTCTATCTGTCCTGTGCACAAATAGAGGCCAGTCTCTTGGATGGAATTCACTGATAGTCTGACCTGCTCTGTAACGCAGGCCAGGGGGCTGCTCTGAAGTAATTCGTGCTTGCAGCAGAGCCAATCTGAGAAAAACATCCAGTCTTGATTTAAAAATTGCCAGTGGTAGAGAATCGAGCACGACTCTTGTTTAAGCTGGTCAGTGGTTGGTTGCCCTCGGTGTTAAAGGTCCATCTAGCCCAGTATCCTGTCTACCGACAGTGGCCAATGCCAGGTGCCCCAGAGGGAATGATCAGAACAGGGAATCATCAAGTGATCCATCCCCCGTTGCTCATTCCCAGCTTCTAAGACTTGGTGTGCAACCTGAGGGCAGGTCCAGTCTCTCTCTGTACCGCTGGTAAAAAGAGGTTAATGGCACCTTTTTAACGTGCATTGAGATCTGCTAGTGGAAAGCATTAAGGATTATTATAGACACGTGAAAGGGAAAATTCTTAGTTCCTTTCCTGGATGTCTATGCAGGATTTTTGTCTACAATATAGTTTCTAGAGCTTTATCCAGTCTAGTTTTAAATGTCCCAAATGCTGGAGGTCCCACCCCTCCTGTTGGAGTCAATTCCGTGGTCTGATCTTGGGATAGTCTAAATTTTCCTCTTCCTCCTCCCTCTGGTCCCACCTCAATGTAATTCTCTTTTAGGGGATGACACCGTTCAACCATTTGACCCTGCACCTGGGTTTAGCTTTCCCGTGACCATCTTCTCAAACACATCAGCATCTTTACGGGCCAGATCCTCAGCTGGTGAAATTTATCATAGCCCCGTTGACCTCAGCAGAGCTCTGCTAGGGTACACCAGCAGAACATCCAGGTCCCTTACACTCTTATATTAAATCCTGAGTTTGTTGGTAGTTGAATTAATCTTGCTGTCCAGGCTGGAAGAAGGAGAGATTTTGAATGTTATGTTAACTTCTTGTGGAATGCGCTTAGATACCATGGTGATGGGCGACCTTCTAAAAACCTAGGGAGAGAGAGAGAATTACGGTTTCTCCCTTGGTCATTGCTCACTTAAAAAATTGTCCCAGGTAACCTTTCCTCATCCCTACAGCTCCCTAGACAGACAAGAAGGATGTAAATGATTCCCCTTCAAATTATCAACGTCCTTCTAGTGGCGAGTCACCCAGGAGTCAGCAAAGTCTCCCATGCACAGTCTTGATAGAATTGCATAGTCAGTGGCTATTCTACCCCTATGTGCTGATGAAGGATGCCTTTGTGCGTATATCCCAAGGTCATGTTAGCACTGCTTTCTGCCGTGTTGCATTTCAAACCCCTGTCTATCTGGCTGGCCACCATCACTTCAGTGTCAAAATGGCCATTGATACTTCCCAAGCTTCTGTTTTCTCTAGAGTATCTTTGCTCCCAGGTGCAATATCTTGTATTTTCCCATGCTGAACCTCATAATTATATCATGCTGGTATTTCCAATTGTCCTCATTTCCTTTGTATTATTTCTAAATCTTTATAGATGTTTGCAACTCCTCCCAGTTCAGCGCTTGTATCAGATGTAGTTAAGGTGCTGTTTGCCAGGATCACTGATTTAAATCTAAAGATCTGCTCTAGGAATGATTTGGGGGAAGGTTTATGGCCAGTGTTATACAGGAGATGAGCCTAGATGATCAGTGGTCCCTTCTGGCCTTGGAATCTGAATCTAGGGCACCAGATTTTGCCTCTTGCCATCACTTTGTGTTTTGAGATTGGCAGCTTTAAGGGGAGTGGCCGGAGAGGGGAAGGTGTGTTTGGAGGATGGCTCCCAGGGCACTTAGTCCAGCAGCACTGAGTCTATTAGGAACTGAGACTGGGACAGAATTCTGAAACCAGGAATCAAGGGGATGGCGCAGAAGAGGACACACAGATGCAAGGGAGGAAGGAGAACTTATAGCCAGGCACAGCTCAATGAAAACCAAGGGGTGAGGTGCAGAGCGTGAAATCCGTGTATTGAAAGCCACCACCCTTGTGCTACTGTCATCTCTTGCCAGGCTGAATTCAGGCAGCTCATGGATGTGGGCACTCAATGTCATTAAAGTGTTCCCCTTCTCCGTCGGCTCCTCTCCATCCGCAAGAGGGGCAGCGAATTCAGAATGGCCTCTCCTCTAGACCAGGGGTCGGCAACCTTTCAGAAGTGGGGTGCTGAGTCTTCATTTATTCACTTTGATTTAAGGTTTCGTGTGCCAGTAATACATTTTAACGTTTTTAGAAGGTCTCTTTCTATAAGTCTATAATATATAACTAAACTATTGTTGTATGTAAAGTAAATAAGGTTTTTAAAATGTTTAAGAAGCTTCATTTAAAATTAAATTAAAATGCAGAGCTCCCCGGACCGGTGGCCAGGACCCGGGCAGTGTGAGTGCCACTGAAAATCAGCTCACGTGCCGCCTTTGGCACGCGTGCCATAGGTTGCCTACCCCTGCGCTAGACTCTTCCTGTCTAGTCATATCCCCTGCATTCTGGATCAGCATCCCTCCAGTTAACCCTGCAGGCTGTGCCGTGCCCTTTACCTGGCAGATGTCTGGGTGCATAGGGCATGTCCACACTGCAATAAAACACCCGTGGCCGCCGATTCAGACTCACGGGACTGTAGAATTGCACGGTTGCTGTTTTCGCTTGAGCTGGAGCCTGGGCTATGGGACCCCATAATGGGGGAGGGTCCCAGAACTTGGGCTCCAGCCTGAGCCTGAATGTCTACACTGCAATTCGTTAGCCCAGCAAGCCCAAGTCAGCTGACATGGGCCAGCCGGGGGTGCTTTATAGGTGCACCCTTAGAGTACCTGATGAATAGGTGCCCTGCGCTCTGGGCTGCTGCAGGAATTGATCAGCCCTAGGCTATTACAGCAGTTACGGGGTGTGATTGTTGCTCGTGTAGACCTCCTCCAGTTAGTCAGTGGGCGAATAACCTGTCCCCAGGGGAAGCATCTTCCTTAGAGGTTGTCCTGTAGCAGGACAGTTGCTTGTAGCTTTTCCAGTCTGTAGAAGGAACCTCGTTGTAGGCTCCTCCTTATTATGGCTTCCAGTCCCCATCTCCTTACCCAAAATACGTAACCACCTTCTTCTCTATCGAAGTTCAGATAATGGACGAGCACCATGTCGCCCTGCAGGCGGTGAAATCTGACACCAGTTAAGACACCCCCCCCAAAAACCCCTGTTGCTGCAGTTCTTGGTCTCCCTACAAATCTGATGTCAGGCCCGTCTCTCTGCATAGCTCTCAAGGCTGGCTTTGCTCTGGTTTCCACTGAGATAGCATTTGGCTAACGCTGCCAAACGCTATTGAAAACAAGCCTGGAGCTGTTCAGGAAGTGATAAGATAAAGCAGGGTTATGATTTGTCTGTCTAATCCCAAAGCATCTTGCATTATTTAGCGTGTATAGTGTGAGGTCACTAGCCCCTTGATCATTTTCATTAGAGGAGCCAGAGAAGATAATCACCTGCTCGGGAAAACCAACTTGACACTGTTTATTCAATAGTTTGGGTTTAGCTGAAAATAAACACAGACTAATAATTATAGGGACGTTGTCAAGGTCAAGAGGCTCAGAGAATCTCTCCTTTTTTCTCATATGTTTACAAAGACGCTGATTCTTTATGGGAGTGTTTTAAAATTCAAACCAAAAGCTTCAGAGCTCTTGAAGGAAATTCAACGCTATCCAGCAATGTACGTGAGCAGCCTGCTGATAGCTTCCCAGCCATGCCCCCTGGGGCGTGCGAGCGACCCTATGCTAACAAACCACTGCATACAGCCTAGTGCATATGGGCAACCCTACACTAATAAAACCGGTGCTTGCGCCCTCGTGCGAGAGTCACCCTGCACTCACAAACCAGTGTGAGCACCCAGTGTGTGTGTGAGCAACCTTCTACTAATGAACCGAGTGCACACAGATCAATGCGTGTGAGTGACCCTACACTATCGAGGCAGCCTGTGCTGAATGGAGGAGGAAAGCATTAGAAGAGAAAGAGTTAGCACGAAGATGAACCTTGTGCAAGGACAGTAAAAGGACTAAATTCAGTAGTGTCAGTGCCTGACAAGTAGCAGTCTGGGTGCTGGGGAGAGAAGGCGTTGAGGTCTCCTGCCCAGTTCCCTGACATAGCAGTGTTAATGGGCTCTGGGGACAGCCTGCTCAGGCAGGAGTGTCACTGGGACTTTGAGGGAGTTGGGGGAGGAAGAAGAGGAAAATGAATGCCAGAGCAAGGCTTAGCTCTTGTGCAGTGTTGCCGCAAGCAGCTAAACAGCTGCCACGTTCCACCCCAGAGGTGGCTGCATTTCGGCACTGAGTGGAAAAGGTGATCTTATGTGCTGCCAAACGGCTGCTGAATACCTCATCACCCAGAGATGGTTGCATTTCATAGATTTTTAAGGCCATAAGGGACAATCAGGTTCACCCAGACCGACCCCCTACATAACACAAACCAGAGGATTTCACCCAGCTAGGCAATCATTTTGCGTGGAGCTAGAGCAGATCTTTTAGAGAGAGAGACACCTCGTCTTGATTTAAAGACCCCAAGTGATGGAGAAACTACCATCCACCCTATTTCAGCACTTGGTGAAGTGATTCCTGTGCAGCGTTGCTACATGCTGCCGCGTTCTGGCTCAGAGGTGACTGCACTTCCGTGCTGGGTGTAATGAGCATTCGGATCGCTTCAGTGGCAAGGGGCAGAATAAAGGTGGGTGGGCAGTAACCATTCTCCCATACAGTGGCTGAGCCAGGAGAGTCCGTCGCCCACACGAGAGATTTGAACTGGGTGCCCCGCAGTGTGGCTAGCTGACACAGGATGGAAGCAGACCTAGCAATACTGACTGTACATCCCCTCTCCTTTGCTGTGGAGCGGGTGAGCTGGGAGACCTGGCCTTGCTAAGGATTGGGGATATACAAAACGTCACGGCAAACAGGCAGCTGCTTTATCGGGTGATTCAAAAGGGCAGAAAAGGGCAACAAAAACGGATGTGGGTTTTAAGGGGTGTGGAACGGCTGCCATGCGAGGAGAGATTAATCAGGCTGGGACTTCTCAGCTTGGAAAAGAGACCACTATGGGGGGACATGATTGAGGTCTATAAAATCATGAGTGGTGTAGAGAAAGTAAATAAGGAAGTGTTATTTACTCCTTCTCGTAACACAAGAACCAGGGGTCACAAATGAAATGAATAGGCAGCAGGTTTAAAACCAGCAAAAGGAAGTATTTTTTTCACACGATGCACAGTCAACCTGTGGAACTCCTTGCCAGAGGATGTTGTGAAGGCCAGGACTATAGCAGGGTTCAAAAAAGAACTAGATGAATTCATGGAGGATTTTTCCATCAATGGTTATTAGCCAGAATGGGCAGGGATGATGTCCCTAGCCTCTGTTTGCCAGAAGCTGGGAATGGATCACTTGATGATTGCCTGTTCTGTTCATTCCCTCTGGGGCACCTGGCACTGGCCACTGTTAGAAGACGGGATACTGGGCTAGCTGGACCTTTGGTCTGACACTGTATAGCCATTCTTATGTTCCAAATGTATCTCTCCCGAGCCGAGGCAGTTGGAATTGTCGTGAGCCGCATTGGGCCAGGAGTCACTCCTTCCATGTGTCAGTTTCAGTAGCCTTTTGTGTGGTGATGATATTACGAGAAGCAGAGAAGCGGGGACACATCAGTTTGAACCCTCCCAATGGCTTGCGTGAGCGGGTTTGCAGTGTGCTAAACACATGCACGCACACAGGCTGTTTCTCAGCATGAGACAGACAGGAGGAGAGGGGACTGGTTGACAAGTTGTTTTGAAAGCAGGATCATTTGGGGGTTGGATTTTTTCCCCCTTTGTCTTTTTGCATGACAGATAAAGCAAAACTCCTTTTTGTTTCTCTGGCACTTTGTGCCTGTCTCCTGCCACGGCTGCGTAGATCAAAACGGCTCGGAAAGTTTGGAAGCTGCTGCACGTGCCGCATGGTTGTTTAAAACAAATCACAGAATTCCACTGTTTTTTCGTTGCAAGCAAAGTCCTGGTGCATTGCAAAGCAAAAATGGTATATTCTGTTACCAGCCTCTCTTGCAAACCCTCCTTCTCAAAGGCTCCCTCTGAGGAACCCGACTGAAGTGGGAAGAGACTCTCTGAGCACTGAAGGGAGACGGTGCCCGGTGAGCTTGACCTTCTCCTGATGGCAGAGTGTCTGAACATCTAATTGGCTCTGCCTTGTAAAGCTTCACACCGTTTTATGATCTTATAAATAAGACCTGGCGCTGTCTGAAACAAACTGAAAACAAGTGCAGCCCGGGATCGGATGGGACAGAGCTCTTCACCCTTTAGGCAGCATCGGACTGGAGCAGACGCTGGTTTCTTAGGGCAGGGAGGGCAATATGGCTAGGGCAGAGCAGGTGGCTCCGAATGCCTTTGCATGGGTTGGTTTATTGCCCGGGCCTCAGTTTCCCCATCCTCATGTAATAGTGGACCTGGCAGTCCCTCTCCTGCAAGAGAGACCTTGAGGCAGGAATATATCCACGAGGATTCTCTCATGGAGTTTCTCCGTGTTGGTCCATTGCATCTCCCCTGCAGCAAAGGCTACAGAGCCACCCCATGTCTGTGACACATTCCCCTTGTCCAGGAACTAACCACTCTGACTGTGGCAGCCTGCAGGGTCCCTGGGGAAGGGGGTGGCTCAGTGAAGCCCCAGGCTGTGTAATCTTTTCCGTAGGTCTGGTGGTGGGGGCATGACTGGGTGCATCTCCACTGTCCCTTCCACTCCTCCCCTGGGCCACCTCGTCTCCATCCTTCCTACCCCACCTTGCATAGACCTCTGGTCCATGAACGGTCTAGGCCAGTGGCATTAGCTGGCCAGCGTATGCCCTATGCACACCACTGTGCTTTACTGGATAGAATCAGAACTGTGTCAAAGGCCCTGGGGACAATGCAGTTCTCCGGTAGATCAAGTGGCATCCTATGTTTATGAAGTAGAAGGATGGGAGTTCTAGACCTGCTGTCGCTGCAAAGTGGCCACCATGTGCAGTGAGAATGATGGAGAAGTCCTAGCTAGTCCCATAATGTTACAATATTGACCTAGAGGTGGTGGGGATTCGGGCGAATCTTGGAGTGTGGCTAGAACATATGAACAGCCATACTGGGTCAGACCAAAGGTCCATCTAGCCCAGTATCCTGTCTTCCAACAGTGGCCAATGCCAGGTGTTCCAGAGGGAATGAACAGAACAGGGAATCTTCGAGTGATCCATCCCCTGTCGCCCATTCCCAGCTTCTGGCAAACAGAGACTAGGGACACCATCCCTGCCCATCCTGGCTAATAGCCATTGATGGACCTATCCTCCGTGAATTTATCTAGTTCTTTTTTGAACTCTGTTATAATCTTGGCCTTCTCAAGATCCTCTGGAAAGGAGTTCCACAGGTTGACTGTGCGTTGTGTGAAGAAATACTTCCTTTTGTTTGTTTTAAACTTGCTGCCTATTAATTTCATTTGGTGACCCCTAGTTCTTGGGTTATGAGAAGGAATATATAACACTTCCTTATTTACTTTCTTCACACCAGTGATGACTTTATAGACCTCAATCATATCCCTCCTTAGTTGTCTCATTTCTCAGCTGAACAATCACCATCTTTTTAATCTCTCCTTGTATGGAAGCTGTTTCATACCCCTAATAATTTTTGTTGCCCTTCTCTGTACCATTTTCAATTGCAATATATCTTTTTTGAGATGGGGCAACCACATCTGCATGCAGTATTCAAGATGTGGACGTACCATGGATTTATATAGAGGCAATATGATATTTTCTGTTTTATTATCTATTCCTTTCTTAATGATTCCCAATATTCTGTTTGCTTTTTTGACGACTGCTGCACGTTGAGTGGATGTTTTCAGAGAACTATCCACAGTGACTCCAAAATCTCTTTCTTGAGTGGTAACAGCTCATTTAGACCCCATCATTTTATAGGTATAGTTGTGATTATGTTTTCCAATGTGCATTACTTTGCATTTATCAACATTGAATTTCATCTGCCATTTTGTTGCCCAGTCACCCAGTTTTGTGAGATCCCTTTGTAACTCTTCACAGTCTGATTTGGACTTAACTATCTTGAGTCATTTTGTATTATCTGCAAATTTTGCCACCTCACTGTTTACCCCCCTTTCCCAGATCATTGATGAATATGTTGAATAGGACTGGTCCCAGTACAGACCCCTCGGGGCCACCACTATTTACCTCTCTCCATTCTGAAAACTGACCATGAGGATTTGTGTGTGGGAAAGGAGGAGGGGAAGAAGGCAAGGCAAAGCAGAGGTGTGTTCCAGCTCTCCTCCACTGCGGGGGGTAACCGGTTTGCTAGCCCCAGGCCTGCAAAGCACACAGACAGGTACTGTAGGTCCGGCTCTCTGGAGCGGATTTCAACCCTTTGGAGCTCCCTGAAGGAAACCCAGTGGGAGGGGAAAGTTTGCTTTAAATCAGTCACTCCCTGGCCAGGATGCCAACAAACAGGTGTGTTGTGAGCAAGACACGAAGTCATTCTTCCGCTCTACTCTGCGCTGGTTAGCCCTCAGCTGGAGTATTGTGTCCAGTTCTGGGCACTGCATTTCAGGAAAGATGTGGAGAAATTGGAGAGGGTCCAGAGAAGAGCAACAAGAATGATGAAAGGTCTAGAGAACATGACCTATGAAGGAAGGCTGAAAGAATTGGGTTTGTGTAGTGTGGAAAAGAGAAGACTGAGAGGGGACATGATAGCAGTTTTCAGGTATCTAAAAGGGTGTCATAAGGAGGAGGGAGAAAACTTGTTCATCTTAACCCTTAAGGATAGAACAAGAAGCAATGGGTTTAAACTGCAGCAAGGGAGGTCTAGGTTGGACATTAGGAAAAAGTTCCTAACTGTCAGGGTGGTTAAACATGGGAATAAATTGCCCAGGGAAGTTGTGGAATCTCTATCTCTGGAGATATTTAAGAGTAGGTTAGATAAATGTCTATCAGGGATGGTCTAGACAGTATTTGGTCCTGCCATGCGGCCAGGGGACTGGACTCGATGACCTCTCGAGGTCCCTTCCAGTCCTATGATTCTATGAAAGGGAACTAAAGAACCCAGCTGTGCACTGGCGGGTGTGCGTGCGTGCGGCTGAGAACTGACCCAAAGCAGAACTGAATGGGAGCTGAGAACTGGAAGAGCTGGGAAGGGGGATATGAAGGCATCAGCAGAGCTGGGTGTTACTGGTTGCCCAGACCTGGCATAGCAGGGGGGTTGGGACTGCACTGGAAGAGCTGTGTGTGGCCCAGCCCCGGCTTGCATGGCAGGGGTGCAGCGGGTCAGAATGGAGGGGTGTGCTTGTGTGTGGAAGCCCGGCACTGGAATAGTGGGGTGGGAGGGTCAGGATTGAGCGGCATCGGCCTCGCTGCATCAACCACTCTCCAGCGCTGAACCAGCCTGGCCTCTCCCTGCTCCTTCGGTGGGGCTCGGAGTCCGAAGCAGCCATGGTAGGAGGTGGAGGCTTCCCAGCACGGCACAGCCCAGCACCCCATGGGGATTATTTGGTGTCAGCGATATTTGCAGGGGAGGGAAGATGCACAAGCCCCACCCTCCACGAGGCCCGGCAGAGCCTATGTGGTAAAGGTTACCCTGCCTGAGCCCCATTCCCCCTTCCCAGGGGTCCTGCTGGGGGTTATTTTAAACCAAGTTTCTACAAATCTTCCCGCTGTGGGTTTTGCACCTTCCTTGCCAGCAGCAGGGAACTTTCCTCGCACCTTGAAGCCAGAATGAGGTGTGAACGGTCTAACTCGCCAGAACCACCCCGGTCCTGCCCTCCCTAGCACCCCGGGCTTCCCTGCTGGGCTGCACTTGATAGTTCTTTATTATTTGTGTTAACATAGTGCCCTCATTAAAGACTGGGACACCCCCCCCCCAGGTGCTAGGTGCTGTACAAACGCAGAACATAAAGACAGATCCTGTCCCAAAGAGTTTACAATCTAAGTACAAGACAAGCGGCTACGGCTGGAGGCAGACAGATGCAGGAGTACAAGGAAACCAGGAGACAGTTTCCGTCAGCATGCTAGACAACGGTCTCAGCCCACCACCTGCCAAACCAGGGTCAGGCTTTTTGTGGGAGAGTTTGAGGAAGGATCTGACAGTGGATACAGGAGGCAGCTTTGCATGTTTATGGGGGGCCGTCCCCCAAGGGTGAGAGGCGGCAGAGGAGAAAGCACAAAGGGGCTTGTTTGAAAACGTAACACGTGGGCGATGGAGGCTGGGCTTGACTGGGGGTGGGAGTCAGTGGTGAGTGAGAGATAAGGGGTGGGTGGTGAGGGGCCTTGAACGTGGAAAGAAGTGGGAGCCAGTGGAGGGATGCAGAGAGAGGGGGGAGTTGGTCAGGACGACCGGCTAGGAGAATGATCTTCGCGGCAGCGTGCTGACAGGACATGCACAGGGAAGTCGCAGTTGTGAAGAGGATGAGAGCTTGGGGAGAGTTTTAGCTGCGGGGATGGAAGGTGTGGCTGTGTCGTGGAGACTTTGTGCAGAAAGAATGGGCAAGGTTAAGACACAGCGTGGATGTGAGGACCTAGAGAGAGTCCGAGTCCAAGATGACGCCCAGGTTACGGGCCTGAGGGACAGGCAGGAGGGTGGTGGTGTCCACCGGGACTGAGAAAGCAGGCAGTGGCCAGATTCCCATTTTGGTTGTGCCAGTGTAGCTCAGGAGCAGCTCCTGTGATGTCAATGGGGTTACAAGTGTGAGGAGATCTGGGCCGCGTGCCTTCTCCCCAGATAAAATTCTGAGGTCTTTACTCAGGGTTTACTCAGTCCTTGCTCAGTCAGAACTACCACTGGAGTCATTGGAGGGACCCCAGTTTTATACTAGTGTATATGAGAGAAGAATTGGGCTCTTGGCCTGATCCAGCTCTTTTCTACCCCAGAGTCACTCCACTGGTCTCGGGGGAGTTACTTCTGCTTTACACCAGATCCCAGGCCCTTCCATGGTGACTCCGGAGTGAGGGGGAAAACCAGAAGGCCAGTTACCTGACATAAATGGAAGTGGCGCCAGATCTGTGCTGGTATAAATGAGGTCTGAACCTGGCCCTGAATGAAGGAGTCTGGAATTGAGGCCCAGGGTGGAGAAACCGGATTTTCTTCAGGAGAGGCAGAGTGTGGAGGAGGAGGAAGGCAAAGCGGGAGCATGGGGGCTGCTGAGGGTCTGAGGAAGCGGACTCCCAACTTGCCAGTTCTGTCCCACTGCGCAGCATTGAAAGAGCTGTGGATGATGCTTACAAAGGGCCTGACCTACAGACCCCTGGGGAAGGATCCGAGAAGAGCTCTGGTACAAAATACATAGCAGTGGCTGATTAGCTTGCACTGGTGGGGGAGTGGCACTATATGTGAAAGAAAGGATAGAGTCTGAGAAAATAAACCTCTTACGTGAATCAAACAGTACCATAGAATCTCTGTGGATTGAAATTCCACGCTTAAAGAATAAGAATATAGCGGTAGGACTGTACGGACCATGGTGGTGACTGACTGTGAAATGCTCAGGGCGATTAGAGAGGCTACAAAAACAGAAAATGCAATAAGAACAGGGGATTTCAGCGGTGCCCATATTGACCGGGTACATGTCCCCTCAGGACGGGATGCAGAGATAAACTTTAGACGTCATTAATGTCTGCTTCTTGGAGCAGTTAGTTCTGGCACCCACAAGGGGAGAGGCAATTCTTCATTTAGTCCTAAGTGGAGCACAGGATCTGGTCCAAGAAGTGAATAGAGCTGAACCGCTTGGTAATAGTGAACATTATGTAATTAAATTGAACATTTGTTGTTGTTGTTGGAGGACAATGCCACAGAAGCCAACCACAATATCATTTAACTTCAAAAAGCGGAACTATACAAAAATGAGGAAGCTAGTTAAATGGAAATTAAAAGGAACCGTCACAAGGGTGAAATGCCTGCAAACTGCATGGAGAGTATTTCAAAACACCATAATAAAGGCTCAAACTAAATGTGTACCTCCGAATGGGGGGAAAAAAACAGTAAGAGGATTAAAAAACCCAGCCACCATGGCTAAACAGCATAGTACAAGAGGTGGTTAGAGGCAAAAAGGCATCCATTAAAAATTGGAAGTAAAAGCCTAATAAGGCAGGCCAAGAAAGAATGTGAAGACACCTAGCTAAGGACACAAAAACTAACAGCAAAAAAATTAAGTATATCCGAAGCAGGAAGCCTGCCAGACAATCAGTGGAGCCACCGGATAATCAAGGTGCTAAATGAGCACTCGAAGACAAGGCTGTTGTGGACAGCTAAATGAATTCTTTGCATCGGTCTTCACTGTGGAGGATACAGGTGAATCACTTCGCCTGAGCCGTTTTTTTTAGGTGACAAATCTGAGGAACTGTCTCGGATTCAGATGTCAGTAGAGGAGGTTTTGGAACAAATTGATAAACAGCGGTAAGTCTCCAGGACCAGATGGTATCACCCAAGGGTTCTGAAGGAACTCCAATACGAAATTGGAAAAAGCACAGAGAAGGGCAACAATAATGATTAAGAGTATGGAACAGCTTCCATACAAGGCGAGATTAAAAAGACTGGGAGCGTTCGTCTTAGAAAAAGAGACAGCTCAGGTAGGCTACGACAGAGGTCTAGGAAATCATGAATGATATGGAGAAAGTGAATAGGGAAGGGTTATTTACCCTTTCACGTAATACAAGAACTAGGGGTCACCCAATGAAATTAATCAGCAGCAGATTTAAAACAACAATCGGGGGTTAGGACTGTGGGTCGTCGGCAGAGCTGTGTGGGGTGCATAGGGCTGGAACACAAGGGGACTGGGGGTTGTAGGCGGAGCTGTGTGGGGCGTGCAGGGCTAGACTACAAGGGGGTTGGGACTGGGGGTCGCCGTCAGAGCTGTGTGGGGCGTGCAGGGCTGGACTAGCCGGGTGGCTGCAATTTGGGACCGAGGGCCATCAGCAGAAGTGCTTAGAGGAAGCTGATCCAGTGGCTGCCTGCATCATGCCTTCCTCTAGCTAGAGCGATGAACTCCCTCCACGTGACAAGAGCTACATTCCCTCGCGAGCGTTCGGGCAATCTCCGTCCGCCTGGCCATTGGGAAGTCCCCACCGATCTGGTGACCTATCCTCACACCCGGGGTGCTCTTCGCCCAGCCACGGGGCAGGGGGAAGGGCTACTCCTCCATCTCAAAAGTGCCGATCTATGAGATTCAAAAAGCGGGAGGCAGGATGGGCCGCTCTGTGCAAAGGTAAGCCGGGAGCTCCGATGGGAGCCCTAATGGCCCTGCTTCCCACAGCCCTCTGCCCGCGTTAACGATCTGTAACGGGGCTGTGTTTGTGTTAGCCTATTAAGCCCCACCGGGGTTCTTTGTTGACTTGAAAGTGTGAGGAATTTTGCCCAACCACGTGAAAACGTTTCCATCCCCTTAATAGCCCCACGCACCGGCCTAAGCCTGTGGCAGCCGAAAAAGCTGGCTGGGAAATTCCACATGTTTTCCCTGGTCTCCCACGCCGCGTTAATGCGGCAGCTTTGACCGCCGTTTGCATTTCCAGGGGATCTTGTTAGCGCACCACGCCGCCCTGGCTCTTTCCCCTGCTTTCCTCTAGGCTGGCTTGGCGGAGCCATTGCGGGAAGCAATTTTCCTTGAGCCGAGCCGAGCGCCGCCTCGCTCGCTGTTTTAATGAGAATAATTTCGCCCTGGCTTGCGTCAGCCTCAGCCCACCTGCGCTGCCAATTACACCGGCGGATCTGGTCTGGCCCATTGAGCTGGGCCCAGGGTGTCCGATTAAGTGTTCCTGAGTGGAAAGGTGTGAAAAATCGCACCAGGATTTAAATAGAGGGTGGGGGAGAGAGCTCTGCTGGATTACGGAGGGACCTACAGATGTACCGTATCAGGTGCTTTTGATCTGTGGGGAATTTTCAGTGAATCAAGGGCTTGCTAATTGCAGGCACCTTGCCAGCATGTTAAGAAAGAAATGCTGCTTAATTATAAGGCACATGCCCTTGAATTTGTTCATTGAATTACTTAAATGTGTCTTATAAAATCACATTCCCCAGGTACCGTGCCATAGGAAGGGGACATGCAGAGATAAACATCCACAGATGCATTATATGGTCTCGTGTGTACGTAAACACAGGGCGAGTCACACACACAGGGTGCCATAATGCGGTGTGTGTGTGTGTGTGTGTGTGGACAGTGCATCTGCCACATGTATACCCATAAACACACAGCGATGCATTATGTACTTGTGTGAGTACACATGAGCACATAACACATCAGTGTGTGTATGTGTACACTGTGCATCTGGCCTACGTACATACGCAGGCACACAACACTGAGGGTTGTCTTCAGTGCTCCCGTGCCCAGCACAGCCAGATCATGTGTCCAGCTCCCTCCGCCACATGGTCCCAAAGACCTGACTCTTCCTCTCTATCCCAACAGTGAAAACTCTTGTTCGATCACCCCGGCCTCTTCCTCGCTGGCCTCCCAGCTCCCCTTCCCAGTCTCTCTAGCTTCTTGTCTGTGCCCCTGCTGGCACCGTAGTACCTGGGCATCTACCAGGGGGACGATTTCTGTTCTGCCCATGCCAGCAGAGGCCAGCCCAGCAGTTCTGCTTTTAGCGAAGGCGGGCGCTGCTGGATGAAGGGGGAGGTCTCTTGTGCAGTGAGTTGGGGGCTGGTCCCATTTCCATTTGCCAGGGTCTGTTCCACGGAAGGCTTTGAAGACCAGGATTGATGCCTTGAGTTGGGTGCTGCTCACTGGGGAGCCAGTGCAGAGAGCAGCGTATCAGGGTGACCGTTGCCTCGGTGACCTGTATTGGAGCTTCCTCATGGCACGGGGCCTCGTCCCCAGGTACAGAGAACTGTAGCAGCCGAGTCTGGATGTTATGGTTGTGCACAGGTCGTATGGCCAGATCTGAGCCTGCTAGGATGGGTGCAATCTCCTGGCCAGTTGCAGGTGGAAGCATGTGTGTCTTTTGTAGTCTTAAAGGACCCCAGCCCTGCAGACCAATTTCACAAGCTGGCGAACCCCTAATCCTCCAACCTATTCAGATACAGCTGCAAAAATGATCTTCCGGGCTTATTGATCTGAGCACTTTACCTCCTCCCTCGACTCCAGCACATCTACACAACGTCAAGTCCTTGCCCAGCTCCACTCTTCCCTACTGATCAGTCCTAAGCATATAACCACCCCCTCATCTGTCTCACCTGCCTGTCTGTGGCTCTCTGCATGTCTAAAGGGGCCCATCACCAGGGCTTCTGGACACTGATTTATAAATATAGGTAAACTCCAGTGAGAGAGAGAGAGAGGAAGGTCTTTTGGCCGATACTTTGGACTGGGACTTAGGAGATCTGCATTCAGTTCCTTGCTCTGCCACTGACTCCTGGTGCCCCCTTGGGCAAATCGCTTCATCTCTCTGTACTTTGCTTTTCCCATCTGTGAAACAGGGATAATAAAACTTCCTTTCTCCCGCCATTTGTCTGTTTAGACTGTAAGCTCTTTGGGGGCAGGGACTGTCTCTGACTGGGGCCTGGTTTACACTAAAAAGTTATGTTGACCCTGCTACATCGCTCGGGGGCATGAAAAATCCATTCCCCTAATGTAAGAACAAAGAATGAACGGCCAGAGTGGGTCAGGCCAATGGTCCGTCTAGCCCAGTATCCCGTCTTCTGACAGTGGCCAACAGCAGGTACTTCACAGGGAATGAACAGAACAGAAAAGGCAATCCGAGGCTAGGGACACCCAGAGCAGGGGGTTGCATCCCTGACCATTCTGGCTAACAGCCATTGCTGGGCCTGTCCTCCAGGAACTTACCTAATTCTTCTTTGAACCCCATTATAGTTTTGACCTTCACCACATCCCCTGGCAATGAGTTCCACAGGTTGACTGTGCATTGTGTGAAGAAGTACTTCCTTATGTTTGTTGGAAACCTGCTGCCTATTAATTTTATTGGGTGACCATTGGTTCTTGCATTATGTGAAGGAGTAAATAACACTTTCCTTTTCACTTTCTCCACACCCGTCATAATTTTTTAGACCTCCATCATATCCCCCCCTTAGTCGTCTCTTTTCCAGCCTTAGCAGTCCCAGTCTTTTTAATCTCGCCTCATATGGAAGCTGTTCAGTAACTTTAATAATTTCTGTTGCCCTTCTCTGTACCTTTTCTAATTCTAATATATCTTTTTTGAGATGGGCGGCCAGAACTGCACGCAGTATTCAAGGTGTGGGTGTACCATGGATTTATATAGAAACATTATGATATTTTCTGTCTTATTTTTTATCCCTTTCCTCTTGGTTCGTATCATCTCTCTTTTTTTACTGCCGCTGCACATTGAGTGGATGTTTTCAGAGAACTATCCACAGTGACTCCAAGATCTTTCTTGAGTGGTAACAGCTAATTTAAACCCCATCATTTTATATGTATAGTTGGGATTATGTTTCCAATGTGCATTACTTTGCATTTATCAACATTGAATTTCATCTGCCATTTTGTTGCCCAGTCATCCAGTTTTGTGAGATCCCTTTGTAACTCTTAGCCAAGTCCAAAGCTGACTGCAATCTTGAGTAATTTAAAGGGCTGTCGATTAATCACAGTTAACTCACGCGATTAACTCAAAAAAATTAATCGTGATTAATCGCAGTTTTAATTGTACTATTAAATAATAGAATATCAATTAAAATTTATTAAATATTTTGGATGTTTTTCTACATTTTCATATATATTGTATTCTGTGTTGTAATTGAAATCAAAGTGTATATCATTTTTGCTTACAAATATTTTCACTGTAAAAATGATTATTTCTTTTATTTTTTCAATTCATCTCATACACATACTGTAGTGCAATCTCTTTGTCGTGAAAGTGCAACTTACAAATGTAGATTTTTTTTTTTTGTTACACAACTGCAGTCAAAAACAAAACAATGTAAAACTTCAGAGCCTACAAGTCCACTCAGTCCTACTTCTCGTTCAGCCAATTGCTCAGACAAACAAGTTTGTTTACATTTACGGGAGACAATGCTGCCTGCTTCTTGTTTACAATGTCACCAGAAAGTGAGAACAGGCATTTTCATGGCACTTTTGTAGCCGGCATTGCAAGTTATTTACATGCCAGATATGCTACACGTTTGTATGCCCCTTCATGCTTCGGCCACCATTCCAGAGGACATGCTTCCATGCTGATGATGCTCATTAAAAATTAGAATTCTCCCCCAAGGAGTTCAGTCAGAAATGTATGTCCCCTGCTCTGTTTTACCCGCATTCTGCCATATATTTCATGATATAGCAGTCTCAGATGATGACCCAGCACATGTTGTTCATTTTAAGAACACTTTCCCTGCAGATTTCACAAAACGCAAAGAAGGTGAGATTTCTAAAGATAGCTACAGCACTCGACCCAAGGTTTAAGAATCTGAAGTGCCTTCCAAAATCTGAGAGGGATGAAGTGTGGAGCGTGCTTTCAGAAGTCTTAAAAGAGCAACACTCCAATGCGGAAACTACAGAACCCAAACCACCAAAAAAGAAAATCAACCTTCTGCTGGTGGCATCTGACTCAGATAATGAAAATGAACATGCGTCACTCTGCACTGCTTTGGATCGTTATCGAGCAGAACCCGTCATCAGCATAGATTCATAGATTCTAGGACTGGAAGGGACCTCGAGAGGTCATCGAGTCCAGTCCCCTCCCCGCATGGCAGGACCAAATACTGTCTAGACCGTCCCTGATAGACATTTATCTAACCTACTCTTAAATATCTCCAGAGATGGAGATTCCACAACCTCCCTAGGCAATTTATTCCGGTGTTTAACCACCCTGACAGTTAGGAACTTTTTCCTAATGTCCAACCTAGACCTCCCTTGCTGCAGTTTAAGCCCATTGCTTCTTGTTCTATCCTTAGAGGCTAAGGTGAACAAGTTTTCTCCCTCCTCCTTATGACACCCTTTTAGCAGTTTTCAGGTATCTATCATGTCCCCTCTCAGTCTTCTCTTTTCCAAACTAAACAAACCCAATTCTTTCAGTCTTCCTTCATAGGTCATGTTCTCAAGACCTTTAATCATTCTTGTTGCTCTTCTCTGGACCCTTTCCAATTTCTCCACATCTTTCTTGAAATGCGGTGCCCAGAACTGGACACAGTACTCCAGCTGAGGCCTAACCAGAGCAGAGTAGAGCGGAAGAATGACTTCTCGTGTCTTGCTCACAACACACCTGTTAATACATCCCAGAATCATGTTTGCTTTTTTTTGCAACAGCATCACACTGTTGACTCATATTTAGCTTGTGGTCCACTATAACCCCTAGATCCCTTTCTGCTGTACTCCTTCCTAGACAGTCTCTTCCCATTCTGTATGTGTGAAACTGATTTTTTCTTCCTAAGTGGACACTTTGCATTTGTCTTTGTTAAACTTCATCCTGTTTAACTCAGACCATTTCTCCAATTTGTCCAGATCATTTTGAATTATGACCCTGTCCTCCAAAGCAGTTGCAATCCCTCCCAGTTTGGTATCATCCGCAAACTTAATAAGCGTACTTTCTATGCCAATATCTAAGTCGTTAATG
This sequence comes from Terrapene triunguis, assembly GCF_002925995.2. Lineage (NCBI taxonomy): Eukaryota > Metazoa > Chordata > Testudines > Emydidae > Terrapene > Terrapene triunguis. The sequence continues at coordinate 2,165,889 of NW_020665349.1, forward strand.
AAGATATTGAACAGAGCCGGTCCCAAAACAGACCCCTGCGGAACCATGGAACATGTCCTCTGGAATGGTGGTTAAAGCATGAAGGGACATATGAATCTTTAGTGCATCGGGCACATAAATACCTTGCAATGCCAGCTACAACAGTGCCATGTGAATGTCTGGTCTCACTTTCAGGTAACATTGTAAACAAGAAGCAGGCAGCCTTATCTCCTGCAAATGTAAACAAACTTGTTTGTCTGAGCGATTGGCTGAACAAGAAGTAGGACTGAGTGGACTTGCAGGCTCTAAAATTTTACATTTTTATTTTTGAATGCAGGTTTTTTTGTAATAGTTCTACATTTGTAAGTTCAACTTTCATGATAGAGATTGCACTACAGTACTTGTATTAGGTGAATTGAAAAATACTATATATTTTTTTTTTTACAGTGCAAATACTTGTAATCAAAAATCTATAAAGTGAGCTCTGTACACTTTGTATTCTGTTATAATTGAAATCAATGTATTTGAAAATGTAGACAACATCCAAAAATATTTAAATAAATTATATTCTATTATTGTTTAACAGTGCGATTTAATCGTGATTCATTTTTTTAATTGCTTGATAGCCCCAGTAATTTTGTATCATCTGCAAATTTTTGCCACCTCACTGTTTATGCCCTTTTCCAGTTCATTTATGAATATATTGAACAGCACTGGTCCCAGTGCAGATCCCTGAGGGACCCTGATATTTACCTCTCTCCATTCTGAAAACTGACCCTTTATTCCTGTCTGTCTTTTAACCAGTTACTGATCCATGAGAGAACCTTCCCTCTTATCCCCTGCCTGCATACTTTGCTTAAGAGCCTTCGGTGAGGGACCTTGTCAAAGGCTTTCTGAAAATCTAAGTACGCTATATCCAGTGGATCCCCTTGGTCCACATGCTTGACGACCCCCTCAAAGAATTCTAGTAGATTGTCGAGGCATGATTTCCCTTTACAAAAAACATGTTGACTCTTCCCCAGCAAATCATTTTGATCTACATGTTTGATAATTCTGTTCTTTACTATAGTTTCAACCAGTTTGCCCGGTACTGAAGTCAGGCTTACCGGCCTGTAATGCCGGCATCACCTCAGGAGCCCTTTTTAAAAATTGGCATCACATTAGCTACCCTCCAGTCATCTGGTACAGAAGCGGATTTAAATGATAGGTTACATGCCACAGTTAGTACTTCTGCAGTTTCATATTTGAGTTCCTTCGGGACTCTTGGGTGATACCATCTGGTCCTGGGGACTGTTTACTGTTTAATTTAACAATTTGTTCCCAGACCTCCCCTGTTGACAACTCAGTCTGCGACAGTTCCTCAGATTTGTCACCCAAAAAGAATGGCTCAGGTGCGGGAATCTTCCTCACATTCTCTGCAGTGAAGACCAATGCAAAAAAATCATTTATCTTCTCTGTAATGGCCTTATATTCCTTCAGTGCTCCTTTAGCATCTCGATTGTCCAGTGGCCCCACAGTTGTTTGGCAGGCTTTCTGCTTATGATGTACTTAAAATTTTTTTGCTGTTTAGTTTTTGAATCTTCAAATTCTTTTCTGGCCTGCCTAATTATACTTTACTTGCCAGAGTTTGTTCTTTTTCTATTTTCAGTAGGATTTAAATTCTAATTTTTGAGGGAGGTCTCTTTGCCTCCAACTGCTTCTTTTACTTTGTTGCTTAGCCACGGTGATGCCTCTTTGTTCCTCTTATTAATTTTTTTAATTTGGGATCGACATTTAAATTGAGCCTCTATTATGGTGTTTTTAAAAAGTTTCCATGCAGCTTGCAGGCATTTCACTTTTGTGACTGTTCCTTTTCATTTCCATTCAACTCTGGCTTCCTCATTTTTGCGTAGTTCCCCCTTTCTGTGATGAAATGACCCTGTGGTGGGCTTCTTTGGCATTTTCCTCTAACAAAGATGTTAAATTTAATGATATTACGGTTGCTATTACCGAGCAGTTCAACTATTCACCTCCTGGACCAGATCCTGTGCTCTACTTAGGACTAAATCAAGAATTGCCTCCCCCTTTGTGGGTTCCAGGACTAGCTGCTCCAAGAAGCAGCCATTAATGGTTTCTAGAAACTTTACCTCTGCAGCCTGTCCTGAGGTGACATGTACCCGGTCAATATGGGGATAGTTGAAATCCCCCATTATTGTTGAATTTTCTGTATGTCTAGCCTCTCTAATCTCCTGGGCATTTCACAATCCCCATCACCATCCTGGTCTGTAGTATAGCCCTACTGCTATGTTCTTATACTTCAAGCACAGAATTTCTACCTAGAGATTCTTTGGCACAGTTTGAGTCATGTAAGATCTTTACTATATTTGACTCTGTCCTCAGTGGGGAGCTAAGCCGACCTCACCCGTGGTGTAGACGGTACTCGGGCAACAGAAGAATTCTTCTGTTGACCAAGCTGCCGTCTCTTGGGGGTGGGGGGGATTACTTGTGCCGACAGAGAGACTCTCCCATCGGCGTAGGTCGTGTCTAGACTTCAGCGCTATAGCTGTGCCGCTGTATTGTTTCAAGTGTAGACAATCCCTGAGAGGGTGCGCAGCACCCAGACAATGGAGTTCTGATCTCAGTTGGCACCTCTAGGGGCTACCACAGTATAAACAATTCTACAAAAGCTTGAAGGGTGAATCCCAAACTTCCATCAGCGTGGGAGGTTCGGCTCCATTCAGGATCAGGTTCCATCTAGGGTAACCAGATGTCCTGATTTTTATAGGGACAGTCCCGATTTTTGGGTCTTTTTCTTATATAGGCTCCTATTACCCCCCCCACCCCCATCCCGATTTTTCACATTTGCTGTCTGGTCACCCTAGTTCCATCTGATTTTTGGAACCGAGGGGTGGTGGGGTTTGAAGAGAGTCTCAGAAGATGGGCCCTGGGAACAGTGGAGTCCAGGACCTCGAGAATCTCAGAGCAAAAGGACGGTTCCTGCCCCAAAGAGCTTACAGCCTCGTGAGAGTAAGATCCCTAGTATGAATGTTCAGGGTCTCTTGCTGTGCTTAGAAAGCCTCACGGAAGAATATTTTGTTTAAATGTTGAGAGGAAGCCATGGGTTCCCTCTTCTCGGCGTGCTGATGTAAAGGGCTTTGCTCTATAGATTTTGCACGTTTGTGCAATCAGCAGGCACTCTTCAGAATTCAGAGGGCTATGAAACGTCCGGCCAATTGGAGGGGCAGCATCCAATCTGTTAGGAGGGGGAGTGACGCATCGGCATTGCCTTAGGAGGGAAGCAGGCGGGACACAAACTGGGGGGAAGAAGAATTAATGTTTAAAACCATCTATTTTATCAGCCCCATTCCTCAATTAAAGGCTGTAGGTCCCTTGTGCTCCTTGCTGGATGTCCTGACCCAGCCCAGCTACAAACAGTTTGCAGTGATCATTATCCTGCAAATTCAAAAGTTAGCCTCGGCGACCTTCTTGGTTGTGTCCTGCTGCTCCCTGGAGGAAATAGGTTGAGCTGAAACGACTTTGTAGCTCTGAAGCCAATCTCCTGCTCTTTGCTCTGCCGAGATCTTCCCGCTGAGGTGCCAGCAGGCTGGGACTGGCTGTAAAACTCCTCGATCGGCATCTTTCTTTGGCGCCCTAACTTGTTCTGAAGGTCCCGGGTTGGGAGCAGGCATGATACCAGCTCATTGCTGGCTCTGAAGGCCAAATCGCTTGCAGCAGGGACAACGAAGGAACTCTATCGATCTCTGGAGATAGGTTTGTTCATCTGCACACAGTCCAGGGCGATGGGATACGCAGCGGCTGAAAGGGAGTGTTTATCACGTTCCATTCATGCTTTGCTCTTGTTTTGTCAACCCCTCTTGGAAACTCTAACGGCACAAGGTATTGTCTGCTATTGTGTGTGTCACACGTGCTTGTGAGTGTTGTGATGGTGACACCCATTGGCTGTAGTAGGGTTGCATGTGCCGAGGTTGCACAGACTTAATTGTAGTAAGGTTGCTCCTGGGCTCTGGCTGGGCCACACAGCCATTATTGCTGTTGCAGGACTGCTCATGGGCTCTGGACTGTGCGTGCTGCTTTGTTATTGCATGGTAGGTAGTGATGGGTGTCTCCAAGATGCCTACTGGGGAGAGAGAGTAGGTCTTGCTCTTTCCATCTTCCGAGCCCTGTGCTGAATAGATGTTAACAGGAAAGCTGGTCGGGGCTCTAGTATTGGGGGAATAAAACACCGAGATGCCTTGAACTGAGAAATAAATTTCAATCTGTGTAGATAAGTAGAGGAATTTGCAATTAGAGAAGCAAACAGGCACCAGCGGGCTGCATGTTGGGCCCTTGAGAACGTGAAAGCGTGCCCTTGAGTGGAGGGAGAGGAGACTTGTGGGTGTTTTTTTTTCCATGGCAAGGAACTGGATGTAGGAATTAGTCTGGATTTAAAGGATGCTGGCTCTCATTTTATCTGGATCATCCATCCCCAGATGCAATGGCGCTAGCTCGTTAATTATGACCTCATCATGCATGAACGTGACTTTTGCACCAGGGCGGCATCCGTCAGTGCCCTTAGATTTGTCAAAGATCTGATGGTGACTCTCCTTCCTGTCCCATAGGCAGCAAACAGCAGGTAGCTGGCGGGTGATAAAGCTGTTGACGCATGTCAGGGGTTCACCAGCCTGAGCGCCATGGCCTGTGTTGTGTGCGTAGCCTGATTTGCCGGGTTCCTGCCCTGTGACTTTAACACGAACGGGGCTTTATACAAGCGGGCATGTGGTCCCGCATCCCTGCAGTTACACCATGCACTTGACCTGCTCTCACATGCTAAGCAGGGACAAGCCAGGTCCGTGCTTGGGCAGGGGAGACCTCTGAAGCATGCTGTGGCACGGGATGCCAGGATTTCAGTAGTGTCCCAGCCTCTTACAAGGGTGGCAGTCTGCTGGAGGTGCCGTCCATCAGGTGAGATGCCTCATCTGCAGCTATTAAAGATTCCACGGTTCCAGGAGTTGGCGCGTTTCTGATAGGGTGGCTATGTACGGTATTGTGACTCTCAGCCACATGATGATGATGATGATGATGATACCACCTCTGGGGGAGCCGGGCAACCCTACGCTACTCCCTTTGAAAGGCTCTGCCCAGCCCTGCCCTGCCGGTGAAACTAATGCCGATGTCCCTGTTCGCTCTGAACAGTCCTTGTGCTGCCAGGATGGGATCTGAAACCTAACTAGCTGCCATCTGGCCTTTAAACTTTATATACTGCATTCCATTAAGTGCTGTGTGCTGCTATTACTAGCCGGTCGTAGGGGTTTGCTTTCTCCATTAAGTGTTATTACAGTATGTTACACACACCAAGTTCTGGGCTGTGGGTGGTCAAATTGCTTTATAGAGGGCTGTAATTTCTAATCAGCACATGTGAAGGGCGGCCCTGCAAACGGCCGAGCATGTGTATACTAGAGGGAGATTTGGACACTGCCCACGCAGATTAACAGGCAGAAGAAAGAGGATTTTTTCCCCCCTCTCTGAAATAGCTTTGATCAGTTTAAGAAGCCCATAGTCCAGAGGCAGCTTCTGTGCTAGGGCTGGAGAGAGACTGAGAGCGTGAGCTGTCAGTCAAACGACAGCCCAGAATACCCAGTGCAACCTCCGAGCTGGCTCCCGGGGCGTTCCCACTGGTGGAAGCTGTCAGGGGAAGGGATGAAGTGCAGAGGCCAGGCAGTGGCTGATGGACAGCTCCGCTGTGCCCTGCCTCCCAGAAACTGCTGGCCCAGGCATTCTTCCCTCCAGGCCTGGGGCCTGCCAAAGGGTGTTTTTGGCCCCCCCCTCCCCCCATGAGGCTTTCAAATGCAAAGCGGCCTGGTTTGTCCAGAGCTCTCTGAATCACTGGGGAAATGCGCGGCTAAGTTCAGCTGGGGCCGCTTCAGATCCACCTGCCCATGCCAGTGACATCCAGAGGAAGAGCAGAGACCCCCTAGCAGGAGACAGGGAATACGGAGAGATGGTAAGAAAACCGAACGTATGACAAAGGAGCCGACTGGCTTTGCTGTCATTTTCTCCGTCCATGACAGATTTGTGCACTATATTACAGAGCTGGAGTCATGGCAGGCACGTAGCTCCTGGGAGGAGACGTTATTGTAGTGACAGGAGTGAGGGGCAGCGGGAGAGCAGAACCTATCTGGGGTGGGGGTGAGGGGAGGAGGCTGGCTGGCTGGATCAGGGGGCTGGAAATGAACCTTCCACCTGGATCACCAATTTAAATCCAGTCCCGGTTAGCAGGGCCCCAGTTACCCTCGTCCAGTGAGGGCCCGTTCGGAGGCCGCTGCGTCTGCCTGGTTCTGTGCTCTTACATTCTAATCCAGGCACTGGCTGTGATTCGGCAGCTCATCCGGGTCAGAATGTTGAAACTTTGGACACCTAAAGTTAGGCTCCTAAATCCGTGTTTAATAATATTGCCCAGCTCTTGCAAGGCACTCTTCATCACTACATCTTGAAGTGCTTCACCAAGGAGGCCAGTCTCATTATCCTCAGTTTACAGATGGGGAAACTGAGACCCAGAGAGGGGAAGTGACTTGTCCAAGGTCACCCAGCAAGCTAGCACCAGAGCTGGGAATCAAACCTAGGTCTCTTGAGTCTGTCTGGTGCTCTATTCACAAAGCTACACTGCCTCTCCTAGGCACCTCCCTAGCTGGCTTGATTTTCAGAAGTCCTGAGCACCCATATTGACTCTGACAAATGACAGAGCAGGTCAAAAACTGGCAAAACAATTTCATGGCAAAATGGGAAATGCTTGAAGCTGTTTTCCTTTCCCAGCATTTGAAACAGACCCGTCATCATTTAAAAATAACAAATCTTTTGTGAAAGCATCCCTGAAATGGTTATTGAAATGAAATTTCTGTATCCTTTTTGATTTTACAAAAAGCCATGAAAAATGTCAAAAGTTGACAGATTTTGCAAAAACATTTTCTTTGTAATAAAAAAGGCCATTTTTCAACAAAAGAACTTTCTGTTCCAAAAATTTGGAGCAGCTTTTCTAAATAATGATGGCGACTGGAGGATTTCCGTCTCCAGAGCGGTGGGTCTGCCATTTCTCACCAGACTGTGCTCGCTTCATTAAAGGAATACATCAGGTCTAGCTTGGAGGTTGTTGGTTATAGAGCAGCATGTCACTACGTGTAGAAGACCTGACCCCGTTCCTCTGGTATAGACTCTACCCCTCTATTACTACATTAACCTGATAGCCCCGTTCTTTGCCTGTTGGAGTCACTTGTACAATACAGTTTGGGTTGGGCCATGCTGCCCGTGCGCCATTGCTCAGATATGTAAAGGCACACCGGGCTCCAATGCCAATGAAGTGGCTAGTGTGTGTGGACACAGCTGCCCTTTTCTGGGTGGAATCAGAGCAGCTCAAAAGTGTGTCATTGTACCCTATACTGTTAATGGCTGATAGTGATTCTCCCGTAGCTCAAGTGGTGGTGCGGGGCCTGTGCTCTTAGAGCCGGAGAGTCTGAGTTCTAATCTCCGGTTGGTCCCCGTGATGTTTCAAGGGGCCATGACCTGCGGCAGTATGAAGTTCTGTAGGTGCGCACAGATTTATTTCAGTGCATTAAACACTAAAGCGGGGGAGGCAAGGTCGGGAGAGGACACTACTTTGTAGATAACACAATGCTAATCCAGCTCTTCCCTCCGTAAGATTGGTAGAATCTATCTGACCGCTTTCCGCAGTAAAATCTCTCCCCCAAAGAAGGATGGGCCGGAAGGACCCTGCTGGTGGACTGATCTCAGCTGCTGCATCCAGATGGGCTTTGTTGCTGCAGCGAGATCATCCAGCTGGATTCTCCCAGCGCATGCGATGGCCCAGGGCTCTCAGTAGGCGGCAGTGGGCACCTGCTTAGATGGCGGAAGGGACTTTCTTTACAGGTTGGTTGTTGGACGGAGCTGGGGACAGGGACAAACGGATGAGAGCTGTGGAGGGACAGTGCCCCGGGTGGCAGCAGCCATAGAAGGGATGGCATTTGGGGAGGACGTTGCAGCAGAAACCGATTTTTAGCTCCCAGTGAACGGTAGCTGGATTTCCAGGTACCTGGTTCAGCACCTGCTCCTGCCCCTGGTCAAGTCCTGGGTGCTTTTCCAGTGACTTCAGTGGGAGCAGGCCCTAGATCAGTGGTTTTGAACCATTCCCATGCTGGGCCCTCTCCTGCATTTAGCAGTCTGGGTCATGGCCCATGTGACCCCCAGACTGAGAAACCCTACCCTAGATCTTCTTATTTGGCAGGGCCTTTCAGCATAACATCTCGTTAGCTGAGAAAAGTCTGGCCAGGTTAATATTTGGAGACTTCCGCTACAAGAAGTGGGTGCTGGTGACCTCAGGGCTTGTCTACAAGAGCAGTTGTTCCGGAATAGCTATTCCTCACTCCACGTGTGGACGTTCTTAGTCTGGAATGCGAGTGCCTTGTTCCAGAGGGTTAAGCTCTTTTGGAATACGGCAGTCTTATTCTAGAATAAGAGCACCTATACATGGAATTAACCAGGGAGAGTTAATCTGGTTTCAATTCACACCCTACTTTTGTGACATTTTGGGGATCACCCAGACCAGTAAGGGGTTTTCACCGCCTGCCCTCTAACTTTGCATGCCTTAATGCAGTGCTGCTGTGACTCAGAGCTCTGACCCCATTAGCCAGCCTTATACGCATTAGGGGTCTCAACCCTGGCTTCCACTAGTTACTCCCTGCAGAGTGATCCACTAGCCCTTCTGGTCCTGAGCCCCCCCCCAAATCCATCTCCCCGAGTTCTTAATTGCCAGGCACTCAGACTTTTCCCCTGTGGTTTGTCACCCCCTAAGGATCAAAACCCGCCCCCAGTTATCACTTCACTAGGAGATATGTAGACAGGTTATGGTTTTGACTAGGCGTTTGTGTGTGTGCACGTTTAGAAAACGGTCATTTAAACCAACTCCAAAGACTTCTACCCCCAGCAGGTGTCTGGTGTGCAAACTGTGGAGACTGTGTGCACCAAAGTGATCATCCACTTCAGACCATCACAAGCTTTCATTAAAGACCTTACTTGACATATATTTATACGCAGTGACATTGTATACAACCAGTTGTTTCAATTGCTTATTCTTTGGGTTTCAGACCCCTATTCTCCCCTTTGGTGTTCACACCCATCATCTGGACCCTGATTGTGGCAACCTCATTCCAGATTAACTTTCATATGTAGACAAGCCCTCAGTAGGTGTCACTCTCCCATCTGAGTCAGAGCTGTCCCCGGAGATCCAGGTGCAAGGGGATGCTGTGACATTTTTCATACACAACATAAAATCTTACAGTCCTCTCACCACTAAAGAGCTGTTGGCACTTCTTGTGGGAGAGGCATTAGCCTCTGTTCCCTGGCCATGTTCTATCTTTGGGAATTTTCTTCTGCCTCTGCATTGCCAGTGGCTTTTGGGTAGATAGGTTCTTCTTCGCGTCCTGCCCTACACCGCAGGGTGGTTCCGCTGGCTTTCCGAATGGCAGCCCAGAGATGGCTGCGATCCCTGTAGGTGTGATTCTGGAGGCTTGCGAAAGGTGCTGCATCTGCATGTAAATACAGGAATAATAGTGGGGTGGGTGGAAGGTCAGAAGGGGCACGTGGGTCGGGTTGAGAGAGAGGGACATACCCAGATGCTAAGGACTTGAAAACAGGGATGGCGTTAGGGGTCATCCCTCCAGTTCAAGTGGCAGCAGTGGTGGATCATTGGTTTATGGCTTGTTCTGCCCACCCCCATCCAGAAATTCAGTGGTGCTCCTCTGGGCTCGCCTGGTCCTCCCGTAGGTTTTGCTTCGCCCAGACAAGGGAGGCAGGTCTAGGCCTGCTCATGTACTCAAGAGATTCTTCATAGGCTCCTTCGTATATGGGGCGGGAATGTCTCTGCTGCTCATTTATCTAAATTCATAGGGTGTATTTAAAAAGGTGCCTGTCTGATTCTCAAGGTGGTGTTTCAAATAACACCACAGTGACAACAGCAGCAGGAAAACTCCAGCCACGCTCACCCCAGCAAGCAGGACTTTCCCCACTCCGTCTCCATTGTCCCACAAACAATCAGGTACCAGCATCTTCAGTGCCTGGGCAAGAGGAAGGGACTTGCAGTGTGTCCTGAGGCTGAACACCCCCGACTGTCTCAAATCCAGGGTAGCGTCTGCTTTCTCCTCCCTCCAGCTGACAACACCCTGGCCTGTCTTCATCTATAGCTCAGATGAGGGCTGAGCAAAAATCAGAATTCCAGCCTGTGGGAAATTCTGATATTTCAACGCTTGGTTTGGGCCCAAACTGGGACAAAAAGTTGAAAATCCAAAAAGTTTTATTGAATGAAACGTTTGGAAAAAATCTCAGAAATGGTAAAATATTTTGTTTGGTTTGTTGAATTAACTTGAAATGTTGAGTCCGTTTGATAGCTAACTGCATTGCCCTATGTGGCCAAATGGGAGGAGTTGTTTGCCTCTGTTACCCCTGTTCTCCTCTATGGACTGGGATCCTTGGACGGACTACATCTCCCACGATGCATCTGCAGCCATGCGACTCCCATACTGCTTGGATTGGTGCAAAATTTTGTTTTGATTTTTCCTGATGGGAAACTTGAAGGGTTTTGGCAAAAACCTAAATTTTCGTGCTGAAAAATTTTGATTTTTTTTCCAGAAACTGCATTTTCTGTCCCAAAAAACCCCAAACCCTTTTTGACCAGTTCTATCTCTAATGTTACAGTCCTGCCAGTTAATATGCAAGGGTTCCTCCCGACCTTCTGAAACACCAGTGATTTGCCCACAGCTGTTCCTGGAAACCAATTTCAAGCCCAGTTCTGGGAGCTGGTTAGGAGCCACAAAATTCTGAATGGCCCAGGACCTGCTTAGCTCCGTGGCTGCGTCTCCCTCTATTCTGCATCGTATATAATATTTATACACAATATAAATAAATAAATCCCAGCACTTAGAAATAAGCAGCAGGGCAAGGAAAAAAAACAAAACAAAACCCTGTTAGGTCATATCTGGATTCTCTCTCTCTCGCTCTCCTTTCCTGTACATTTTCCAGGATTTTCCCCAGCCTGGCAAACGACAGGTTAATTACATTGGTAGATGAGGCTGACCCTGAAGATGTTCCAGACACTGGTGGGGAGAGAGGAACAGTGAGAAGGGACAAAGAGAGGTTAGAAACCTGGGCGATAAATGACCAAGTCTACTCCAAAATGCGGCTCCTCAGCGGGAGGGGGAATTCCGGGAGAGTCCTCGATTAACCGAGCAATTTCAAGGTGTCATGGAGCAGAGAAGCAGTTGCCTCTCTCTTTGTGTCTGATTCTGGTGCCATCACAGCTGCAATTCCGCACCACTGAGAAACAGGAGGGGATTTGTTTTCTGTTCCTCTTCTCTAAGCAGGGGATTGATTTACGAGGGCAGAGTAGGAGCGCTAGCGACGTAGGGTTTGGACAGGTGCTGGTGAAGGGGGGGGAGGCGGGAGAGAGAGCAGGCTGCGGGGAGAGAGGAGGCTCTTTTGCAGTAATAAAAGCCGGTCTAACGAAGGGGAATTGGGGCGAAATTGAGCAATGGAGGCCGTGTATTAGGGAAAAACAGCATGTTCTGGGCTGTGGAGTCCGTCCTGGCCAAGACCAGGCATTGAACTGGGCCCCTCCAGAGCTAAAACAGGAGTTGGGAGCAGGAGAATACCCGTCCTGGATCCGGGGCTGTAACCGGTGTCCATCCCCTGTGGCTCGGATGCAAAGGGGAACGCGCGGCAAACGCTGAGCAGCGTGTTACACAATCCCTGCCCCCCCCCAGCGAAGGGGCCGACTCCTCATTGCTTGCGCATGGCCACCTGTCCCGTGCGACTGATCTCCCGTCCCTTCCCTGCCCGGATTGCTCCACAGCCTAGGACATCTCGCCACGGGGCGCTTGCCTCGGCCACCAGGCCTGCAGAGAGCTCACGCTCCCCAGGATTGCCTCATGGTTTCCTCCCGCTTCTCCAGTTTCTGTCCTGTCTTGTACTGAGGTTGTCAGCTGTTCAGGGTGGGAACTGGTTTTTTTGGGGTGTGTGTGTGTGTGTGTGTTTTCGTACAGCGCCTAGCGCGCCAGGGCCGGGTCTGTGACTGGGGAACCCCGAGGTGCTCCTGCAATACAAATTTTCCCTCCGTCACTTCTTCCTGCTGCTTCTATTTAGACCCCCCCACACACTCCGGCTCAGCTCCCTGCAGCCCAGAGAAAGAGAGATCTCAGGAGCATGGCTCTTCAGTGGTGGGGATCCTTGGGGGGTGGCGTGTGGGGCACAAGGGGTTGTGGTCTGACGCCTGAAATATCAATAGCTGGCTAAGGGGGGCACATTTGAAAGGGGGTGGGTGAAAGTATTGAGAGAAGGGGCTGCGGGGGCAGCTGCAGGGAGTGGATGTGCAACAGGCAAGGGAATAAAAATGACTCGCAAGTTGAAATGGACGAGAGATGATGGAGTGGGAAGAAGAATAGAGTGATGGGAAAGGGGTGACTTAGGAGAGAAAGCAGGGGCAGGTCAAGGAGCCAGGAGAACTGGAAAATGTAAAGTCGTGTTCACCTGGTGTGAGATTAACTTGTGTGTGTTGGGGGTGGGAGGGGAGAGAGGGGAGTGAACCATAGATACAGGAGCGAAGATGCATCAGGAGATGGAGGGAAAGAAATCCAAGTGAAAGGAGGGTTTTTAAAAAAAAAAAACAAACCCCAGGAGGCAGCATGAGTTAATTTTATTATTGGTGGTGGTTGTTTTTTAGTAACTTGTCTGCTAAAATATTGCCTGCTAAAATCTTCCCTAACCATTAGACCGCACTGCCTACCAGAGATGGACCCAGGAGTCCTGATGTCTAGCATCCCCTACTCTAACCAATAAGCCATGCTTCCTCATAGAATCACAGAAAAGTCAGACATCAAAGACCTATTAAGTCACCTAATTTGGTCAGTATTATTGTTCTGTCTAGCTCCCATTATCCCTCCCCGCTGCCCCAATACACACACACACACAATGCATTTTCCCTTGTTTGGCTGGCGCTGGGAGAGAGATACCAGAGCTAGATCCTTTGCTGGTGATGAGCGTGTATAATACGGATCAGAAGTGCTCTGCAAAATATTTTCCTTTGATTTTCCCTGCTTGTTATTTCTGGGTGTGGGGAGGAAGCGCTGTTGAGGGTGAAGGACAGGTAGAGATCATGTGAAATCAAAACAGCCGCTTCTCTGCCAGTGCCCCCCGGCCCCCTCCCAAGTACTGAAGCGAGCGGATGCTGCTGCTGCATAGCTGGGCTGTGCCTTCCGTGCTTTGTAATGGGGTGTCCCAACCACTAACGCCCTGCATCCGCCAGTCCTGCGCTGTTGCATTCGTAGCCATTAATAGGCGCTTCCGCGTCATCAGGGGCAGCACAACCTAGTGGAGAGAGTACTTGGCTGCGGGTCCGCAGACCGGGGCTCTATCCCCAGCTTTGCCCCTGGCCTGCTGTGTGACTTCTCCTCTCCGTGCCTCAGTTTCCCCTCCCACCCTTTGTCTATTCAGATTGTGAGCTCTGTGGAGCAGGGACTCTCTCTCTCTCTCTCTCTCTCTCTCTGGAGGTGTCTACCCCACACATGAAGGTGTGATTTTTAGCCTGGGGACGCATACCCCTACTAGGTTCGATCTAGCTAGCACCGGTAACATGAGAAATAAAGGCATAGCCGGGCAACCTGAGTCTATACCCAGCAGGTCCCTGACTGGGACAGTTAGCCTGTGCCGAAGCCCATGCTTCCATGTCTTCACTGCTGTTGCTACCCACGCTAGCTAGATTATAGCTGAGATGTGGGTATGCTGCCCCGGGTGCCAGTCTGCCCTTTGTTTGCTGTGTAGGCGTACCCGCTGTGTGTGCACCCTGGGGTGCTGGTCTCAGCTGGTGCCTTGCAGTGCCGTTGTGATGCAGACAGTAGATAACAGGAGTGGGAATAGGAGAGGCGAGCATGGAGGCTGCTCGCCACAGCTAGGCAGAAACCTAGGTCCTCTTGCTGCAACTGTTCGTGTTCTGGTCGCGTCCTAGAGGGCTCAGTCAGGATCGGGGCCCCGCTGGGCTCAGTGAACCCAGAGGAAGGCCCGACTCCTGCCCCAAAACACTTGTGGTGCAACAGAAAGGATGCAACAAAAAGGAGGAGGGGACACGGAGAGAAACGGGAGTAACACTTGGCTACCTCGGCCAACTCTGTGCCTAACTGGATGGCCCTGGGCCACTTACAAGGCTTGTTTAGGGGAAGGGGTTCGCCCCTGACCTGTCAGTCCTTGGCCGGCCGGTTTCTTGCAGGGGTCTCAGCAGAGGTTTGGCGCTGAGCCGCGCTCTCAGAGTGCCGGGGCGTGGAGAGAGAGCAGGGAAGACTGGCGGTTGCTATTGAGATTATAACTGAGGACATAAGTGGATGCTGTTGGGATGAGTCTCCTAACTGGAATGTCAATACAGATGGAGGCAATCTATAAAGGAGTGACAGAGAGGGAAGGAGAGGTGGCAGCTTGTGTCAAAAGTGGTTTATTTTCAGTGCCACTCAGATGAAATTTGACAATGAAGAGTGTGGTGGAGAACCAGGCGCAATGAAACAAAGGGAAAACTGCAGGGGGCACCTCCAGGCCAAGAGCAAACAAATCGCCTCAACTACAGGTTACTCTACTAATAGGGGACTTAATCCTGAGAAATGCATCCCAGGAAGGCTTCTCTTCTATGTAGTGGACGAGTTTATGTCCCAGAAAATCCAACCTGGGTCGACTATTTACTGAGCTGGAGGAACTGAAAAGGGAAACAGACTTGAGGATAGTAGGGGAGCTGTGTCATTGTGGTGCATTGAAAACTGTGTTAAAACTGCAAGCTGTCACTTGAAATTTAAGGGGTTTTTCCTGGTCCTGCTTGCATGCAAGGGGACTCTGTAGGGAAGCATGCAATCTGGGCTTTAAGCAGTTGGTCTGCAGAGAGGAAGCCTAGGGAGTAAGGTGGGTGAGCTGTGCCTCTGTTTTAGGGAGCAGCCTGCTTTGTCTCTCTCTGTTTTTGAGATTCTTGCATGCTAGGGTTCTGGATTTTAAGAAATAAAGTCATGTTACAGCCTTCCAGCAAGAGGATATATGTTTTTATCTAACTTCTCTGTGCGTAGCCATGATCAAAAGTTACCAGTGACGGTGAGATAAGAAATCAGTTAAGGGGAAGTAACAGTGCCAGTGTACTTAACTGCACCAAAGCACATAGAAGGGAATGAAAAAATTCAGAGAGCGAGATGTGGCGGGAGGAAGTGTTAAAATCCATGACCATGGAAGAAGCGGGATTGTAAACACTTCCTTCTGACCCCTAGAAGACAATGCCAGTTGGAACAGACTAACCTTTTTCTGCTGAGGAAGAACGTACTGTAGAAGAACCAGCTGATATGGCTTTGTGGAAAGGAGAATACTGAGAATATATTATGGCTTGCAAGGGAAAGAGAACAACGTAAGGCCTGGTGTCTACACTTAAAAATTAGATCAAACTAGCTGTGTTGCTGAGGGCTGTGAAAAATGTTGCATCCTGAGAGCTGTACTTAAGTTGACCTAACCCCCAGGGTAGACCCAGCTAGGCTGATGGAAGAATTCTTCCCTTGACCCAGCTACCGTGACTTGGCGAAGTCGATTAATGACATTGATGGGAAACCTCCCTTCCGATGATGTAGGAGGTGTCTGGTGGCGTAGCTGCAGCTGTGGTTCTGTAGCGCTTGTGCAGATACAGTCTGAATGGAGTGAGTTGCCACTAACCAGAGAGGCTACGGGGAATAAAGAAGGGTTTTCACAAATCTAGCAAGGGGGGGAGAAAGAAAGCAGACCCGTTAGGTATAGGGGAAGAAATCGATGTGAGTCCCAAAGTGGCTGAGATACTCAACTCCTCTTTAAATCTGTGTATACCAAGACTATTAAAGACGTGAGGAAGACCTTACAAAAATAGCTATTGATAAAGGCCAGGGTAAGGAGATATTGGGAGCTTCTTGAATGGTTAGCTGATCTGGATAAGTGGCCTTCGGGGTATTGAGGGAATTAGCTATTGAATTTAGCTAATCACTGGCACTTTGTTTTTTGTTTTTTGTTTTTAATTATCATCATGATCCGGGAAGGTCCCAGAAGATGCAGGGAGGTGTAGAACCAGTGTTCTGAAGAAAGAAGGAAAATGATCCTAGCAATTACTGTCCAGTAAATAGCTTCTATCCCTAATAAAAGTATTAGCACTAATATAAACAAGCAGTAAATATCCGTGGGAACCACCGTAATAAACAGCAATAAGGTTTGTAAAGCAAACCTCGTTCCGGAGAGTCTGGATTGGTTTGGAGATAAGAAGACCGATGTAGTGGATGGAAGGAATGCAGTAATAGAGCCAGACCTTAGTGGTGTGTCTGATGCCAAGTCTCAAGAAATCTTACAGGGTTTAATTGCTTTCAGTACGGACACTGCCGGGCGGGCATAATGCAGTTTGCAAAGTGGCTGCTGAGAGGGGTAAAGGGACATATATGGCACATCCTTCCCCTGCTCTGTCCAGCTGTAAGTCCTGCGTCTCCTGTGCTGCCCACTGTGGCTCTAGCTGACCGGTTTAAACAAGTCAGGTTCTTGCTGGTCTTCTTTCCCAAACCTCTGTCCGCCTGCCTCTGTCCTTAGAGCAGACGCCTTGGTGCCCTCCTAGAACATCAGGGAAGTTTGTAGCACATTGTGAGCGTGATCCTACATCAGTAGGTAACAGTGTATGTAGTCAAGTATCAGAGGGGTAGCCGTGTTCGTCTGAATCTGTAAAAAGCAACAGAGGGTCCTGTGGCACCTTTAAGACTAACAGAAGTATTGGGAGGTTCTTACCCACGAAAGCTTATGCTCCCAATACTTCTGTTAGTCTTAAAGGTGCCACAGGACCCTCTGATTTTTAGTGTATGTAGTGACGTCTCTAGGTGGGGAAAGATGTCTAGTGGAGTGCTGCATGGCTTGATGTTAGGTGGCTCGGATTTAGTGTCTTTGTTGATCTGGTAGGGCCGAGCTATCTCTGTCTGAGTGGTTTAGTTGGTCCCACTCATGTAGTATCTGAGTATACTCCAGTTTTACTGAAACCCTGTTATCCAAACCACCCTGTTATCGGACTCCCTTCCTTGTCCCCCATGAGTCTCATGCTGGGGGACAAGGAAGGGATGGGGGGGGGGGGACGAGGCTACCCTGCTGCTGAATGACTCCTGCCCCTCTTGATTATCCAAGCACAACCCATGCTCCTCGGAAAATCAAGAGCATGCTGTATATCCCAACACTTGTGTGAGGCAAGGTCATAGTGTTATCCCCATTTTACAGGTAGGGAATTAAGGTACAGAGAGATTAAGTCACACAGGATGTTTATGGCAGAGTAGGGATTGAACCCAGATCTCCCATAGCCCAGGGTAATGGTCTAGCTACTGGACCATCCTTGCTGCCTTTTGAAATGCCACCCACGTACCAAACTGCAAACACCAGCATGGCCAGGTAACTAACACAGAGAGACAGGCAATGGCGATTTGGAGACTTTCATCCCAGAAAGGACTCTCGTGATCATTTAGAGAACACAGGTCAGACAAACTTACCTAATCATTTCTGCGTCAAGCCCATAACTTCTGCTTGAGCTAGAGCAGATCTTGTAGAAAAACATCCCGTCTTGATCTCGAGACTCCATGCGACAGATAATCCACCACCTCTCTTGGCAAGTTCTGGTGGTTAATTACCTTCGTTGTTAAAAGTCCACACCTTACTTCTAGCCTGAATTTGTCTAGCTTCAGCTTCCTATCCTTGCATCTCATTCTGCCTTTGGTGGTGTGATGCTCTGTACCTCGGGGGAACACCCAGCACCCCCATGTTTATCCTTGTAAAATGATTGTGTGGTATCCAATGCAAAGTTTGTCATGTCGGGTGTCTTTGGCAGGCTCATGATGCACTGAGCCGTGTTGTTATAGTAATTGTTGTTAGTGATGTTATAGTAATGTTGTAGGTTATAATTTCAAGTATGTAGTTATGAGGCTGAAAATGTGTCTTCATGGCTTAAAATAAGCCCAGGCAAAAATTCTCCAGGAGCAGAGGGGCAGTTCACACCTCATCAGGGCATGTATGGGACGCTGGCCTAGGCAGCAACAAAAAGATCTGTTGGACTCTCAAGTGAGTCACCCCACATTCCTTTGCCCAGTTTGGGACTGCGATGAGGTAATGTTCACCTGACTCTGAAGAGGGGGGGAAGACAAGAGGGAAGGAAGAACATGATAAAAGGGAGAGACGTTTCCCATGCTCTTCCTCTCTCTTCCACCCCCATCTACAGACATCACCACCAAGAGACTGAAGCGCTGATCAAAGGGGAGAGCCTGGCTGAAGGGCAATCAGCCAGTCTGTGGCGAGAAGCATCTAAGGGCTGGTCTATACTTAGCCGCTAGTTCAGTGGCTGGAAATCGAACTTCCGGGTTCGATTTATCGCGTCTGGTCTGGACGCGATAAATCGAACCAGGAAGTGCTCGCCGTCGACTGCGGTACTCCCTCTCAACGAGAGGAGTACCGCGGAGTCGACGGGGGAGCCTGCCTGCCGCGTGTGGACCGCGTCTGAACCGCGGTAAGTTCGAAGTAAGGTATGTCGACTTCAGCTATGTTATTCACGTAGCTGAAGTTGCGTACCTTACTTCGACTTGGGGGGTTAGTGTAGACCAGGCCTAAGTTTGTAAGGGCATTGAAAGTGTTAAGGTCAGGTTAGAATGCGTTTTGCTTTTATTTCATTTGACCAAATCTGACTTGTTGTGCTTTGACCTATAATCACTTAAAATCTATCTTTTGTAGTTAATAAATCTGTTCTACCTGAAGCAGTGTGCTTGGTTTGAAGCATGTCAGAGACTCCCCTGGGGATAGCAAGGCTGGTACATATCAATTTCTTTGTTAAATTGACGAACTCGTGTAAGCTTGCAGTGTCCAGCGGGCATAACTGGACACTGCAAGATGGAGGTTCTTAGGGTTGTGTCTGGGACTGGAGATATTGGCTAGTGTCATTCGGTTGCACAATCCAAGGAGCAGCTTACATGCCAGAGGCTGTGCGTGAACCGCCCGGGAGTGGGGGTTCTCACAGCAGAGCAGGGTAAGGCTGGCTCCCAGAGTGAAGGGTTGGAGTGGACCGGATAACACCAGAGGGGAACGTCACAGGCAGCTGGAAGGAAGAGCCCCTGCTGTGAGAAATCTTTCCCCCTTGTCAGTACTTATAGACCGTGATCAAGTCACCTCTTAACCTTTTCTTGTATACACTAAATGGATTGAGCTTCTGTAGTTTCTCACTGTAAGGCAGGTTTTCCAGACCTCAGATCAGTCTCCTCGCTCTTTTTGGAACCCTTTCCAATTTGTCCACATCCTTAGTAGACACAGTGTCTAGTAACGGTCTCACCCTGCTGTATATTGTACTGTGTGCTGTCATACCACCTCCCTATTGCTACCTGATGGTCCTCTGCTTATCTGTCCAAAGATCGTGTTTGCCCTCTGAGCCGCAGCATCACACTGGGAGCTCCTATTCAGCGGGTTATCTACCACCACTCCTCTGTCCTTTTCAGTCTCGCTGCCTTCCCGGAGACAGATCCCTGTCCTCGAAGTGTGACCTACATTCTTTGTCCCTAGATGTATGACCTTGCGTATGCCTGTGTTTAAAAAGCATCGCGTTCGACTTAGAAAGAGGATAGCTGGTAGATCTGAGGGAGGAGGGGGAAACGATCCACAACACGGTACCCGGGGGAAGAGAGAATTCTGGGAAGGGTGGCGGGGGGGAGAGGGTTCGACGCTGTAACTGACAAAACGCAGGTAAGTGTTTGCAGTGGGATGCGGTGAGGGAGAGACTGCCTGTGCAGCGACCTCACCGTTCCAGAGCAGGGATGCAATACAGCCCTAGGGAGGCTGCCTTTGGGTTGTTCCAGTCACTCCTGGGATCAAGCTGCAGGTGAATGGCTGTAAGCTTAGGGAACAAGACAGCGGACAGTAGTCTGGGCTGGAGGGGACTGGCTCCCTGGGGAGAGAGGGTGTCTCGCTCGGCTTGTTGTGGCTGTGTTTGCCCACCTGCCTTGGGATTGTGATTGCTCTTGGAGCTGATGGCTTTGCCCTTCTGTCCCTGTTGCTCCCAGCTCCTTTCCCTGATTGGCTTCTTGTTGCCCTGTGACCATTTTGGGCTTAATAACTTGTGACCTATTTCAGCCCTCTCCTCGCCACTTGACACTTCCCAGCACTGAAATGCATGAGCCACTTCTCTGCCCCAGGCCTTCGTTTTCCCACGTCCCCTTGGATCTCGGTTTGCTCAGGTATTTGCTTGATCCTTCCAGTAAATCCGCAGCCCATGAAGAGGGCTGGTTCTGTGGTCGCCCCTCTGCGGCACTCCACTAGTCGCTCCCAGAAGCTGGAGCCATTTCCTTCTGCCACCGCTCTCTGGCCTCGGTGCCATCCTGGCTTTTAGCCAGCAGAGTCTGGCAGCATGGCCGTGCTTGCTAACAACATAGAGTACTCTTCTATGGCAGCCAAAGCTGCCTTGGCATCCACAAAGTCTGGCTCTGGTCTCGTTTATGCTGGTGGGGCTCAATTTATTGTTGATCTATGAACCTGGAGGGGCTGGGCCAGGGCTCTGAGGTGCCACCGGGCGTTCTCTCTCACACGTGCTTCCCTAGCTGGTTCTTGCTCATGCGCTCAGGGTCTAACTGCCATATGTAGGGTTGGGAAGGAATCTCCTCCCCCCCTCCAGGGCAGAAGGGCCGTCACTTTGGTGTTAAGCTGTCCTGCTGTGACTCCGGCATGAGCAGACTGTTAGAAAGCAGAGCACAACCCTCAAATTGGTTGTGAGTTCTATACTTGGACTGCACCAACGAATTACCAAGTGTAAGCTCCTCTGTTAGGCACTATAACAGCTTAAACAGGGAGTCACAGACAGTCCCCTTGGGTACTCCGATCTGTCTCACCATTCGGGCAAGTATCAGAGGGGTAGCCGTGTTAGTGTGGATCTGTAAAAGTGACAGAGTCCTGTGGCATCTTCTAGACTAACAGACGTATTGTAGCATAAGCTTTCGTGGGTGAATACCCACTGCGTCAGACGCATTCGGGTAAGCTTACCTTTGTGATAGATAGGTCTCTTACACCAAGAATCTCAGCAATATTCAGGTTATTCCCAGTCCCAAAGGGCCAGTCACTTATCCCAGCTCAGTTGCACCTTAGATCTCACACCAGAGACAATGCTGATAGCCAATACTGTAATAAACTATCTACGGATTTATTAAATAGGAAAAGGAATCGAGAGAGTTATTTACAAGGTTAAAGTAGGGAAACGTGCGTACACAAATGAGTTACAATCTTAAGTTTCAAAAGGTAATAGGAGCTTTTATACTCAGCAAGCTCCATATGTCCTTTAAGGCTAAGCCACTGAGGATCCCTTGCTTATGCTTAGAAAACCTTGCTCACCAGAGTCCGAGCAGCACAGAGATCCAGTTCCTTCTTTTTAGGGTGTTTTACTCCCCTTCTCCCATGTGCCGTGGACTGCAAACTCAGCTGATGGGAGGAATCCACTTGCACGACTCATCTTCGTGAGTGGGAGAAGAGCAGCATAACCATGACTTTTGTCCTCTTTAATGTCCCACAATAGTCCGTCTTGCGTCAATGGGTGCTGGGCGTAACACCTTTTGTTGGAGGTCAGCGCTTTACCCTAGGATTAATGTATGCAGCAACTCACAAGCTTTTAATAAAGTCTAAACACTTTTTTTATAATCATACTACCTATTTTAACAATACTAACACAGTGATGAGCCAGACTGATTCCAGCTATGTATTTGTAAGTATTCATAGAATCATAGAAGATTAGGATTGGAAGAGACCTCAGGAGGTCATCTAGTCCAATCCCCTGCTCAAAGCAGGATCAATCTCCAACTAAATCATCCCAGCCAGGGCTTTGTCAAGCCAGGGCCTTCAAAACCTCTAAAGATGGAGATTCCACCACCTCCTTAGGTAACCCATTCCAGGACTTCACCACCCTCCTAGTGAAATAGTGTTTCCTAATATCCAACCTAGACCTCTCTCACTGCAACTTGAGACTATTGCACCTTGTTCTGTCATCTGCCACCAATGAGAACAGCCGAGCTCCATCCTCTTTGAAACCCCCCTTCAGGTAGTTGAAGGCTGCTATCAAACCCCTCACTCTTCTTTTCTGCAGACTAAATAACCCCAGTTCCCTCAGCCTCTCCTCATAAGTCATGTGCTCCAGCTCCCTAATCATTTTCGTTGCCCTCTGCTGTACTCTCTCCAATTTGTCCACATCCCTTCTGTAGTGGGGGGACCAAAACTGGACATAATACTCCAGATGTGGGCTCACCAGTGCTGAATAGAGGGGAATAATCACTTCCCTCGATCTGCTGGCAATGCTCCTACTAATGCTGCCCAGTATGCCGTTAGCCTTCTTAGCAACAAGGGCACACTACTGACTCATAGCCAGCTTCTCGTCCACTCTAATCCCCAGGTCCTTTTCTGCAGAACTGCTGCTTAAATAGTCGGTACCCAGCCTGTAGCAGTGCATGGGATTCTTCCGTTATAAGTGCAGGACTCTGCACTTATCCTTGTTGAACTTCATCAGATTTCTTTTGGCCCAATCCTCCAATTTGTCTAGGTCACTCTGGACCGTATCCCTACCCTCCGGTTTATCTACCTCTCCCCCCAGCTTAGTGTCATCCATGAATTTGCTGAGGGTGCAATCCATCCCATCATCCAGATCATTAATAAAGGTGTTGAACAAAACCAGCCTCAGCACCGACCCCTGGGGCACTCCGCTTGATACTGGCTGCCAATTAGACATGGAGCATTAATCACTACCTGTTGAGACCGACGATCTAGCCAGCTTTCTATCCACCTTATAGTCCATTCATCCAGCCCATACTTCTTTAACTTGCTGGCAAGAATACTGTGGGAAACCGTATCAAAAGCTTTGCTAAAGTCAAGGTATATCACATCCACAGCTTTCCCCATATCCACAGAGCCCATATTCAACTGAGGCACGGGGACCTTGACATGAGCTGGTCTTCCAGCATCACCGTTGGGATGAGGGTTGGTTGCTTGTCGGGATTATCTCAGTTATTGAATTCTCTGCCATTGCAGAGGCATTGGTGCAACTTGGTCCCTCCTATTCTGTGCTTGTGGCACATAATAGTTTAGTCTCCTGTGGGCTGTAATACGTCGATCTAATTTAGGCTGCTGGGTTTAGTGTGCAGGTGCTGGGTGGTGTTGGCCTGTGATATACAGGAGATCAGACTAGATGATATGGTGGTCCCTTCTGGCCTTAAACTCTATGACTCTCTGACCGAGCTCTGCGCTGCCTCTACAGGAGCCCTCTGGCACAGCGGCTATTCCAAGGTCAGAGAGAGGGTGTACTGAGAGAGTGGGCATGGGAGGAGGTGTGGCTGAAGCAACCCTATGCCCTGATGAAGCAATGGCCCATAAGGGCCACTGAATCCAGGGAATAAGTTAAAGCAGCCCTCAGGGCGCTCTAGTCTGCCCTGGGGTTGTTTAATTAGGGGAGTTGCAACCCCCCCTCTGGCCCTGATGCCAGTGCAGGGGGGAATTTGGCATGCTGGTTCCAGTGGGTTTGCTCCTGATTTACAGTCGCATAAGAATTGGGCCCCCATAACTAACTGGCAGCAAACAACAGCTTTCAACGACAATCGAGTAAAGCATCCCCATTCTCCATAGGGCAAAACTGGGACTTCTGGGGCATTCGTTCAGTCTGGAAATGGGCTGTGCCTCTGTAGCTCCCGTGTGGCCAAGAACGGGCTGCATTGCGGGATTTCATTTTCCTGACAAAGGTGGGGCAAGAATGACCATTGTCTACAAAAACATGAATTATTATTGTTGTATCTTATGGGTTTTGACAAGCCTGAAAGTCCTCTCTCTTCCCCCACCCCTGCCCAACATTGACAAGCTGTCCAACAAAATCCAAGCTGGGTCAAAGATTGCAATAGGGGGCAATGTATTCAGATGCCAGAAGGTGTCTGTTGGGATGGTGTTAAATTATTATAAATCCCAGTGGTTGGCATGAGTGTGGTAAAGCGTGGTAAGTTTAAATTTGCTGAAGAATTCTGGAAGCAGGGTTCTCTCAGCATCAAACAGGCCATATAAAAAGTTAGTAAAAAAGCGAACATTGCACTTGAATATTGACCCAACTGTGTACTTTGAACGTGTGTACTTGTACAGATGTAAAAGGGCTGTGGTCACAGTCAGTCGTGTTCATCAAACAAATTATGCAAAACAACATATAAATGGTAAACTTAGAACTACCTAACCTGGGTCAACCGACCCTGTAAAACTGCAAAGCCACAAAAGTTGCCTCAAAAAGTAATTAATTAATAAGCAAATGATTAATAAAATAGTAAATGTCAGTCGGCCCTCAGTCTGTCCATAGTGTCCCTTCCAAAAATATTATTAAAAAAAGTTATGTAATGCCAACATAGCCTATTTTGAGAACATGTAACTCTTCAAAAAGGGGTATAAATATTGAAAACTGTCATAGGCTCAGCTCTCACCCTAATTAACATCTAAAAAGGCCCGTAATGCTGTTAAACAAAGAACCCAGGGTAGCCAACAGCCTGCTCTGGGAAATACTTAACAAACCAAGTGTTTAAAAAAGACAAACCAAACCAAAAACAAAGGCCTTCATCTAAAACGGGTAGCTATACCAGCTTTGTTTGCCAGTCAAAATAGTTGCAAGGCCAACATAGTTACTAAGAAATTATGCTTTAAAAATTAAGGCTTATTAAAAAGTAGCGTTGCATAACCTTTTGCTGCCTGTCGGTAATTCTTTCAAATAAATAGCTTTGCATTTAAAAAACAAAACCAAACCACCCTAAATCTGGGGTTTTACTGGCACTACTGCTGTAATTTCTGCCCAGCTGTGGGCCAATACCGGTCCCAGCCCTGCGAGGTTTAGCAAGGAATTGTATTAGATCTGCTCTTATTTAATGGCTTCATGACTGATCTAGAAGGAGCAGGCAGTTCTCATAAAGGTCAAGCTAATGAAATTCACAGATGATACTAAATTGGGAGAAACTGCACAAACCACGGACGACCAAGACATCCAAAAGGGATCTGTGGAAATGATAAACATAGGTGTGAGGAGAAGGCAAAATACAGGTTACTGCGAGGGAGAATTTGAAGCCCACGAGCTGACCGATTTCAGTGCAGGAGAGAGAGGGCAGATTTTCCAACAGGCTCAGCGCGTTGGGTGTTGAACTTTTTGGACAATCTGACTGCAAAGCTGGGTGCTGAGCGCTGTGAAATCTGACCCCGGGGGTTTCCATTTGGGGCAGATGCCATCTTTTTGTTCTGTTTGCGCAGCTCCTGGCACAACGGGACCCTGATCCACGCCTGGCTCCTGGGTGCTGCTGTGGCACCAATACAGAATAATAGTAACAGAAAAGCCATAGCTATTAGAAAACCGCATGTGTGGTGGTTTTAAAGCACATTAGGAAGAACTGGATCCGATCCCCACTGCCCAGTCATTTATACCTGGTCAAAATGCTACCAAATGATGGGTGTGAATGACCAAGGTGCTTGAGAATCAGGCCCAGTGTTTTCAAAATACAAAAGATTAAGAATACCAGCGCTTATGGGGAAGCTACCTGTGATGCTCATCAGCTGAGCATGCTCCAAACCCTGCTTGTTGAGGGTGCAGTTCCCTCCCCCTGCCACGTGTAGGATCCAACAAAAGATGTATATGCCACGTATCCTCTTCTTTGGAGGGCGTCAACGGGGCATGAGTGGTGCTGAGGCGTCTTGCCCACCAGTCTGCACAGGTGTAAAGTTCTCCACCAGCGTCTATACCGGGGTAGGCAACCTATGGCACGCGTGCCGATTTTCACTGGCACTCATGCTGCCCAGATCCTGGCCACCGGTCCGGGTGGGCTCTGCATTTTAATTTAATTTTAAATGAAGCTTCTTAAACATTTTAAAAACCTTATTTACTTTACATACAGCAATAGTTTAGTTACATATTATAGACTTATAGAAAGAGACCTTCTAAAAACGTTAAAATGTATTCCTGGCACGCGAAACCTTACATTAGAGTGAATAAATGAAGACTCGGCACCCCACTTCTGAAAGGTTGCCGACCCCCGGTCTATACTACCCTCGCAGTTGTCGAGCTTGTAAAGTGCAGGAGTGGGAAGCCCTGAGTGGGGTTTTAAGGGGAAAAGCAGATGATTCAGACTAAACAGGGAATTTAAAATACAGGAGACTTGACACTGGAGTGTTGACAACAGTGACAAAGTCAGGACAGGAAGATGTTTAGGTTCTCATGGTAACATTCGCCCAAAGCCTGAAGCTCCTTCACCTCGTAAATTACTAACCCAAGCTTCTCCACGGTAAACAAATATTCTCCTTGGGAACATCTTTCCCGGATAAATAGACCCCCCCCCCCCCCCGCCTTGGTATTTTCATGCATTTCAAAACATCGGAGCAGTTCACAATCCAAAACAAGCAGCGTTTAGCTCCTGCTGCGAAGGGAACGAGTTAGGCACCAGAAAGACTGTCATTTTAACGGTTCTCCTACAAAGGAAGGTGTTACAGTAAATTTGCTTATTTCACCAAAGGAGAATCCGATGGGTTTGATGGAAACCGGATGAGACAGGCTCGGTAAATGGGTTTTGCTGGCCGAATTGAAAGCAAAGAAGCGTGCACGTGTGGTGGTGGCTGGTCAAAAATTGACTCTGGAAGGAATTCAAAGGCAGTGAGTTAGCGAGCCCCTGAAACAACCTCTCTCTGTAGCCATCTAGGTACTTACACGGTCCTCATCACCCGGGTGCCTCTCGACAAAGGCAACTGAACTCGGAGAGCAGGCAGCCAGTCCTGCTGCTCCATCAGCTCAGTGACCGAGGGGTTGGGGATTGGCTGCTGGGTCGGGATTTGCTTGGATGATGCTGGAATAACGCTTCTGTAGTCTACAGTGCTTGAGTGGATCTGGGGCAAGCAGATGGGTACCTAGCCACTTTCTCCTTGGGCTTTGTTCCCTGCAGAGCTGCTGCTGGCCTCATCTTCTCTGCACCAGCCAGCAGAGTTGGTCAGGTGTGGAGGGGAGCTTTTATTACACCCCATAGAGTGGGAAGAGCTGCTACCCAGTCTATGATGCCCATGGGTCCCGTGGAGAAATTGACTCAGCTAGAATTGCTCCGGAGGTGGGGAACTCCGGCCGTAGCATGGCCTCAGGATGGGCTGTGGCTTAAAATCTGCTCTTGAACGCAGAGCCAGGCTGGGTTAGGACTTGGATGGGGAACTGCAGGCAAAACACTGCTGTTGGAAATTGGGGGGGAAAACTGGCTTTCTTCCCCCCAAGCTGCACCCAAGAAATGCCCCTCCCCCAAGGGGACAGCCATCACTAGAGTTGCCCTCTTTTAGGCCTGGTCTACACTACGACTTTAATTCGGATTTAGCTGCGTTAATCCGAATTAACCCTTCACCCGTCCACACTACAGAGCCAGTTAATTCGAATTAAAGGGCACTTAAAATCGATTTCTGTACTCCACCTCGACGAGCGGAGTAGCGCCTAAATCGATTTTGTTAATTCGAATTAGGGTTAGTGTGGCCGCACACCACCGAATTAATGTGGTTAAAAACCGAATTAATGTGCTTAGTGTGGCCGCGTACAATCGAATTTATACAACCTGTTTCCCAAATTCGAATTATCTAAATTCGGATTAATCCCGTAGTGTAGACGTACCCTCTGAGAAGGCGTGAAGCTGAGGTCTTGGCTGCTTGTCGGGGCCAGGTCCTCAGTTGGTACAAATCAGTATTGAAATCAGTGGAGTGACTCCAAGTTTACCGCAGTCAAAGGGTCTGGCCTGGGGTGTCCGCTAGGGAGTCCTGGCCAAATTCCAGTTTGGATTGTTACCCTCTGACTGGGTTTCCCCGCGGTGGTCATTTTCTGAGCTGCTGGGAGTTTTGTTCTCCGTGTAAACAGTGGTTGTAGGTGCCTGCCCCCCCCCCCCCCCCCCCCCCCCCCCCCCCCCGAGATGGCTGCATGACATTCCAAGGGGAGGGGCTGGTGGGGCTAAGTGATTTCCCTAGAGGGTCACAAACTAAGGTCTTTCCCAGGGAGTTTTGCTGGAGTCACCTCAGGGTCGGACCCCTCCCTTTGTGCAGTCGGGTAGGAAAGCACTTGGGATGCAAGGCGCTGTAAGGTGAGATCATTGGGGCAAACCTCCAGGGTCGCGCTGGTGTAGCTGAGAGCCCATCATCCTTAGGTGACTTTCCCTCTCAGAGGAGGCTGCAGGATCAGCAGCGCCAGGAGCTCTGGGGCTTGCTCAGGGTGGGTTATTGCCTGTGGCCCCAGAGGCAGCGTGACCAGAGTGCCCCTTGGAAGCAGAGATCTGTCGCCCGTCATTAGCTGGCCTGGAGGAAAGGGAAACATGAAAAGCCAAAGGGCCCAAGTGCCAGAGCCCGCATCAGAGTCACTTCCCCTGGCCCCTGCTTCCCTGGCCTCTTTCGGGCTTGGCCTGGGGCCGGCGAAGAGTCAGCACCTGGGGATGCGTCCGTATGCTCGTGCCCTGCCGTTGCCAAAGGGACGTCCTATTTTCTATGCTAATGTGCTCCACGTGCTGGCCCATTATTCCAGACGCTTCAGAGCCTCGCTGCCCATGGCTCGTGATTTATCTGCTCTTCCTCACCTCTCCTTGGCGGGCTGCTGTCCTTCCACCTCGCGGACCCTCTCCACCCTCTCCTGCTCCCTGATCGGCTGGGCCCCAGCACGTGTGTGTGTGTGTGTGTGTGTGTGTGTGTGTGTGTGTGTGTGTGTGTGTGTGTGTGTGTGTGTGTGTGTGTGTCCTGTGCTAGTTTTGTGGTGTCTCCTTCCAGAGGGGCAAGCCAGTGACAGGTGCAAAGGGCCCTGGGAGTGTAATTTAGGGGAGAACGGCAAATCTCATTCAGGCCCCAAGGACAATGAAGGCGCTGGAGCAGCCCCGGTATCTCACAGGCGGGAGAGAGCGAACATGCGGGCGATGGAAAGCCATGCAAATAGGGGCTTTGATCTGCCTTCTGAAGGAGCCGGGGCTGGAGCATTGTTCCTATCACATCACATCAGTTTCACATTCCTCATGCAGGAGCGCTCAGCGCTTTCAGGGTCGGACAAAAGAACTCGGGGAGACGAACAAAGGGGGGCTGCTCTACCTCGCGCAGAATAGAGGGAGAGGTTGAATTGCTCTCTTGGCAAGTCATGGAAAAGGGGTCGTCGGCAGCGGCTGCATTTTAAAGCACTAGCTGGAAATTTTTCTTTTAAAAATAATGGGTTTTTTTGTTTGTTTTATTTTGTGGCTGGAGGGATTGCTATTTATTGTTTTGGCCGGAGGAGGAGGGGAGATAAATAACACAGATGATAAAGTTGAAAGGCTGGAAATGACCTGTGGGGTTTCGGTCCTCATGTCCCTTTCCCCCATGAGAACCGAGTGGGGAGAAATGAAGTATCATAGGACTGGAAGGGACCTCGAGAGATCATCTAGTCCAGTCCCCTGCACTCACGGCAGGACTCAGTATTATCTGAGTATCATTTTGGAAGGACCGGCTGGTGTAGTGTGTGTGTGGTGGTGGCGGTGATTACTCTGACTTCTCTATATTTTATATACGGTTTGGGATGGGTGATACAATATCCTTAGATTTTTTGATCAATCTGCGCTGTCCGCAGATCACGTGTTTGGGCTAGTGAGTTTCCAGGCTGGTTTTGCAAAGCCTGTGACGATGGCAGGCCGCCGCGCGGGCGAGTGGCGTTGGGCAATTGTCCCTTTTCATGATGTTCCCCAAAGCATTAGGGGTGAAGTCACTGAAGTTAGAAAAGAGAGATCCAGGGCGTGGGCTAGAAGAGAGGGGGCAGCTGTTTGCTGGAGAAGGCAGGCTGCTCCTACCAAGCAAGGAGATTGGTCCTGAGACGGGCCGGTTACGTATCCCAGGCTTTAGGAGCCGCAGCTGAGAGGCCATGGATGCTTCTCTGAAGAAGTTGCTCTTCCCTGCTGAGGAGACTGTGGCGGCAAAAGAATTTTGACGGTTTTCTTTCGACGTGGCGTATTTTACTATCAGCGAAGAGAGGAATACTAAGGGGCGCCGCATACAGCTAGGGACTGCGTGAGCATGCCCTCTGCACACGCGTGTGCACACACGCTGTCCCCGTCCCCCCCAGCTTGGCTCCGTCCCAGCACCTCAGTCCTGACCTACCGCCTGGATTGCTGATCTGTAACCCCCACCCCTGCTTTTCCGGTCCTGACGGCACTCACGCTCAGATCCACCGGTGTGCCTTAATCGCAACCCACAGGCTCTGCCCCCTCCATCCCTCGGGGCTCCCCTCACACAGCTCTGCGGTGCCCCCCACCCCTGCACTTATTCCTCTCCTGGGCTACAGACAGTATAAAAATGCTGCGTAAAAATCACACCCGGAACCAACGTTATTTTACTGGCAAAAGTGTCTTGCGTTGCCCAGGCCTGTGCCCCCTTCTGCTATTCCGGCCCTGGGCTCCCTGCGCCCAGCTCCACCGCTGACCCGCGGCCCCCCTTTCCCCTTCCTGTTCCAGCCCTGGGCCTCTCCTGGTGAAAGACTGTCAATCAAAGCGGAATTGTCTGGTGGTTTTGTGATGTGGACAAACTCCCACTAAGGAGTCAAGGGCCAGGCTGAGACCTTTAAACCCACTTCCATTGGTGTCTTAAATCAAACAGGAGCCCGGGTCCTGGGGTGCGGGGGATGGGGGCTGTCCCAGCGACCCAGGGCGCCCCCTGCAGGAAGTTTAGAGTTTGTTTCCCGTGAACTCCGTTATTAATCAGCTCGGTGGATGGTGCCTGGGACCCTTTGCTGTTCTGTTATGCCCCTCCTGGTACAGTTGCATTCACAAGGGGTTAGTGGAGGCTCCCCCCACACCGGAGATCCTTTAATGCAAATCCCATGGGAGAGGATAAACAGGTGTGAGGAGAATATTCCCCATCCAGCTGCCAGGGAACGAGGGAGAGCGGGGGCAAGGTTCATGCTATGGTGATGAAACCCAGCAAAGCCGGAGCTCCGGGATCCAATTCTCAGAATGTGTGTGGTTGCGGGGGACACATGAAGAGTTCACTGTCCCTGTCCTCATGCCCTTGGCTTTCTTGCTGCCCTCCCAATACCACCCGACCAGAACTGCAGTCCCAGCGGAGGGCTCTGTGGTGTCGGCAGCCGTCGCCCCTCGGCGGATCTCAGCGGCTGAAGATGGCGGCCGTGCAGGGCTAGGATCTCCCCTGAGAGTCCGGGATGGGGGGGAGTGTTTGGGAAACAGGGGCCCCAGTGGTGCGGGGGCCTCATCAGTGGTGAGGAAGGCGGAAGGGCAGGTCAGTCTGGTGGAAACGGCACTAGATTGAAACTCATGAGATGTCAATCTAGCTCCTGGTTCTTCTGCCCCAGCCTCCCTGGGCCGGTTGCTTAGTGTCTCTTGGCGTCTCAGTTACCAGGCAGCAAGGCCGTTGTGTGTGTGGAGTGGGAGCTCTGAGGGCCGCAGCATCCCCTGAACCTGGGGGCGGGGGAGCTCTCCCTCATCCCGGAGCAGAGGAGGGTGGGCCTTGCTCCTGCTAGCTTCCCACCATCACCGCCCATGCCGCCTCTGATGGCCACTGTAGCGCCATCTAGTGGTCACCTGTCAAGGACTGAGGCCCCAATGTGCTGGGCGCTGTACTGAGCGGTAACCGAGACAGCTCCTGCCCCACAGAGCTCACCATTACAGATGCGACTCAACGGGTGGGTGAAATAAACAGGTCATGGGAAGGGAAGGGGAGACCAGGAATCTCCTTCTCTTCTTCGATCTCTCAGATGGGATGGCCTTCGGGGCAGGGACTGTGGTGTCGCCAACCCCAAGGATTCAGAAATCATATGTCTGCCCCCTGCCCCCAAATCAGAGGTGGTTTAACTACCAGGAGATTTTTTTTTTTTTTTTTAATAACAATTTTTTTTTTTTTTTTTTTTTTTTTTTGGGGTTTGGGCCTGTTGGGGTCACATCCCTCAGCTTTTCTTTACCATCATGGAGTCTGGCAGTGCAGCCCAAGTCAGGGTCCTACGGTGGGCGGCCGGCGGGGCTCATTCTGGCAGGCCCACGCTCTCCGGGAAGCCCGACTGGATTCCACGGGGACTTCCGAAGCAGACTTCTAGCCATCAGGGAAGACAGAGCTGCTTGGATGTGAGTCACCAGCTCCCCTGTGCTTTTAACAGAGTGCCAATGTTTGACACAACCATTACGTTAAATTAAGCCCTATGTGCTTCAAATGGATTCTGAGACTTCTGACTGACTCGCTATTAGCAGAGCTGTCTGTTCTCCCCTTCGGCTCTCTCTCTCACTCTTCCCCCCCCCCCCCTCCCCCCCCTCTCCCCCCGCTTTTCCTCCTCTTCCATTTAATACTGTCTCATGTGCAGGTAGTTTTACTGCTGACATTTAAAAGCAGCGGGCCAGGGCTCACGGAGATGCTTGGCATTTGGAACTGTTGCAGCTGTCTGGGAGCTTTCCCCAGACCAGTGGCCCTTCTCCGGTGGCTGTGTGTGGGGCTTTGCCCAAGGGCTGCCACTCATGGAGGGGTGGTGGTGTGATGCGCTGGGCTCCCGTCTGTTAACCATGGGAAGTTCCTGTCCCCGGCGGACCAACCATCTCCCCGCCATCCCTAGTCACTGGAGTGCTGAGGTTGGTTGTTTACTGCAGAGGCTGCTTTGTGCTGGGGGATTTCCAAACACCGAGGAAGAATGTTCTCTGCTCCCAGGCGAAGGGCAGGCAAGCAGACAGAAGCAAGGGGAATTGGAATAGCAAGAGGCGGTTTCTAGCCGAGTCACTTTGGTTCACTTCAGGCACCGTGGCAGAAGTCCGCTTTTGAGAGGGACTCATCTCTGGCCAGGGTGGGGGCCTCTTGGAAGAGCTCCAGGCATAGTTGGGTGGTGTGTGGATAAGGGCAATTGCAGAGGTGGTAGACAGGAGGTTGGGTCTGGAATGGTGGAGCGGTGTGGGGGGCGGGGTCAGGATAGAGGGGCATTGGGAGAACTGTGTGTCTCAAGGAACCAGGACTGGAAGAGCAGTGGGGGAGGCTATGGGGGAGGACTGAAGGACATCCATAGAGCTTCCAGATGCGGCTGGGAGACCATCATGTGCTGAGAGGCAGGACCGGGGGGCATCGGCAGAGCTGAGCGTGTGGCCCGGGGGGCCAGGACTGGAAGAGCAGGGGACACTGCAGCGCCGGGGCAGGATAAGCTGGACGAAGAATGTGAGGAGGAGGGTGAAGAGCAGGTGGCCAGAAAATGGGTGTGCATTGCACTAGGATGCACGTACCAGAGTCCTGCCAATGCCCTCCTCCCCGTCACTGCGGGCGCACAGCCTGCTGAGTGCCTCCCCGATGGAGACGCCAGGACATCCGCACTGGCTTTGTCGTTGCTCTGTGTGACAGCTTAAAAAACAGTCGCTGCAAACAGAAACGGGGACTTTCATAGCGATCGCTGTGTTTACAGGTCCTTAGACCGCCACCGCCGTGTCATGGGGCCACACCACTCTGCACTCACAGCGGCATCTTCAGGGATCCCATTGCAGTCGCCACCTCTGCCATCTCTCCTGCCCTGCCGTGGTCCTTCTAGTGCCTTGTTTGCATCCACACACCTGCTGCCTCCCCGCCTTGGTGTCTGCCACCCCACTGCTCCATTTATCACACCGCTCTCTGCTGGTCGGTGTCATTTCTCCATCGCTCTCCCAGTAGCATGGAGGTTGGAGGGAAGAGCACAGGTTGCAGGAGGGAAGGGGTTGGAGGAGACGCCAGGAAGTCTGTGTGTGTGCACATGGCTGGAATGCTAGTTGCAGCACCTCTATAAATAATTCCCTTAGTAAAGAGCCAGCTTAATTTTAATAATGATATAATCATCTCTAGCTCTTATATAGCACATATCCTAGGCGTGTCATCCTCCAGGATTGTCCTGGAGTCCCCGGGAATTAAAGATTAATCTTTAATTAAAGATTATGTCATGTGATGAAACCTCCAGGAATACATCCAACCAAAATTGGCAACCCTAATTTCATCAGTAGATCTCAAAGAGCTTTACAAAGGAGGTCAGAAACATGGAATCCTTTGTTATAACCCAGCACATGGTACAGGATACATTTCCCTTAGTTGATGGGCGCAGTTTTTCTCTGTTATCTTCTCCTTTCTCAATAGCATCAGATTCATTTCTGCCGACACGCTCAATGTCATCTGCTCATTCCCTGGGGCAGGGAGTAGGTACCGTCCTTCATTTGCATCCTCACTTTCTGCCTCATTGCCCAAGCAATATCACATGCTTTGACGTCATCACCCAGGCGGCTGGCACCCTCTCTGCCCCATTAGCTCCATGGGAATCAGCGGTGAGCTGCGGGACTAGGGGAGAGAGAGCAGCATTGAGCTTGTATCATTGTAGAAAGGGGAATAAGTTTGTCCTTTGAAGGGAACCTGTGGCAGTTAGTTATTGTTAATAGAGCTGGTGGGGATCAGTGAAAATCCCCTGAAACTTGTTGAGATTTTGAAACAATTTTCCCTGCTCTAGGGATGAAAAGACAAAATCTTGAAAATTTTCTTTCTCCCTCTCTCACACACACGCGCACACACACTGGTCTGAGTCAATTGAAATGTTTTGCTTCGATTTCAGCCACTTTTTAATTTATTTATTTTTACTCCGACAAGCTTACATTTTGAAACAAAAAGTCATTTCAAACTGGAATTTTTCCGTTCAAAAATGTCAATATATTTTGACAACTTCAAAACTTTTTTTTTTAAATTTGTTGGCATCATAATTCGTCTAAACCGACCCTTTCTCACGATTTTGGTGAATCGGCATTTTCTGGGGAGGGAAAGTTTGTGCCACAGTGCTCAGAACACTGTGAGTAACAGCCCCATTCCTTTGGTTTTAAACATCCATGTTTTTGGCAGCGAACAGTCGGTTTCCCATTTCCCTTTTAAATCAGCAATGACGGTGAAAATAGGGCATAGCCTTGCGTATTGGCACTGGGAGGGGGAAATACCAAACTTGAGAGAAGAGAAATCCTGATATAAAACCTCCAAGCCAATAAATACAAGATGGGACCGGTGTGACTGAGACGCATGTAGGAATGCGGGAGTTACAGGATGCTCTGCATTAAAGTGTGTTGAAAAAACTGTGCTCTGCTTTGATATTTGAGAAATGGTCTGTGCTGATGTGCTTATTACTGTGTCTCTGTCACGGAGTCCCCGGGCAATGCTCTGGAACTGCTCCCCACAAAGCCAGTCAGGACTTTGGGGAGCCTCCTCTCCCTTGGAGCAGACTGTCTTCAGGGCAAGAAGCTCACACGGCTTCACCTTCCTGGGTCTGACCTTGGAGCATTCAGCATATGCCCCTCCGTGCGCTTCCCACAGCGAGTCTGCCCAGGCGGGGTCCTGGGGAAGCCAGAGGGTCCTGCACCCCCGCTTCACAGTCAGACGTGACTCTCAGCCAGCCAGTAAAACA
This sequence comes from Terrapene triunguis, assembly GCF_002925995.2. Lineage (NCBI taxonomy): Eukaryota > Metazoa > Chordata > Testudines > Emydidae > Terrapene > Terrapene triunguis. Next base: position 2,201,332 of record NW_020665349.1, read on the forward strand.
GAGGTTTATTAGATGACAGGAACACGGTCTAAACAGAGGTACAGAGAACGGGATCCCTCAGCTGGGTCCATTCTGGGGCCCAGCGAGCCAGAGAACCTCGTCTGCACTCACTCCTCGTCCCCAGCCAGCCCCAAACTGAAAACCCCGCCAGCCTCTCCTTCTCTGCTGAGTTCCTTTCCCGGGCCAGGAGGTCACCTGATCTCTTTGTTCTCCCACACCTTTAGCATCCCCTTGCAGGGGGGAAGGGCCCGGGCCATTAGTTGCCAGGAGACAGAGTGTCGGCCAGAAACTGAGGCACCCACACAGTATTCAAATAACACATCAAGAACATTCCCACTTCGTCACAGGCTCATGATGCTGTGGCCAGGGGGGCTGAGTTAAGGTGACATACACAGCTGTAGCTCTTTGGTTTCTTGACTCTTCGGCGCTCTGTTGACCAACTTTAATGTTCCCTTAACATAGTTTTGGGTTTGTATCTGATTGCTTGGTGGTTTTTTCACTCTCCAGTGGGTCTCGTGTCTAGAAATGTCCATAATAAGGGGTCATGAGTCAAGTAAATTTGTGCTGGGATCTCTTAGTATAGTATTGGAGTCTGCCGCACAAATCCCATTTGGAGTATTGCTATTCTTCCATGTTATGGGGCATCAGCCCTCCCCTGAAAAGCCAGCAAAAGAGAGAGCCAAACTTAAAGGTGTGGATTAGACCTTTGCTCCGATATACACGAATGCTGCCGTGACGTTACTAGCAGTGTCGGCTCAGAATTTCAGTTTGCAGGCAGATGCCATGAAATTCTTTCTCTCGCTTTCCAAGAAGCACCAGAGGGTTTTTAACCCCCATCTGCGCAGCCACCAGCAATGATCAGAAGGGGCGTATTTCTGTAGAGTGTCTGTCCTACCAAAGGGCCTCAGCTGTTGGAAGAATCCCATGCACTGCTACAGACTAGGGACCGAATGGCTAGGCAGCAGTTCTGCAGAAAAGGACCTAGGGGTTACAGTGGACGAGAAGCTGGATATGAGTCGACAGTGTGCCCTTGTTGCCAAGAAGGCTAATAGCATTTTGGGCTGTATAAGATGGGGCATTGCCAGCAGATCGAGGGACGTGATCATTCCCCTCTATTCGACATTGGTGAGGCCTCATTTGGAGTACTGTGTCCAGTTTTGGGCCCCACACTACAAGAAGGATGTGGAAAAATTGGAAAGAGTCCAGCGGAGGGCAACAAAAATGATTAGGGGTCTGGAGCACATGACTTATGAGGAGAGGCTGAGGGAACTGGGATTGTTTAGTCTCCAGAAGAGAAGAATGAGGGGGGATTTGATAGCTGCTTTCAACTACCTGAAGGGGGTTCCAAAGAGGATGGATCTAGACTGTTCTCCGTGATAGCAGATGACAGAACAAGGAGTAATGGTCTCAAGTTGCAGTGGGGAAGGTTTAGGTTGGATATTAGGAAACACTATTTCACTAGGAGGGTGGTGAAGCACTGGAATGGGTTCCCTAGGGAGGTGGTGGAATCTCCTTCCTTAGAGGTTTTTAAGATCAGGCTTGACAAAGCCCTGGCTGGGATGATTTAGTTGGGGATTGGTCCTGCTTTGAGCAGGGGGTTGGACTAAATACCTCCTGAGGTCCCTTCCAGCCCTGATAGTCTATGATTCTATGAGTCAATACAGGCCAATACCAACAAGAAACTTGGTTAGGTGTCGGGAGATTGAGGGCAGAGGCGAGCTGGCTCTGCGCACTGGGAGAAGGCTCTTGTGGAAAAGCGGGATTGAGGGTTGCTGAAAAGAGGACCAGCGAGCAAAGCAATGTAGGAAACAGGCTGGAGAATTGTTGAGAGTTGTGTAGATGGTGGGGAATGGGGCTGGCACGTGCAGCGCCATGATGAGGGGAGACTTTTGTGCTGGCTACTGAAATGGACCAGTCGTCACTGGAGGTTTCAGAGGATTGGGGGCATGTTCCCACTGGCAGCAGGAGGAGAGGATTCCAGGTGGAGGAGGTGAATTCCACGCAGGAGGCAATTAGGCTTGTGAAATGCCTTGCCTGGAGGACGGGTACCTGGGTGCCTGTCTGTACAGCACAAACATCACCCCCTGTATCTGAACTCCTGGGTACAGCTTCGGAGTCCAGGGATCTTAGCCTGAGTGAGGAGTGCCCGCGGTGGAGGTGTGCAAATCGCACTCCCTGGACGCAATAATCTGTGGCAAACCCCACACAGCCGTGCCGGGGAGTAAAGACTTCCCCACTCGGTCCCCATGTGGGAATGAGCGAAGCGCCCGGCTGCGGGCAGCCCGCTGAGCCCGGTGTTTTGGCGTCTTCCTTATCCGAGCAGCATGTGCTCATTGTAGACCCCAAGAGCGGAGCCGGGGCATCTCTGAGAACAGTCTCTAAAGATATCCCTCTCCAACAGGGCCACGACTGCCCCTTGGAGCAGGGACCGGGCCTTGCTAGGTATAGAGCATCTAGGGCAACAGAGCCTGATCCTGGGCTGTCCTGCAATCCGCCCAGTAAACGTGGCGGGGCGTAGGCAGGACATACCCATACGGGCGTGCTTGGACAGCTGCACTTTCCTCCCCGTGCTATGTATTACTGTAGCTTGGGGAGCAGATCCCCGTTGTGCTGGGTACGCTATAAACACATAAGAAGGCAGTGTCCCTGCCCTGAAGAACTTAGTGACACCGGTGGCTATCCTTTGCCTTGGCAGGCGGGGGAGCCCCGGAGGGCTGGATGGGTGTGGGCAGCACAGAGCTAAGCAGACGTTAGGGTGACCAGATGTCCCAATTTTATAGGGACAGTCCTGATTTTGGGGTCTTTTTCTTATATAGGCTCCTATTACCCCTCCACCCCCTGTCCCGATTTTTCACATTTGCTGTCTGGTCACCCTAGCAGACGTTGACAGAAACCAGGAAGAGGACAAGAGCGAGTCTGCTGTAATTATGTAGCATTTATTATTAATAAGCTGAAATTGCTGGAAGCAGCCTCTGTAATGTGAATACTGATACAGCGTTTCAAAAGACAATTTAGCTGTCCTCTGTCTGGCTGCTAGCTCCCTCATCTCCAGCCGGCAGGGAACCAAAGTCTCATCTGCTACTTCCTTATTGGTACCCTCCCCCCCCCACACACCCCTTAAACTCTTTGTTTTCCCATCAAGGAGCCCGTTCTCTGTCTCCCCGGATGCTGTAGCATTGCGTGGTGTGAGCTGTGATACCGAAGCTCTAGCAAACATTAAACTGTGTTGCCACAGAGACATCTCAACTGCGCTCATTGCCTGGGCTTCCCCAGCGCCACCCTCGGGTACCAGCCCTCTGCACCGTCTACTCTCTGCCGGCCACGCTAACCCCCCCGCATTCCTAGAACAAAGTGTTTCCCTCTAGTGGGCTGATGCCCCCAAGGGAGAGACGGCCCCAGGGCTGAGGTTCGTGGGAGTGTTTGGAGTGAGTGTGGCCCTCAGGATTCGGCTTTTGCTTAGGCCAGTTCACGTATGCTCCAAATAGTCACCTGAGATATTTTAACCTGCTGAACGGTAACACAGAGAGAGAGAGAGTGTGTGTGTGTGTGTGGCGGGAGGGGGGAAGAAGGGGGAAAGCAATGTATGTTTCCGTCGAGAGAGACTCAGGTACGTCTGCCCAGCAGCTAGGAGGTGTGTTTCTCAGCATGGGAGCTAACGCACTGAAAAGAGCATGGCCGCAGTGGCTCAGGCTAGCCATCAAAGTACAGCCCCCTCCGGGGTCCTAGGTGTGTGCCTGGGTGGCTAGCCGGAGTGGCAGCGCTGCTATTTGTTAGCATGCTCTCTCCAGCAGAGCTAGTACGTGGATGTCTACCCGAGCCGGGAATTACACCTCACAGCTGCTGTGTAGGTATGCCCTTAAGCTACATACCAGGGCGACAGGTGCCTTCTAAATGTCATAGGGAAAAAGGGAGACAAATAATCTCTGGGAGATTGAATAGTTTCTCTTTTCTTCCATGACATTGTTGTATCAGCCATTCTAGCGTGCGCTCAAGCCGATTAGCTCCAGCATGTGAGTTTTAGCCCTTGCAGAACATCCATTCCCCTTATATATTATACAGTAGTTTAAAGAGGATTAAGACAATAGCTAATGTAAATGATGAATGATGTAAATTGCCCAGATCTTGAGCCTCCAGGGATTTCCCGGCACACAGATTAGCCGGCTCACTAACTAAACATTGGAGCACCCAGAGTAAATCCATGCAAATAACCAGCTTCCTGGCCTGAATAGGATAGAAGGCTTTAAAAACTGGTTTTGACACAGTTCTATATTTCCCGGCGTCGGTGCACATGCTTCTGCAACAGCGTTCACCAAAGGATCCGCAACAGATTCTACTTCAGTAACAGCTGACGGATACACCGGGGGTGGCCAAGGAAATGAAGCATCCAGAACTTCCCGATCAATACCATTATCAGATACAGATGGTAACTGGCGAGGAGGAGGATCAATGCAGCTGGGTTTGTTCCCCCCTCCCCCGTCCCCGGATCCAACCACCTTCTAGTTTAGCTGGAGAAGCCGCTGGTTCTGTGGGTGTGTTTCCAGTTTCCTCACTTTTTGTGTGGGATCAGCAGGTTTGTGCCCACACTAAATCTGCAGAGACGAGGCGGTGATGTTTGTCTTTAGCCCCCGTTGCCGTTACTGAGTCGGAGGCTTTTAATGGCAGTGAGTTTGGCACGCCAGCTTAGGAGGCAAAGGATCAAAAGATGGCAGAGCAGTTACAGGAGGGATTTCTGCTCACGGTGAGACAGGTTCAAACCCACTGGGTTACAATGGGAGAGGAGAACTGCCAGAGCAGATCAGCCCAGGGGTCCATCTAGTCTGGTATTGCGTCTCCATTAGTGGCCTCTAGTTTCTTCAGGTGAAGCTGCGTGATCCCTGTAGTGGACAATTAAAGAATGCCCTATTATAGAAATGTAGGGCTGGAAGGGACCTCACGAGGTCATCTAGTCCAGCCCCCCATGCTAAGGCATGACCAAGTAAGCCTAGACCAGCCCTGAGAGAGATTTGTCTAGCCTGGTCTTAAAAACCTCCAATGCTGAGGAGTTCACAACCTTCCTCGGAAGCCTGTTCCAGCGCTTAGCTACCCCGAGCGTTAGAACGATTTTCCTAATATCTAACCTAACTCTCCCTTGCTGATGATTAAGCCCATTACTTCTTGTCCTGCCTTCAGTGGACACGGAGAACAATTGATCACTGTCCTCTTTATAACAGCCCTTAACATATAGGAAGACTGTTATCAGGTCCCCGCCAGCAGTCTGCTTTTCTCAACACTAAACATGCCCATATTTTTTTTTTTAACCTTTCCTTATAGGCCAGGTCTTCTAAATCTTTGATCATTTTTATTGCTTTCCTCTGCACTGTTTCCAATTTGTCCACCGCTTTCCTGAAGTGTGCCACCTAGAATTGTACACAGTATTCCAGTCAGAAGTGGAGCCAGACCGTTACCTCCCATGTCTGACATACAACACTGCTGTTAATGCACCTCAGAATGATAGTAGCGTTTTTCGCAACTGCATCACCTTGTTGACTCCTATTCAGTTTGTGATCCGCTATAAGGGCCCTACCAAATTCACGGGCCATTTTGGTCAATTTCATGATCATAGGATTTTAAAAATCATAAATTTCATAATTTCAGCTATTTAAATCTGAAATGTCACGGTGTTGTAACTGTAGGGGTCCTGACCCCAAAAGGAGCTATGGGGGGGGATTGCAGTACTGCTACCCTTACTTCTGCGCTGCTGCTGGCGGCGGCGCTGCCTTCAGAGCTGGGCAGCTGGAGAGCAGCGGCTGCTGGCCGGGAGCCCAGCTCTGAAGGCAGAGTCTCCACCAGCAGCAGCCTGTAGGTAAGGATGGTGCTGCTGCCTGCAGAGATGGGCCCTCAGTCAGCAGCTGCTGCTCCCAGCCGCCCAGCTCCGAAGGCAGCAGCGCAGAAGTAAGAGTGGCATGATATGATATTGCCACCTTTGCTTCTGCTGGCGGGTCACTGCCTTCAGAGCTGGGTGCCCGGCCAACAGCTGCCGCTCTCCGGCCGCCCAGCTCTGAAGGCAGCACAGAAGTAAGGGTGGCAATACTGCAAACCCCCTAAAATAACCTTTTGACTCCCCTGCAACTCCCATTTGGGTCAGGAGCCCCAATTTGAGAAACATTGGTCTCCCCCATGAAATCTGTATAATATAGGATAAAAGCCCACAAAAGACCAGATTTCACAGTGGGAGGCCAGATTTCATGGTCCGTGACACGTTTTTCATGGCCGTGAATTTGGTAGGGCCCTAACTATAACTCCCAGATCCTTTTCAGCAGGACTACCACCCAGCCACTTATTCCCCGCTGTGTAGTTGTGCATTCTGATTTTTCCTTCGAAGTGTAGTACTTTGCACTTGTCTATATTGAATTTCATCTTGTTGATATCAGACCAATTCTCCAGTGTGTCAATGTCATTTTGAATTCTAATCCTGTCTTCCAAAGTGTTTGCAACCCCTCCCAGCTTGGTGTCCTCCACTCATTTTATAAGCATACTCTCCATGTTAATATCCAAGTCATTAATGCAAATATTGAACAGTAATCGATTCAGGGCTGACCCCTGTGGGTCTCCACTAGATATGCCCTCCAGTTTGACAGTGAACTGTTGATAATTCCTCTTTGACTACGGTCTTCCAACCAGCTGTGCACCACCTTATTGTAATTTTCTGTAGACCACATTTCCCTAGTTTTCTTATGAGAATGTCACATGGGAATGTGTCAAAAGGCTTACTGAAATCAAAGTATCCCTAAGGGAAAGTTTGCTAGAATGCTGCTCAATTCTTTTACCCTGAAACAGGAGGGTTTATATCCTTTATTTATGTGAGGCAAAATTTCCCCATCAAACATTTTTTGACAGAAAACTGTTTTGTTTTGTGGTCTTACTTAAAATAGATCTATATTTTGGTTTTTGAAAAATTTTTCAGGGTGTTCACTTTTTTCATGGGAAATTTAAAGAAAACAATTTTTTAACTTCCTGCAACAAACGGTTAATTTTTCTGACCCAGCATGGTGTGTACATCCTGTCATGTGGCTCTGGAGATGTTCTCATAATCTATATAAACTCCGACTCCTTTTATGAATCCTCTCCAGCACTTAGTTCTAGAGATAGCTAGTGGCAAGGAGTTCCTCGGGCTAGCTGTGTACCTTAAATAAAAATAAAAAAAATAAAAAAGTACTTCCCGTTATCAGTTTTAAATGTGCCACCTTTCATTTTCTTTGAATGGCCCCTTGTTCTTGTATTATGAGTGGGTCAGTACGCTCACCCAATTTACCTTCCATTTCATATACGTCTACCACATCTGCTCTCTGCAAGGGCGGTCTCTAACCATTTTGGTGCTGCTCTCTGTTCCTCTTATAATTTTGCTGTTAGTTCTGCTCAACTCTGCAATGCATCCAAGGGTGCTGAGGGAGTTGGCTGATGTGATTGCAGAGCCATTGGCCATTATCTTTGAAAATTCGTGGAGATTGGGGGAGGTACCAGACGATTGTAAAAAGGCAAACATAGTGCCCATCTTTAAAAAAGGGAAGAAGGAGAATCCAGGGAACTACAGACCAGTCAACCTCTCCTCGGTCCCTGGAAAAATCATGGAGCAGGTCCTCAAGGAATCCATTTTAAAGCATTTGGAGGAGAGGAAGGTGATCAGGAACAGTCAGCATGGATTCACCAAGGGCAAGTCATGCCTGATCAACCTGATTGCCTTCTATGATGAGATAACTGGCTCTGTGGATATGGGGAAAGCATGGATGTGATATACCTTGACTTTAGCAAAGCTTTTGATATGGTCTCCCACAGTATTCTTGCCAGCAAGTTAAAGAAGTATGGGCTGGATGAATGGACTATAAGGTGGATAGAAAGCTGGCTAGATCATTGGTCTCAACAGGTAGTGATCAACAGCTCGATGTCTAGTTGGCAGCCGGTATCAAGCGGTATCAAGCGCCCCAGGGGTCGGTCCTGAGGCCGGTTTTGTTCAACAGCTTCATTAATGATCTGGATGATGGGATGGATTGCACCTTCATCAAGTTCATAGATGACACTAAGCTGGGGGGAGAGGTAGACACGCTGGAGGGTAGGGATAGGGTCCAGAGTGACCTAGACAAATTGGAGGATTGGGCCAAAAGAAATCTGATGAGGTTCAACAAGGACAAGTGCAGAGTCCTGCACTTATCAGGGAAGAATCCCACGCAGTACTACAGGCTGGGGACCGGCTAAGCGGCAGTTCTGCAGAAAAGGACCTGGGGATTACAGTGGATGAGAAGCTGGATATGAGTCAGCAGTGTGCCCTTGTTAGCAAGAAGGCTAACGACATATTGGGCTGCATTAGTAGGAGCGTTGCCAGCAGATCGAGGGAAGTGATTATTCCCCTCTGTTCGGTGCTGGTGAGGCCACATCTGGAGTATTGTGTCCAGTTTTGGTCCCCCCACTACAGAAAGGATGTGGATAAATTGGAGAGAGTCCAGCGGAGGACAACAAAAATGTTTAGGGGGCTGGGGCACATGACTTATGAGGAGAGGCTGAGGGAACTGGGGTTATTTAGTCTGCAGAAGAGAAGAATGAGGGGGGATTTGATAGCAGCCTTCAACTACCTGAAAGGGGGGTTCCAAAGAGGATGAAGCTCAGCTGTTCTCAATGCTGGCAGATGACAGAATAAGAAGCAATAGTCTCAAGTTGCAGTGGGGGAGGTCTAGATTGGATATTAGGAAACACTATTTCACTAGGAGGGTGGTGAAGCCCTGGAATGGGTTCCCTAAGGAGGTGGTGGAATGTCCATCCTTAGAGGTTTTTAAGGTCAGGCTTGACAAAGCTCTGGCTGGGATGATTTAGTTTGGATTGGCCCTGCTTAGAGCGGGAGGTTGGACTAGATGACCTCCTGAGGTCTCTTCCAATCCTAATCTTCTATGATTCTAAGGATGGATATACTAACGATCGTGAGGTGCTCATGGCAGTGACCGGGACGTGGGGTGCTGTGCCTAGTGGTTAGAGCAGGAGTTGGTAGCCGGGAGTCGGACCCAAGGGTCGAGGCCAGGTGCCAGAGCCAAGGTCAGCGCCGAAGTCAGGAATCGGAGCCGAGGGTTGGGACTGGGTTACCTGGACGAGGGAGGGCTGGGGCCAAGGCGGGGGTCGGGCTGGAATAAGGTGGGAGCAAGGCTGCGAACAAGCAGGCACAGGAGCCGTCACAGCTGTAGGCAAATGTTTTGGGCAGCCACTGAACTGCTGCTGGGCTTCAGGGCCAGTCTGCCGATTCGTCCCAGCAGCAGGCAGCCTGCTACAGGCCAGCGGCGCTCCTTCGGTTGTCTGGAGACTGGCTCGGCGGCAGGCCCTGATTCCTGACCCTGCAGCTGCTACGGTGACAGGTGCCACAGAAGTACCTCTTTTTGTGAGGCAAGGCAGGGCTGCTCCCCCAGAAGGGGAACCGAGGCACAGAGATGCCGGGCTAGATTCACAGAGAGACTTAGGGGCCTAAATGCCTCTCTGGGCACCTACGTCCAGCATTTAGGTACCACTGGCATTCACAAAACCGCTGCTGAGATGCCAGCCAACCCTGCAGGCTCCGAGGTTTCTGCGGTCGGTGCTTGACTCTCTCCGTACAATGCGTGGGGAGCCCGGGCCTCAGAGCGGAGCATGCCACCGGGCAGCAGGGCACCTGCGAGCTGGGTATGGCAAGGTCTGAGTGACATGCCCAAGGTCACGGGGTCTGTGGCAGAGCAAGGAGCTGAACCCGGGTCTCCTGGGTGAGCACTCTAACCACTAGGCCACCCTGCCTTTCTACTGGGCACCATATCCCAGAAGCTGGGCCTTCCCCTTTCCGAGCAGAGCTACGGGAGAGCCTCAAGGAATTGGCTGTGGTGACCGGTACCTACGGGGAGGCAGTGACAGTCGTTCCTGGCTTGCACGGTAGCTGTACAGGACTCGCACCCTTGGGTGTCCCGGGCAGACACCTGGCTGGTCCGCCTCTCAGGATGGAGTGAGAGAGAGCCCTGATCTCTCTTCACGTAGGCGCTGGTTAGACCAGGGTAGAGTAATAACTACCCCCACTGCCTACAGCAAGGCCAGAATTCAGGTCCAGTGGGCCCCTGGCTGGGGAGGGGGTCAGGATACCACCTGTGAGAGTCCCCTGGCTGGAGAGAGGGACCGGAGATCCCGAGGTAGGGCATTGGAGGCATTGTCTGCTTGGCTGTTGACTGGGTTAAAGTAAGGAGGTGAGGAGGGCGGCTCGTCTTCCTCTCCCAAGCTTGGCTGAACAAGGCTCTGGCGTAGCCAAGGAGGAAAGGGAGCTGGGAGTCTGGGACGGTGACAGCTCCCCATCCTGTTTCAGTTGCTTTGACCACTGAGTACTGGAGCCCTCCCAGGTGACACTCCCGGCCTCAATGGAGCTTCTGCAGGGTGCTCTGGACACGCTGATAGGATCCCCGCCTTGGCATTGTCCCCAGAGACCCCCACCAAGCAGATGGGTCTGGCTTCTGGCTTCTTGTCCGGGAGAAAATGGCAATGCCCCTCAATCTTCTGCACCATCTCTGGGCTTGTGCACGGACCCTGCAGGAGTGACATCACGCTGGCTGAGTCAGGGCTGGAGGTGTGGTCTGAAATCAGCTGGGGATGATGCTGGTCTCACTGACAAACAGCCTCGTATTGATCAGCATGATCCTGAATCATGGAACCACAGATGGGAATGATGGAAGAGACCCATTAGGTCACCATTAGCTCATTGCCCTGGGCCTGGTGCAGGCTGCCTGGCTGTGATGGCTTGTCTAGTGTGTTGTCCTGCATGCCTGGTGGCTGAGGCTTTCAGTGGGGCAGGGAATGAAGGTTTGCTGATGGATGGCAGGTGGCCTCCTGGACCATTATTGCGGCGGTTAGGAGCCACTCGATGGCATTACCTGCCTCTGAACTTCACTGTCCTGCCTCCAGCCCGTGCACGAGCCCCTTTTCCACAACATCAGTGCGGTGGTTAGGGTGGGGCATGCGTGATGCAGCTGCGCACCTGAGTCTTTGCTTGGTGGGGTAGTGGGCGGTTTAGGCGAAGATCTGAGAAAACCCTACGTGTCAGGGCCTGGGGGCGTCTGGATGAGAGCTGCCCATCTCTCTCCACACCTGCCTGCAGGGAAGCTCTCAGCAAAGCGGATGCATTGAATTGTCGTTTCCAGATTCTCCGCCTTCTCCAACCCAGGAGATGAGTGTTTGGCAGACAATATCGTTCAGCGCCCGACAGCCCAGCTGAAGATGCTTTAAACCCCCCGGGAATGCCGCTGGCGCCATCTCTGCTGGGGCACTGGTGTTTCTCACGTCTCCTGTGGGGAGTGGGAAACTAGCCCTGATTTCGCCCAGCAGGATTCCTCACTTAATGTCGTGTATCCGGTGTCCCGCCCGACACATGCAACCCCTGCCCCGAAGAGCTGACCGTGGAAACGGCAGCTCCAGTGGCTTCACAGCTAATGTCACACATGTGAATCTGTGCACGTTACGCGAGCTAGCTTGGATTCAGCTAGTGAGGGTACCAACGGCAGTGCAGAGAGCACAGCGCGGGCCGCCCAAGGCTGGCACAGACTCTGGGTACGTCCTGGGCTCACGCGCACGCTCTGGAGCCTGCGCTGTGCTATCTTTGCTGCTATTGTTACCTGCGCTAGCTGGATTCAAGCCACGCCCTGTCTGTCGGCCTCTAAATAAGTAGCCTGGTTCTCAGCGGGGTTAGGTGTCCGTATGGGAGCCAATGGGCGTTTTGCCCCATTAAGCACAAGAACCAGGCGAATCACTCACAATGGATTGTGTAATCAGTGAATTTTGCTGTTGCTTCTGCCCCTGCCCTGCCTTCAGTCAAACTGCAGCAGGCTCGATTTAGCTGAGGTTCACGTGGGCACGACCAATCTTCTCTCTTTGGCCACAGGGAGTTGTTGAAATGCAGGCCCCGATTGCTGTGCACCGGCGTTAACTCCTAGACCCCACGGGAGTTACTCCTGATTTACACCCGTGGAAGTGGGAGGAGACTCTGGGAATAGGTTTCCTTTTTCGTTGGCTGCAATACACCGGCCGGGCACCCAAGGGTGCGTAAGTGGGTGTGGTGCCCGCAGCCACACACACGTTGCGCACAGTGCATCCCAGAGGCAGAGGCGAGGAGGGGCAGCACTGGCTGCCCCACGGCCCCTCCCTCATGAAGGAGGGGGTTGCGGGGCCAAACCTGAGCGATGCTCTGACCCCCGGGCATCAGGTCAGGGTGCCATTTGCTCAATTTCGGGCCCACGGGTCCCCCATCATGATGGAGGCTGCAGGGCCAAACCTGATTGGGCAGTGGGGTGGCCAGCATGGCCCCTCCTCGCTGCTGCTGTGGGGCTGGCTCCTGCCCCAGGGCTCCCCCTCGGGCCCTGCCCGGCCTCGCCCTGCTTCCAGCAGCCTGTGTCTCCTCTCAGGGGTGGGGAGTGATGCTGCACCTGGGCAGGCTAGGTTGGAAGGGGCAGGGGCTGAGAGTGGCGAGCGAGGCACTGGGGCTAGCAGCTGCAGTGGGGATGGCTCCGCAGGGACTGAGGGTGCTCACCATGCCAAAAATCTGGGGGACACCCTTGCTGAGTGGGAGACCCTCTCTGGCTGGAATTCAGACCCGCAGTAGACGGCTTTTGTCGATGCTGCTTCGCTGTGCGATTTCTTGAGCTACTGTTCAGAGCCAGGTTGAAATGACGCTGCTCTGCCAGATCCTTCGGCCTGGTCAATAAACAGCCCCCTTACGTCAATTCAAACAAAGAACAGGACCCTTTCTTCACTCCCCAGTGGCTCCGCTGCACTCGTGATTTCAGCCAACAAAGTCCAGCACGTCCCCAGCGACTCCCTGCCCACCGCCGATCCCCAGCCGCAGTTCCTGAGCCACGTCCGATTCGTCGATACGGCCTGCCGCAGGGGTTCCAGTTTGGTCCACTGATAGAGCAGGGCTTTGTTTCTCTAATTCCCCAGGTTGAAAATCTTCCTTGGGCTTCACTTGGCTTCCCCGTTCAGCTGCTTTTTCATCTCTCCGCCTTTCTAAGCTAGTAAATAAAGTTCCTGTCGTTTTATTTATGTGAGCGAAGGCAGAGACCAATAAAAATGCCATGCTCTCCTGACGGCTACCGAGGCAACGGTGTTTTTTCTTTGCTGCCATTCCAGAAGCGATCACGCCAGCACAAGGCGGCGCCCCCAACAGGTGACCAGTGGGAGTGCTTTAGAACCAACTCTTACATTTCAGAATTGACTTTTGGACGACTCTGCTCCCAGATTGAGACGTCTCCAAGGGGCCTGAATTTCGGACAGTGCTGAGCACCTGTCTTGCAGAATTCTAGCCCCTTCGCGGGGGGTTTTGGGTTGTGCACCCGCAAAGGGAGAAGACCGAAATCACCGTCTAGTGAATACAGCATAGCATTGCTGTAGGGCCCTGTGGATTTATTGCCTCCGCATTTCTTGGTACTAGTGAGGTCAGCTCTTTTTAGAGTAACTGGCTTTAGGCAGGGAAAATGATTTCCTTTGGTCAATCAGTGGGGGTGTAACTTATTACAGATGTGATGCCTATTGTTAAGGTTGCCCACCACAGTTGATTACAAGACTATTTTCAGTGATTGTTAATGACCAACTTTAACCACTGGGGCTGAGATGTCCCATTCAGGGTGTCTGCTTCAGCGTGAAATGTTCTGGGAAAATTTCAGCAAAACCAGATTAACTTTCTCAGAATGAAGTTAGGGAAAAGAATGTTATTTTGCCCAGACAAACACCTGTCAGGGATGATCAGATAATACTTAGTCCTGCCATGAGTGCAGGGGACTCTCGAGGTCACTTCCAGTTCTATGATTCTTACAACTGTTTCACTGAGACGCTCTTGCACCTCCCGGCTTTGGAACAAGGCTGTGATATTTAGCAGTGGGGTGTCTCGCTGGAGTCAGGGATGTACCTTTTGCTGTCCCCATGAAAATCCACCTAAATTTGGCCCAATGCTGAAAAATGTGTGTGTGTTTGTGTGTCTGTGCATGCGTTTGTGTGCCACGGTTAAAGGGTTGAGATTAATTTCACACAGCGCAGGGATTCAACATCTGTGTACGTATATATTAAAATAAATATTAAATACACACTCCTGCCCTTTATTGGACGGAGCTGATCATGTAAGCGCCTCTCGCTTGCACCCGTGGAACTTCATTGTCTTCAAGGGGATTTCCCCCGATCGCCACCAGTATTGGTGAGAAGAGAAGCAGGCCCCATAGCTTCTGGGAGTGCTGGTTGCTGTTGTCTAGGGGAAATGAATCAGGACTGCTCAGATAGATCTCGGTGCTGTCTAATGTTGTGTGTGGGTGTGAGCCAGTACCCTCTGCTGGCTGAACAGGGTAGTGACTAGAAGCCTGAGGAGAGGAGGTGGATGGAGTTTTCTTTGGAAGAGGACTGCATCTCTGTCGCTCGAGACCCAGAGTTCTCGTCCCTCGTGGGATGTATGTGTCTGTGTGCACGACTTAGCTTTTGTCTCTATCTGTGTGCGTTGGAGGCCACAGCTTGGTGTGCTGCTTAGTCCTCCTGCGATAGTGTGAATTCCCACGGTTCATCAAGACGTCCATCTTGCAAGGGTATCCAGGGGAGTGGGTGATACGTTACATTCAGTGCATATGGAGTTCCCGGTGGGATCCTAGCTAAATGCCTCTTGTGTCGAGCGAGCCCAGTTGGATCCTGTCAATCTAGAATTTCCCTCTGAAATTGGCCACAATTTGCAAAAGATTCTGGGTCCTCGTTCAGGATTTTACAGAGCCGGGGCCTGTTTACAGAATTACTCAGTGGTTTGCATTGTAAGTGTTGCAGGCGCCTCATGATTTTCAGAATGGAGAGAGGTAAATAGTGGTGTCCCACAGGGGTCTGTACTGGGACCAGTCCTGTTCAACATATTCATCAATGATCTTGAAAAAGGGGTAAACCAGTGAGGTGGCAAAATTTGCAGATGATACAAAACTACTCAAGATAGTTAAGTCCAAAGGAGACTGCGAAGAGCTACAAAGGGATCTCACAAAACTGGGTGACTGGGCAACAAAATGGCAGATGAAATTCAACGTTGATAAATGCAAAGAAATGCACATTGGAAAACATAATCCCAACTCTACATATAAAATGATGGGGTCTAAATTAGCTGTTACCACTCAAGAAAGAGATTTTGGAGTCCTTGTGGATAGTTCTCTGAAAACATCCACTTAATATGCAGTGGCAGACAAAAAGGTGAACAGAATGTTGAGAATCATTAAGAAAGGGATAGATAATAAGACAGAAAATATCACATTGCCTCTATATAAATCCATGGTACACCCACATCTTGAATACTGTGTGCAGATCTGGTCGCCCCATCTCAAAAGAAAATATATATTGGAATTGGAAAAGGTTCAGAAAAAGGCAACAAAAATGATTAGGGGTATGGAACGGCTCCGTATGAGGAGCGATTAATAAGATTGGGACTTTTCAGCTTGGAAAAGAGATGACTAAGGGGGGATATGATAGAGGTCTATAAAATCATGACTGGTGTGGAGAAAGTAAATAAGGAAGTGTTATTTACTCCTTCTCATAACACAAGAACTAGGGATCACCAAATGCAATTAATAGGCAGCAGGTATAAAACAAACAAAAGGAAGTATTTCTTCACACAACGCACAGTCAGGCTGCGGAACTCCTTGCCAGAGGATGTTGTGAAGGCCAAGACTATAACAGAGTTCAAAAAAGAACTAGATAAGTTCATGGAGGATAGGCCCATCAATGGCTATTAGCCAGGATGGGCAGGGATGGTGTCCCTAGTCTCTGCCAGAAGCTGGGAATGGGCGACAGGGGATGGATCACTTGATGATTACCTGTTCTGTTCATTCCCTCTGGGGCACCTGGCATTGGCCACTGATGAACCGGTGCTAGATGGACCTTTGGGCTGACCCTGTGTGGCCGCTCTTATGTTCTTATGGTTTCCATCCTGTTGCCAGGGAAATAGCCACGATACAGGTGTGTGCGTGTGTGCTTTGTTCCCCCCCAAGAATTACAAAGTGGGTTTCATGCTGGTGAAGGGTCCTGGATTGGGCAGTCCCTGGAGACTGGAGTCTTTTTTTTTTTTTTTTTTTTTCCACGGGACAGCCTGAGTGCAACTTCTCCCCTGTCATGTCACCTGCCA
>NW_020665349.1:2217875-2259645 GCF_002925995.2 Terrapene triunguis
GGTCCAGGTTACAGCGGAGGCATCTGTCCCTCCTCTGGCTCACGGAAACTTCCCTGGGGCTTATCCTGTCGTCTTGCTGTGTCCCTGGGCTTTAGCCGGGTCGTACCTGGTTAGTGTTAATTCTTTGTAGTACAGTGACAGGTAGATGCCCCAGCTCAGATCTAAGACACATTGTGCTGGGTGCAACATACACACCTAGGGAGAGGCAGCCCTTGCCCTGGGGACCTTACAGTCTAACCAGACAAGAGAAACAGAGGGCAGGAGGAGAAACTGAGGCCAAGGTCACTGAGTGGCAGAGCCAGGACTAGGATCCCAACTGCCTTGACTCCCAGGCCCATGCCCTGTCCCCTGGATCACACTGCTCTAACTTGACACCTTGATATCTATCTTCTTCTGGCTCCGGGTGTCTCCCTAGGGGTCTGTCTTGGGCAGGGTCCTGGATAAAGCTCCCCCTTAGCGTCCTGGGTCGTGTGCTCCTTGCTTACCCCTTGGGAGCTGCATCTTTGTGGATGGATCTGAGGAATCAACTAAGAATTTCCCCATCCATCCAGGATCTCTCTCCCATTTCCCTCCCGCCATCGCCCTGGGCAGCCTCGACTGCTCTCCGACAGGTGGTGACGAATTGGCGCTGTGATTCAGTTCCAACCTGGCCTTGTCTGTTTACTTCATCTGCAATTCAGAGCTGTAAAACAGTCCTGTCGGCCTCTCAGCCGGCGAAGGGCGGGGGAGCCCTCTGTCATCTCCGTCCGTCATTGCCAGCTCCCTCGATCGCTGGCTCCCATATGTCCGGCAGAGTCTGCTGTGAGTGATGGGGCGCGGCGCAGGCTCGGCTCGGGGCTGGCGGAGTTAAATATTTCAGCGCCTGACACCTGACAGGCGTGATAAATTGCAGCGCGCCACGCGCTGCTGGCGTGACAAACGGGCTGCTTCCCTCCTTAGGCTCCGGGAAAACTTTTTAATTATTTCCCAGAGCTTTGCAAATGAGAGTTTCTCAATCAGCCGCACAGATGCCCAATGAGGTTTCACTTATTTATTTATCGTTTACAGGCCTTTGGGGTCGGGTTTTTTTAACCCTTGCCATGGCCTGTTGAAGTCAACAGAAAGTCTTCTGTCGATTTCCCAGGGCTTTGGGGTGACCCCCTAAATGCAGATGGGACACGAACGTTTCCTAAAGTTGCTGCTGCTCCTGGGAAAGTCCCTTTGCAGCACCAGTGGCGTGAGATGTACTCGTTGTAACTGGGTTATAAAATGAGGTAGAGATGCCTATTGTGGTGGTTTTCAACGCGGACTATGTCTATGATTTCCAAAGGGGTCCGCGCCTCCAGTCAAAATATTTTTGGGGTCCGCAAATGAAAAAAGGTTGAAAGCCGCTGGCCTATTGCAAAGCATCTAAATGTGCTATGCGCAGAATATCCCCTAATGCAAAGCATTAAAAAAAGCACCAAGGAAAGCTAATGAGCCTGAATATTCACCCAAACTGTCTTATGTGGCTAATCCGTTAAATGCCAATAGTAAGTTTGGGGCTATACTTTATGCTCCTCATTTATTCCCCTAATGACTTAAGGCCCTGATTTGGGTTTGGCCCAAGCCTGTACCAACAAGGAGCAAAGACCCAACCCTGACTCAGTTGACAATCTTAGGTGCTCCTCGTGCACATGGGCACCTGCCCCTGGTTCCACAACCTCCCTAGGCAGTTTATTCCAGTGTTTAACCACCCTGACAGTTAGGAACTTTTTCCTAATGTCCAACCTAAACCTCCCTTGCTGCAGTTTAAGCCCATTGCTTCTTGTTCTATCCTTAGGGGCTAAGATGAACAAGTTTTCTCCCTCCTCCATGTGACACCCTTTTAGATACCTGAAAACTGCTATCATGTCCCCTCTCAGTCTTCTCTTTTCCAAACTGGTTCATATTATTTCTTTAAATCAGATCGAAGACAACGCTGGGGCAAAGGGACACCTCCCCCACCCCAGTCCGTCTACGTTGAACTAACGAAATTAACACACGTTTCGGGGTGGGGCAGGAACAACCCTATGAGAATTATTTTTTTACCTCGATGAGCCATGCACGCTGTTCTGGCCACCAGCTACCGAGTCTCAGCCAGAAGTGGGTCCCCACCTAGAGGAGTGAGCGTGGGAAATCCCACCCAGAAAAATGGTGGTGACAAAGTAGCAGTGCCAATCTCTGACAGTAGTTTTCTCTTTCCGTTTTAAAGGAAATCCCAGTTCTACCCCGCCAGGGTCAAGTGCAGCGTGTGGAGGAATCCCGAGGAATTTGATGAGAAATCGGGGACACCCTTGGGAATTCAGACCGGTGGAAAGGTAAGAGGTTGTTTAGTCACAGACCCATTTGTTTCGCTTTGAGCATCACTGCCAGACGGCGCATCCAGGAGCTCGGAATCTAGCCTGCCGTGCCCCCCACCTCCAGGCCTCTCCTCCCTATGCTGACTGCCAAGGAGGCAGGTGCTGCCTCGTTATTTATTTGGAGCTTTTAGACCATGCTTTTGCCATTTGTTTAGTTATTTAGATTCTTGGGAAGAGACATCGAGCTTCAGCTGGGCGACACATGAAAGTGCAGATCTCTGAGTGCTCATGGAAGGGGGTTCTGTGGGAAGGTTTCCTGCCAGCAGGACTTGGGCTCGATTCTTGGATAAGCAGCGTCAACGTTTGTTCTTGAGCTGAGCAGGGTCAGCATTTCTTTGGGAAACTCTCCAGGAAAGCAGAGTGGTTCTGGTGATTCCAAACAAGCAGGTCTCTCAGTCAGTCCCGAACCAGTGCAAGGGACGCTGCACCATCTTTGATGAAAAGCCCAACTCCTGATGGCTTTTGCTGGCTGAATATCACCGCTAGCCTTGGTAGGTGGGTTCCACCTACTGCTCTGGCCGGTGTCCAGCACATAAGCAATTGCCTTCTGCTTCCTTGGCACAGTCTGTTGTGGGGAGCGGTTGGCCCTTCTCTCCCTAGATAAAATTGTCTCCTCTCAGCTTTGCGATCCAAGACTGAGCTGTCGTGTCACCATGTGCAGATGTTGTGTAGTGACACAGGGACATGTCGTCACAGGCTAGACAGCGGTAAAATGAAGTGGCCCCAGAGGTATCTTGGGACTGTTCTGACTAACGCAGGGAGAACTCCTTGACCTGAATTTGGAACCCCATCAGAAGCAGTGAGGTCATTAAAAGTTCTGGGCTGCTGCGTTTAAAAAATATGTATCTGTCCCTAGATTGCAGGGCAGGATGACTTTCAAATTGGAATCACCATTGTTTGCATAACACAGGGGAGTCGATTGCAACTGGGAAAGCCGGGGTGTAAATGCAGAGCATTAGAGTGGCTCCACGTTTACATTAGCATGGCTCCCTTGCTGCCGGTGGAGTCACTCCGGATTTACACCAGTGTGGCTCTGTTGCTGCCAGCGGCGTCATTCTGGATTTACACCAGCCTGGCTCCCTTGCTGCCAGTGGAGTCGCTCCGGATTTACACCAGTGTCACCAAAAGTAGAGTTTGACCTTTATTTCATCCCATTTGTCCATGTCCAGGTGCCACCTTTTCCTCCTCTTTCTGCCGCCTCGTTTTCCTGGCGGGCTGGCCTGCTTCCCTTTCTGATTCAGTGCATGCTGGCCTGATGGCTGGATTGCTTGTTGCTCCCTTTATTTGCAGGGCATCTCCAGTGGAGTACGTTGCTAATAATAGCAATTACCGGTACACATTGGCTACAAGGTACAGCGGTGGTAATGGGATCCGGGGGGACGAAATTAAAGCGATATAATATGCTAAGATAAATTAGTGTTGTAAAATTAGCCATGGGTCTAGTCAGGGACCTGACAAATGTGTCACAGCTTTGTTACAAGCGCTGAGCTCTGCTCAATTGGATTAGTGGCCCGGAGCAAGGCAGACAGGAACGAGGGAAAAGAGTTTATTAAGGGTCTCCTTACACACATGCTAATGGTTAAATGCTGCTTGTTTCTCTCCTTGGCTTTGCTGAATGATATGTCCCCTGGCGCTCGCTGGTGTTAAGCAGTGGAGGAGTACGAATCCGGCTCTGTCACGTTGCTTTTAGAATCGTCCGAGCCAGGCAGCAGGGAAAGAGGGGCCTGGGTTAGTGGTGATTCTGAGCGGTGGTGCTTCTGGCTCTCCGTCTGGGATGCCCTTGTGCCAGAGCATCCTGATCTGTTTTGATCCTATCCCTTTCCTGGTGGGGTCATACAGCGTCAAAGCACCGAGCCAGCCCTGGTTGTGGAGTGATCCCCTCCAAGGTGGTATCATTGCCAGGGCCCACATCAGCAATGGACACGTTCCATCTGGGCCTTTCTGTTAACCCCTGCTGGGCTGGTATTTTCCTAGCCTGTTGGCCGGATGCTCATTTAGCGGGAGAAGCGGGATGCATGCAGAACACGTATACCAACCAGAGAGACTGGGGTCCGATCCTGCCAGGAGCAGAGCACCTCCCACAAAGGGTGCTGAGTATTGTCAGCTTCTGTTGATGTCAACAGGCCGCATTCGACCAACTCCTGGCGTTGGCGCTGCCCAGCAGCTTGCAAGAGCAGGGTCTGAAAGCTCCAGTCCCGCCAGGTGTTGGGGGCTTTATCCGTTATTTCTCACGTGGATTATGGCAGTGCAGAATCAGGCCACGTTGTGCAAGGTGCCGGACAGACATAAAGCAAGAGACAGTCCCTGCCCCAAAGAGCTTGCAATGTAAATAGACAAAGGCTGGAGGGGAGGGGTCTGCCGCACGAGCAGAGGGACCACTGTGTGATGGGGGCAAATGGCATGTCAGTTCCGCATTTGTTTTGTGATTGAAATCCTCTCCATGGGGTTACGCTAGCTGGGAATTGGCTGGGTGGGAAGCGGGGCACAGGTGAGGGTTGAGGCAAGCAGCCAATCAGCACAGAGGATGGAACGTTCAGGGTGCAACGTCGGGAATGACATCAGCAGCGTCCAATAGTCCTGGCTTGACCTGCTCCCGGGCTGGCTCCTCCCTCCCAAAGGCCACATGGCTGGGGGAGAGGGGATGCCACGTGGGTCTTACTGCCCTCAAGAAGCATGTTCTCCCCTGCACAGTTCTGGTCTGGGGGGTTCTAAGGAAGGGGAGGGATGTCCCCATTTTCCCCCTTGGGCCCCCGCAACACCAGCAGGACCTCTCACCACGGTCAAGGGAAATTGAGGGCACGCAGCAGCTGCCCGGAGCAGGCCAGGCCTGTGTCCTAGAGCTGGCAGGACTCAGACATTTACTTGTCCAAAGACACGGGCCGGTCCCCTGCTCTCTGAGAAGGAGGCCATAGTACTTTGGTGGCTCGTGGCACTGCAGCCGGTTCCAATGGAATTGGCTTGCCGGTGACTAATTAGACAGTGAACAAGATGGACTCAGCTGGTGGGAGGAATAAAATCCCCACTGGTGAGCGATGAATGGCTGGCCAGAGCCTTTTGCAGATTTGTAAATGCAGGCTAATTGCGTGTTTAATGGCAGGCACATTCCACAGGATCTTGGAGGTGGGGGCGGGTGGAGGAATGATTTAGGTCTGGCTTAATAAGGCATGTGATCTGGCCCATAAATATTAAAAAAAAAAAAAAAAATTATATTACCCAGTGCTCTGGAACAAGGGAGGCTGGCAAAGCGCCGCGGCTGCAAGCCGATCTGCCGATAAGGCCGCGTTGAGCTGTCCAAGCCAAACAGCAATAGGTCAAGGAAAGGAGGGAGCAGCAAATCCATCTGTCTGGGGATCGTTTGTTTCATTACCTGGAATGAATTTTGCACGGGGCTGGTCCCAATTACGGGTGCGTCCACCTCTCCTGCATCTGCGTGTGTGCGGGAGAGGAGCTTCTGTATGAATTGTGATAAACGGCACCCCACATTAGCCCTGCCGCACTCTTTTGGGAAGATGCCTGGCTGGCAGGAGGACCAGTCCCCACAGTCTTCCCCCCTCTGCTATGCACACTGTAGTTCAGTTTGCCTGTGTTGGAGCCCACCTGGAGCTGCCAGACCCTGAAGGGCGAGTTGCAAATGAAATGTCGTCTCAGGGAGTGGTCATTTTGGAAAGGATCTTCATTCCCCTGGAAGGCAGCAGCAACCTGGAATTACATGTTGCATCCGCATCAATACCAAGGGGTCAGCAGCACTTGAATGACCCACTTACCGGGGGGGAGAAGAACAGAGGAGTGAGGGTAATTAACCACTGGAACAATTAACCAAGGGGCGTGGAGGATTCTCCATCACTGACCATTTGGTAAAGCAAGGTTGGATGTTTTTCTAAAAGATCTGCTCTGGGAATTAGTGTGGGGCAGGTCTCTGGCCTGGGCTCTACAGGGGGTCAGACTCGCTGATCACAATGGTCCCTTCTGGCCTTGGAACCTATGAATTACCTTGTAGTGGTCACGATGCTACACACCATTGGCCACTCAGGACTTCACAGCCACAACAGGCACTCTTTCTGGGTACTTACATTGCCCTCAGCACCATGGTATCTGAGTGCCTCACGGTCATGATATGTTCCAGCCTCTCTAACCGCTCCAGAGAGGTACGATATTCACCCCATTTTACAGGGGGGGAACTGAGCCATGGGGTCAATTAAGTGATATGTCCAAGGTCACACAGGAAGGCACTGGCTGAGCCAAGAATTGAACCCAGGTGTCCTAGGCTAGCCCCCTCACCCCTGGACCACACTTCCTTGCACCAGCCTTTGAATGGACAAATGAGCCAGTGGACAAAGTTATCATCTAATTTCTCTCCAGGGTCTTAAATGCTTTTCCTAGCAATCTCCATGGGGCAGGAGTTGTTCATTCGAGCCCGCCGTCAGACGGGTTTCAATGGCTTGATGATCTCCATGCCTTGTCCCATGCTTTACTACGCTGCGCTGCGCTGGATGCAGCATGTTCTGGATACAGACCTTCCCACCCAATCCTAGTTGCACCCCTGGGGGTTAGAACCAGCGCCGGGAGGGTAAAACAGCCGACTGCTTGGAGCCACTCTGGGAAATCAGCTCAGTCGGGTTCCTCAGTGTGCCTGCAATTGTATGTGCGAGGGTTTTTTTTTCAGGGGGGTAGTGAGAGACGGTGGAGAGGCTAGAAGCCTGAAAGGGGTTAGTTCAGTTCCGGGCCTGCTTTGCAGGAAATTGCTGAAGTCCTCACTTGGGTCGAGTGATAGAGACTAGTGTAAGGGCACTGAGCCCATGTTTCTGCAGGGAACTGGGGATGGGGGTGCAGGAGCCAAAGAAGAATCTCTCTCTCTCTCCTGTCCTGTCCTGTCCCGTCCTGTCTCATGTTTGGGGGTGGGGGTGGCTTATGCTCTGTTGTTTTCCTTGCCCCCTAGCTGCTCCCCAAATGGCTGTTTGCCTCATTCAGCCTCGGTAGCACATCACACGGCATCATCCCAGAGCGTGTTTGACTTGGGGCTGTTGTCCATATGCTGCCGTTCTGCTTTGCAGGCTGTGTGACGTTGCGCGGCTTTGAATGGCCGGTGCTGTCTGTTCTCACTTGCAGATGGCACATGGGAAGGGGGGAAGATAGGAGGTTGTTTGCACTTGTCTGGTTTCGTGGTTAGCGACCAGCTCGGGTGGCTTGTTTGATGGGTTTCATCTCTATTGGTGGCATGTTAATTTTCATGCCTGAGTTGTGTGTTTCTCCCCATGTCGCACACCATTCCTGAGCCCCTGGGGAGATGCGTCTCTTCCCTGATGGTGTTTTTAATGCTCATGCAGAACGTTCCAAACATCCTTCGCTCTCCGTTTGTTTGGGTTTTGTCCCTCTCCAGGGAGTTGTTAGCTGTTGCCCATGTTTTCCATTGACGAGTGGGCGAGACTGGAAGCGAATGCATTCTTGATAAAACCACGTATGGGCTTTAGACGGGCTATGAAATTTCACAAGTGTATTTATATTCATAAGTAACGTTCGGGATTTCAGTGCGGATGCCAGAACAGGGACAGAACTTCGATATGGGACTCTCTAGCTTTATGCATGATGGGCATTCGTTGGGGCTCTTATCCTGAGAGTGTGTGTGTGTGTGTGTGTGTGTGTGTGTGTGTGTGTGTGTGTGTACACGAAACAAATTGCCAGCGCGCACGCAGCCAGAAGGATAGCAGCACAATGACACTGAATGCTTCTGGCTATAAAGAAGAAGAAGAAAGCAAGCAAGGTAGGATGCACTGCTTGGTGTGTTCATATGGATAGTCCGCAGCCTAGATCGCTTTCATGGCTCATGGGGTTTTCCTAGCAGTAGCTGTGTCTCAGCACTTCAGACAAACCATTCCTCTTGTCCAATACACACTAAAGAGATGACTGTATGTCTTACTGGTATTGGTAGTTTGAAAATTGATAGGGGAATGTCTGTGAGCAATAGCCACGGAGTAACACACGTCCCTGGAGAAGGCTGAGACCTGCCGTGCGACAGAGCCCTTCCTGACCGGTGCTGGTTCTCCTAGTGCAAACAGCATGTTTCTGGTGAAAGCAGCATCCTTCAGCGAGAGTGTCATTCTACCATGTCTGGCAAAGAGCAGTCCAGGCCACAGCAAGAATGTGCCAGGCTGTTTCTCGACGGCCACCATGCTCTGGCTACATGCAACAGAGCCTCTCTTGCTGTCCGTTCCAGACTCCCTCTCTTCCCACTCACTTCCTCTCCTTTCCAACAGCCAGGCCCTCCCATTGACTTGGATCGGACTCTCCAGTCGGGATGGCGATCGAGCGGGGAGCGCTCTCTCTTCTGGCCCCACTCCACATCTGGATGCTATCCCCCATGATCCTCCTCTCCCATTGCTAGCTCCTGCAACGGGGGACAGCACATGCTGTCGGTGCAGTCGCTGCATGTTCCTCCCCCTGCATGGGTTGGGGAACGGCTGCTGGATGCACGAAGCAGTGGATGGATCAGACCTGGCACGTTCCCTCTGCACTGGTGGCATTCATGGAGCTCTCATTGGGTTTGGCTCTGCAAGGGTTTGCACCGCTCCCTCCTCCCCTCCCCCCCATGCCGTGCAGGGTCCCCAGTCTTGCCCCCTCCCCTGGTAGCAGCATTGCACTGCTCTGTGCTTTGGGCAGAGCCCTTTGCATTCGTAGAGGGAAGGGAGGAGAAGGGGGACGGGGTTTGCCCCTTACTGCTGTTATTGACAGGGACAGCTGAAGCCATAGGCCTCTGCCTACGGACCCAGCTTCTGTGATTACACCGGAATCTCTGCTCCCACTAAAAGAAAGTTTCTAGCCCACAATGGTTGCAAAGAAACCTTGAAAATGTGTCTTGAATGTAACCAATGGAGGGGTGTCTGCCTGAGTCTGCACAGAGCCTGCGACAGTAGGTTGGACATGGGAGTTGCCCCAGATGTGTCAATTAGTTGCAAGCTCCAAGGCCCACTTCTCTGGGGAGCCCCTGCCAGCACCATCCTGGTAGAGGATTTAGTGTGTGGCGGAGGAGGAAGGCGCACTGGGTCCCACACATGCAGCAGATAAACTGTGATTGTTGGGGTACATACTAGGGAGCCACCCTGCTTCTCCTCCAGCCTCTCTGGATCAGAGGGGGGACCCATGTTACTCCCAAGGAGGCAGAGTCTCCCAAGGGGGCCCCTAGGCTGCTGCCCTCTGCCTCTCCGGTTGGGTAAGGGCCTCTCCAAGTGGGGGCAGGAGCAGAGGAAGGGAGGTCCGCATCACGGTGCCGATGGGACCCTGGATTTCTTAATCCATCCCTGGATTGTGTTTGTTTTGCAGCCCGGTGCAGTGAGGGTGATACAGGGTGGCGGGGAGGGAGCCTGGAATGTCACTAGTGCATCTCAGCAACTTGTTTCTTGGTTAGTAAGAATCTCTTGATTACTGTCTGGCTCTGGGAAGCTTCTGCCGAGGCTGCAATCACAGCACACGCCAGCCACTCGGCGCTCGTTAGGGTCCCTAACGAAGGTGGCCAAGATGCTGCTCTCCTGTAAGATCACACACCAGCGTGGCTCCTTTTCTTCCTAGACGGTCACACTTACATAAAAAGAGAGGGGAGGGGCGCATGGCGGCACTGCGCAATTTATGGACTGGAGATTTATACGCCACGGGGATGCTGTATTTTTTCCCTACAGTGACACTTTATTGCCACAAATTACTAAACAGGCAAGGTTACGTGAGTGACAGCAGGCTCGGCGGTAAAATATAGGCGCAAATGGAAGCAGGAAAGCGTACCCGGGGGGGGGGGGCTCACGAGACGTGGGTTCAATTCCCAGCTCAGCCTCCCTGCGTGAATCTAGGCAAGTCTTCCCTGTGCCTTGGTTCACCATCTGCACAATGGGGGAAAACCCCTTCTCCCCTCTCCCGCCACGGTGCCAAGCCGATGCAATCTGATAGGGATTGGGAGGTGCTCAGTAAGCAGACAAACAGGTAGGCAGCTGTGCTTCTTGGGCTGAGGTTTTTCTCTCTCTGTCTTCAATGCTATCGCAGCGCTAAAGCAACATCCGTATCGGGGAGCATGACGCTGGGGGGGGTGGGAGCTCTTTGGTTTTAATCCCAGCTCTGCCCTCGAGTGGCTGAATGCTGGGCAAATCACTTCGCCTCTCTCTGCCTCTATTGCCTCTCGGAGTCTGCTGTAGCTGTGGACTTAGGCCGGCTCTCTCCACCGCGTGATGCATTTCCCATGTTAGCACATCTCCTCAGCAACAAAGGAGCCGAGTGCTGCGCTCGGGGGGAGCCAAGCCACATGGGCAAAAGGGCTTCAGAAAATGCGAGTTAATTTTCCTTCTAAGGCTCCCTCGGAACTCATAATTTCCATGGTGTAGATGGGCCCGAAGGCCTCCGCGTTTGGTGCCGGACAGCCAAATAGCAAATGACAAAAGGCCCTTCCCCAAAGGCCTTGGATAAAACAAGAAACTGGTCTGAATCGTCACCTGAGACAGGAATTGAACCTGAATCACTTGCTTTTTTCGGTGTGCCTCTGAGCCCGGCAGCAGAGATGCAAATGGACTGTCCAATGGGTTCGCCCCCAGCCTGGCTGATACCGGGGAGCAGCTGGAATGGCACAAGAAAACTTGCTCCTGACAGAGTATTTCCTGCTCCATTGTTAAGGCCTGGTGCGTGTAGGTGAGCACACATACAAACACAAACACACCCGGCACCAGTTTCATTAAAGGGACGAATCCAGACCCATTCACTTCAACAGATGCGACTTTGTGTGTGGATGTGTAACGCCGACAGACCCCAGTTGTCGGCGGGCGGGATCGAACCTGGGACTTCTGAAGCTAATGCATGAGCCTCTACTGCATGAGTGAAAAGCCGCATGGCCCTTAGCTAAGGCTGCAGCAGACTCTTTAATCTCTAAGTGGTCTTGGTGCCATTAGAGGGGACAGAACACCACACCCCGGAGGAGTGTGGGTTACAGATGCACTTAAATTGATTTAAAGCTGGCTTATATCAGTTGAATTTGTGTTGATAAATTTACACAAGCACCAGCAAACCGCTAGAACTGATGGAAGAATGTCCCCAAGGAGTTTGCCCTAGGTTAGCTAAATCGGTTTGATTTCCTCTGGGGTAATGTTTGTGTGGACAAGGCGCAAGACTGAGTCTAAATGTTACATCTGCACTGGGTGAGGTGCTGCTCTGAGCTTTTGGAAGGCCTCCCGTTCTGCTCATAACAAAACCTGCCGCAGGGGAAGCCGAGAAATACCCAGACTCTGGGTGCCACCGACAGAACAGTCCCTAACCTGAATGAATCATCCACAGCCTGGCACCCATTCCTTGCTTCCATCATGCACCCAGTTTGCCCTCTTTGGGCAGCCTTCACCGCGATCCTGCCCCCTTCCCGGGGAAGGGGGTGGGGCAGCGGAGGTGCTGATAAGGCCAGAGGAGTGCCAGGGTGCTGCAGGAGAGCTGATGTGCATGACTATGTACTGTCAGGATCACTTTCCCTGGCTCTAAGGAGCTGTAAACCCGACGGCTTAATCCACTGTGGGACTGTCTGAAGGGTCCGAAATGCGCCTTCCCTGGCAGGAGTTTTAATGACTGGCATGCCGGGCAGTGCAGAGAGAGGAGGTTCACTCCCTTCACGCTAAGATCGGATTTGTGTTTCTCAACCCGATGCTTTTCAGCTCGCGGCTTGGTGCTGGGCTGGGTCCGATTGCAATTCTCCGGAGAAGAGGTGAAAAGCTGGGCATGTTTAGTCTAGAGAAGAGAAGGCTGAGGGGGGAACCTGAGAACAGTCTTCCAATATGTTAAGGGCTGTTATACACAGGACAGTAATCAGCTGTTCTCCTGGTCCACTGAAGGTAGGACAAGAAGGAATCGGCTTAGTTTGCAGCCAGGGACATGTAGGTTAGATATCAGGAAAAACTTTCTAACTCCAAGGAGAGTTAAGCTATGGAACAGGCGACCTAGGGAGATTGTGGGATCCCCATCAGAGTTTTTTAGGAGCAGGTTGGACAAACACTTGTGAGGGATGGTCTAGGTTTATTTGGGCCTGTCTCAGCGCAGGGGCCTGGACTAGACCAACGGCTCTCAACCTTTCCAGAATACTGTCCCCCTTTCAGGAGTCTCCGTTGTCTTGCGTACCCCCAAGTTACACCTCACTTAAAAACGACTTGCTTACACAAACAGACATAAAAATACAAAAGTGTCACAGCTGCACTGGTACTGAAAAAGGGCTGACTTGCTCATTTCTACCGTATAATCATAAAATAAATAGATTGGGATATAACTATTGTACTTACATTTCAGTGTATAGTCTATAGAGCAGTATAAACAAGTCATTGTCTGTATGAAATTTTAGTGTGTACTGACTTCGCTGGTGCTTTTAACGTAGCCTGTTGTAAAACTGGGCAACTATCTAGATGAGTTGATGTACCCCCTGGAAGACCCCTGCATACCCCCAGGGGTACACGTGCCCCTGGTTGAGAGCCACTGGACTAGACGCCTTTCGAGGTCCCTTCCCAGCCCCACATTTCTCTGATTCTAAAATCAATCTTGTTAAAGATTTCCTCAAGGAAGCGCTGAAAGTCATTCCTCCAAATGGACCGTTTCAATGATTGGCCAGAACAACGATAAATAATCCATTCAGCAGACTTTGCTGAGGAAAGAGTGACTAAACGCTGAGTACGGGGGCTGAGGAGATTGTCCCAGTGCTAACAGTCCAGGCGGGTGAGCTATTTATTGACAATGCTGTTCACTCTGAATCTAGCCTCTCTCTTGGACACCCGTTGTGCACAAACCCGTCCTGTGTCCCTAGGGACAGACCAGGTCCTCAGAAGTGTTTGCCAGATCGTTGATTCACATGCTGTTTGCTTTGATGGCTAGCTGTTTGGGATTGGTTAGCTGAGCCTCATGGTGCTTGTATCTGCGCCCTGCCTGCCTGGCTGAAATATTAACGCACTGTCGGGTCTGAAAGTTGGGACCGATAGCGATTCATGCAATACTTAGAATTCAGGAGCGTTTTCACAACTGTTCAGTGGCCAGCATGAATAACGTGAACCCACGAGTCTCGGCGAATCTCACACGGCTTGTAAGTCTGCAAGAATATTCATAAATCAGGGTCTTTTTAAAGAAACTAACCGGAAAGAAACTTTTTAAAGAACTTTACTAATAATTTTTCAAGAAAAATGACACTTTCCCCCACCTTGGAATTTGTCTGGCAGTCACTTCACTAACTCTGAAGCAGTGCCTTGGATACCCTGGTGCTTAGACACTGCAGCGAGGCGTGCCATAGATAATCGCTCAGTTAGACAGGGCGCCAGCATGGGCTTCACTCAGTCTCTCCATGAATTACATGGACACTGAAGTCTGTCGCCCAGGTGATGCCGTAATGTGAATGTTCTCTGGTGGTGGTAAATGGCTTGTATGCCAGGACGGCAGGGAACACAGGCTGAGCTGTACAGCCAAGGGCCGGACATTGGTAGGATTCTGCCCCACGACAGAGGCATACGCCAGCAGGGAGCAAAGCGGTAGCCGCTGAGGGCAGGAGCCATCCAGCCTGCATGGCGATTGGCCGGGTGATCTGGAGTACAAACCACTTCTCCCGCAGCCTGGCTCCATACGGGGATGACAGCGTTTGGAAGAAGCAGTGTGTGCAGGCTTGGCCACACCTCCCAGCTGGCTGGATACATCAGGCAGAGGCCGCTGGGCGCTGGCAGGTGCATTTGCTGGGCCCCCTGACTAGCGCTCACAAGAGCACTAAGCATTCGTCGCACAGGTTTGCCAAGGGTGGGGGGCAGGAATGGGAGGAAGAGATGCAGCTGTGGCCTCCCCCATGAACCCGTGCAAGGCAAACGAAACTCTTCTCTGTGGATGTACCAGCCACTCGTTACATTTGCTACGGTAGCGCCTAGAGACCGCGACTGAGATCAGGGCCCCCGTTGGGCCAGGGACTGCGCAGAACCCAACTGAGATCAGGCCCCCGGTGTGTCGGATGCTGCGCAGACCCAGACCGGGGTCCCATTGTGCCAGGCACGGCACAGACATGCAGGAAAAGACAGTCCCTGCCCCAGAACTTACAGTCTACGTAGCTGGGACAGGCAGCGGGGGTGGGACCCTGGGCTTCTTTCGTGGCACAGAGGTTTAGTCTGTGCACCTGGGAAAAGTTCCCTCTGTGCTTTCCCAAGCGGGGAATTAAATGACCCTTTCCTTAGGCCATGAGCCGTCGTCTTGGGGCTCTTCATCAGCTGATGAATTCGACATAATAAAATAAATACCGAGAGAAAATGTAATTGGCTCTCGTTTATTACCCAGTTCTGCCTAGCAGCCCCCAATTACACAAAAGCAATTAGTGAAAGTTCTCCATTAATAGCATCTCCAAACCACCCAATGGGTGTGTTCCATCAAACCTTCTGGCTCGTGTAATTTACTTTTCTGGAGCTAATTTCTGGCTGGGGATGCGCAGTGTGGACTGTAAACAAGTCGATAGGGTTGGCAGGGGTGTGACGGGGGGGAGTGGGGTTACTGCGCCGAAGAACCTGGTGAAGCAATGGTCTGTCTGTCCTTGCAGGGAAACGTACACCCAATACAGCAGGTGTTGCTATTGTCAGCTCTTCCCTGACTCACTCCACCGCCTTGCCCATGTGCACAGCAGCTGGGTGGTGGTGTATCGGACTCACCCCCTTGTTATCTCTGCTTTGCCGCTGGCATATGTCTCACCAGCTCCTACCGCTGTGCCTGATTCTATTCTGCCCTCTGTGTGGCATAGGAAGGATCTCGCATTCCCAGGGCCTCAGACCTCTGCCCATTCCACACTCAGGACCTGCCACAAGGCACCGCATGGCATGCAGGTGTCGCCCCCGCCCTGCCGTTGTTCAGCCAGGGGAGTGCCCAGCCGTGTGCCGGGGCGATATGTGGCAAGGGGGTGAGCGTATCCCAGAGGTGGACCTGAGTCTGAACGGGTCACCCTGGGGATGGCTCAGCCCCCAGGCTACAGGGCACGATGGGCGTCGAACCCTGACTTATTCATTGCCCCTGGGATGCAGTCAAGTCCCCGCATCACAGATCTCTCTGCCCTGCCTCCAACCCACGCAGATTGTCGGGTAGCTCCCGCCTCGGTGCACTAAAGCCAATCACAAGAGCACGCGCTGGTTCTCTCTGTGCAGGCAGACGTCAGGTTTTCATGGGAATGCCGAGGAATCTGGGTGCTTGGAAGGACTCGAAGCTGCAGCAGCTTCTCAGGGAGGGCCAGAGGCTAATGGCTCATAGAATCTCTCTGAAGCGCTAATTGACGGAGCTGGGAACCAGCTGTCACGTTGCAAGGGACAGAAGTCTGGATCTTATATTGGTGTTGTCACAAAAAACAACGTGCAGGTTAATCCACAGGGACAGCTCATCTCTGTCTCTAAGCCCCTAATCCATGTTTACAATAGCGGAGGAGCAACGACAATGATTATGGAAATAGTTTGCATGTAAGAGTCGAAATGTGATCCTGCTGTGCAGTAATTGAAGGCCGGTGGTACCCATGCGTGTGAATGGGAGTGTGATGCGTGTGTGTCGCCGAGGGTCTGGAATGGCAGGAGACAACGCGAGGAGAGGAGAGACGGGGAGCGAGCGTGTGTGAATGGAAGTGTGTGGTGTGTGCACGGGAGGAGGGGGGCACGAGACAGGGTGGGGATGGTTAGTGTGTGTGAATGAGTGTGAGTGGGGCAGTGTGTGAACTGAGCCGCGTGGTGTGTGAATGGGTGTGCGCGCCAGTGAACATGGGAACTGGTGTGTGGTGTATGCGAGGTATACGCGTAGCCCTGTGCCACCTGGATTAGCTTAGTTCCATAGGAGCATAATAGCAGAAGATGGGGCAAGCTCTGTTTCTGTGGTGAAAACCCCGCTCTCCTGTCCTAAGTTCACACGTGAAGTTTCTGGTGCATTGGTCAGCATTGGCACAGCTACTGGGAAAGGATCTTAACTGCAGCCCAGAGAGACCATTGTGTCTCTGCAACTGTTTGCCTTTGAGAGGAGAAAACTCTGAAATGAGAGCAAAGGGTCCAGTTAATAGATTTTAAAGCCGGAAGGCACCATTGTGATAATCGAGTCTGACTCTCTGTGTAACGCAGGCCCTGCTGCAGCCAGCCCGTATCTGGTGGTTGAACTAGAGCAGGCTTTCTAGAAAAACGTCCAATCTTAATTGATGCATCACGAGCAAAGAGGATTTGAACTTTTCCACCCCCGAATCTCTTTTTGGAGCTTTGGAAGAGTTGGGTCCACGTTGGGGTCTCCCGTTTTCCTGCTGCTATCCCATCACAGACTCCTCTCGCTTGGCCTGGTTCTGATCTCAGGAAATCCAGAGCTGCCAGCATGACTTTGCAGTGGTGTAACTGCCCCCCCAATCTCGGACCCTTGGGGTGAACGCTGAGGGCCTCGTTCTGATCTCACCTAGATCGATGACTCAGCTAGAGTTACTCCTCCCCATGCGAGCGGGGTCTGATTCAGTCCCTGCATCGGGAAGCTAAAAACAGAGCCCCTTCCCTGTTCTGCACCTCCCAGGGCCGGCTAGTGCACTCGCCGCATGTGGAGCAGGCCCCGAGGCAAGAAGCTTTGAGCCTAATTTTGGGTCCCAAACGCCTTTGATTTTCCTAGGGCTCCGTTCTGCAAGCTCAGGGCAAGGGTGCACATTGAAGTCCATGGGGTTTCTGTGTGTGAAAAGGTGGGTAGAATACAGTCCCTCGTGTGGGAAAGAACAAAGGCCTCATATAAAAAGACGATCCCGGAGGCTTCAGCAAGATAAAAACCTGAAGAGCATCCCTCTTCGATTCCAACCTGTGCGGTACAAGGGAGGGGTGAGGCAATGCCACCTTGCCTGCCTGGCATCAGGAACCTGAATTTCTCCATTCAAGCTGGCCTTTGATCCCATCTATGCAACTCAGCGGGAACGCTGGTGGCTTCTACCTGTGCCAGGATGCATGAGCTCTACTCCTCGTGCATCCCCGACCTGTCTCTGCGCCACGTGTGTTCTTTCACCCACTCTTTTGCGGTTGCTCCTTCTCTCACTCACCCTCGCATTGCCTCTCTCTCTCTGATGGTATGGACTCTCTGCATGACAGGAAGCGCCCAGAGGCCGCACTCAGGGGCTTGCTAGGCCCTGTGAAAGCACCACGCAAGAGAGGCCCTCTGCCCCAGAGACCCTACGTTCTAATGAAGCCAAAGTGCAACGAGTGGCTGTAACCAGGGGAGGCAGGGAGGACGGAGGGAGTGCCAATGAGTACATGTGTTTTCACAGGCCAAATAAAAAGGACCAACTTCAGCAGCCCATCCTGCCCCACTTCCTGGCTGTAATCTGCTGCCGGTTTCCCACAGGTGTCATAGAAGAAGTGGGTGAGATAGATAACTCTGTGCGCAAGGAGCAGCACAGGTGAGAGCCGTGGATAAATGGGCGATGGAGGCTGGCAGAGCGGAAGAGAGGGCATGGGGCTGATGTGATAAGAGAGAAGAGTGGAACAGGAGGGAGGAGCTTTCCTGAGACGTGTCTTGGAGGTCAGGACCAGAAGCTTGTTCTTGGATGTGACGGAGAAAGTGGGGGAGCCAGAGGAGGGGAACTGTCCACTGGGGGAGGGGAACATGATCTGAACATTGGGCCCGAAAGGAGGGCATCATGGGAGAGTCAAAATGGGAGATGAGGAGGGACCACCTTTTTGTGGGGTGTTTGTGCAGCACCAAGTACAGGTGGGACCCTGATCCATGATTGGGGACTCCCAGCAGTTATCGCATTATCAATCAATAATATGAAGAACAAAATGGGTCCGGGCAGTTCTCAGCTGTTGGGCAGAAAGAAAAGGCTGAATTGGAGAGGTGCTTATGGAGGAAGAAGCAGTGAGGTTTGGACACAGCCTGGATGTTGTGGGTCTGGAGACAGAGCTGAGTCAAAGATGATGCCCTGGTTATAGGCCTGACTGATAGGAGGGGGTGATGGTGTTTCCAATAGTGATGGAGGAGCGGATCATATTATGTTCACAGCATACACACAGAGGCATGGATAAAAACATAAGCCCTCTTGCTGGAAGGTTGCAACGTAACATGACTTTATTGCTTAGAATCCAGAACTGAAGAACAAGAACTCCCAAACAGAGAGAGACAAAGCAGGCTGCTCCCTAAGGCAGCAAGGTACAACTCACCCACCTTGACCAAGGCTGCCTGTTTGCAACCTGACTCTGAAGACCCAGACCTCACGCTTCCCTTCAGAGACCCCCTACCCTGCAAGCAGGACCAGGAAGCCCTTTAGAAACTTAAAGTCCATAGCTTGATATTTTAACATAGTTTACAATACATCACTGATAAGACTTGGGAGAAAAGATCAAGCTCTTGGGTTTGGCCATGTCATGTTTGAGTTGGCAGCAAGACATTCAGGTGAAGATGTCTATCACACTTCCTCTTGTGTTATCACCACTTGCCTCAAATTCTCTCTCTCTCTCTCTCTCTCTCTCTCTCCTATAGTTCTTTCCCTCATGATGCTACCCTAATGTTAGCATCTCTCTCGATACCTGCTACTAAAGTGATAACGTGCTAAACAAACAACATGGTGTTCCTGCCTCTCAGACTCATCCAAATATTTCTGAAACAGTTAGCTCCTTGGAGGAGCCGGGACCTTCTGCGAAGCCTGCAGGTGGAAGGAACAAATGACTGTTCCTGGTGGAGTAGCTGTGGTTCAGATCTGCTGAGGGAGGGTATAACTGATTGTTTCACAGCCCTGCCATGCACTAAGAGTGAGGGGAGAGCCAGACTCTGAAAGCAGCAAATTCGCCCTGGAGAAAAATGGGCTTTTCCAAACCTTTTTTTTTTTTTTTTTAATTTAATTTAACAAAGTGACCGCATGAAAACCTCGGTTTCTTTTATCCCTTTAAAATCTATGCAGTTAAAGTGGCCCTATTAAAATGCTAACCTCTGCCAAGAAACTCCACTCCCGATAAAAAGCATTAAAGATTCAACAAATAGCAGAGAATTGGGATTGATCCTAACCTTCCATAACTGGGAGCTGCTTAACCCATTAATCAGCCCTGGTCTTCACTTACAGGCTGATGGCCTCAGAGCTGGGCCTTTTCAGGACTAAAAGCATGTTAAATATTTATCACCACCGAACATACACTTCCGTGTCCACCTGTGGAGAAATGATCTCTCTCACACACGACTGCGTATATCTTCCAGGTTGTACGATACGGTGGCAGCATACAATTATTTCCTATTCTAAGTCTGCAGGGGATAGCGGTATCTCAGATACCTCTTTGTAGTGACCATTGACAAATTCTGGACTTTTGAATGGCAGCCGCTGTGTGTGCATATCGCATCACAGACATATTCTCACTCGCTCTCCCTGCATAGGAAGACTATGTGTGGGTATCGTATGTTTCACTGGCATGTTTTTGGGGTAGCTTCATTGGTCGTAGGTGTTGAGACGGTGCTGGAGTTCCGGCGTGCGTGCCATCCCCAATGAGTGCAAATAAACCTTTTATACTGCACCATGCTGCCTGTGTGTCACAAGCTTGTCAGAACGTCTATTTTAGGAACGTTTCAGAGAGTCATTTTTTAAATTGTTGGTACTATATCGGTTTAGGCCTCCGCCTGTAAAGCCAGATCATCACCACTACCATGAGCCCAACCGCACAGGGCTCCGAAAGAGACGAAAATTAGAACTTGCGCATGGTGGAGGACCAAATCCAGCTTTTTTACATGTAACGCTGTGGGTTTAGTGTCTGATATCTTGGGATCTTCCAGTCCTAGAAGCAAGTGCTGGGTGTCTCTTTAGGGAGCTGGGACTCTCCTACCCCAAATAGCATACAGCTCCTAGTTGTATACCTCTGGCTTACTAGATCTGGGACCTTAGATCCATCACTGCTCCAGGAGTGAATTTTGCCAGTCCTTGGCCCTGGGCCAGTGTGGTTTGAGGACAGAACAGGGCTTTGCTCTACAACAAGGACCTGGTCTCTGGTGCCTTATCATATCCCTAAGCCAGATCTGTCCAGTAAGAGCCAGCCAAGGTGTGCTCTGACTTCCATCGGTGTGAACCCAGAGGACTCCCCGGATGGAGCTTCTCCAGGTTGACACCAGAGCAACATGTAACCCAGCGTTTCGCTCCTCTTCCCTGATGTCGCCAGGTTTCTGGCCTTGGGACTAAAGGCCTGAGGGAAATGAAGACAGGCACAGGTTGGTTCCCAGTCGACAAGGCACACAGCAGTCCTGGTACAGTCAGGAACTGAGCATGTCAAGATGGGCACCCAGATGGGACATCAAGGTGTGAGATACCTGATCATGGGGAAAATGCAGGCATGGGTGAGGGACAGGATGCAGGCGTGGCCCGGGAACCAAAAGCAGCCTGGATCTACATGGAGCTGTGTGTCCAAGGAGAGGGGCAGAGGATACCCCTGTGTCCCTGACATCCGGCAGGAACCTGCTTCCTTTGGGGAGGAAATGAAAGCAGGGCCCTCCAGATCTCAAAAGCATGACAGCCATCCCCTTGGCCGACACACTGGGGTTTGAACCCGGGACCTCCACAGCTCAAAGCATGAGCTGCTACAGCTCGAGCGAAAGTTCTGTAGCTGGTGCCTCTAACAATTAATTTCCTCTGCAGATCAGTGCCGGGGGGTGGTGCCGGGGTGGGGTGCGGGGAGGAGGACCTATAACACACACACACCAGCCTGTGTCTCTGACGTTTCGGCTAAAGAGCCAAGGCTCTGTAGCTGGGAACTGTAACAAATTGGAGAGAGCTTGTTTACAGGCTTTAAGTTTGGAGAGACCCTTGAGGGATTTATCCTCTTCAACAGGAGAGGGGTCATAATTTACAACCCAAGTCATCCGGAGCCTGCTGTCTTTGCCCTCGCTCCGTACATTCAGACAACTCTCCCGAAGATGAAGGTGTGATTTTTTGCTGGGTGAGGATGCAGCCGGTTCAGATGAAAAGCTCTAACAAATGAGCTGGTTGGCTGTTTGGTGTTTTTTTGTTGTTGTTGTTAACACGCAGCAGTTGTTACAATGCCGCTGCTGTCCCCTATTTAGTTGCTGATGTGCAAAACCTTGTTAAGGGTTTACAAAAAAAAAGAAAAGAAAAAGTGTTTCATTATCCACATATCAAACTTGTTTTGCTGCTGTCACGCACCAGAAAAGTTAAACACGTCTGATCAAAGGCGCGTAAACACAGCTTCAGAACAAATGCCCTAAAGCTCTGCCAAAAACCCAGCGCTGTCTAAAAGCAAGCCCTTTCCAAACACCCATCATGTACTCCCACATGTGCGGATCTTCTCTCCTCTCAAAGCAGCTGTGTAGTGCTGTGTAATTTCATTTTTCAAAGTGCTATATATACACACTGCCTCGTGCCCAGCGAGACTTGAGGAAGGCAATCAAAGTCCTGCTGTCTAACGAGTGTCAGCAAGTCCCGGGGAGGAGCCCACCAGCTATCACACAGTGAGTACAGCCCTAGGGTGACCAGATGTCTCGATTTTTATAGGGACAGTCCCGATTTTGGGGTCTTTTTCTTACATAGGCTCCTATTACCCCCCACCCCCTGTCCTGACTTTTCACACTTGCTGTCTGGTCACCCTAGTATAGCCCAGCGCCAGCAAGAGGGGTTATTTTTTGCAGGGGTGTATTGGCAAATGGGCTTGAGGTTAAAATTTTGCTGCTGCTTCAGATCGTGTGAGTGCGTGCGCGTATGTGTCTGTGAGGTGACACCACTGGCCAGGAAAGACTATTTTCTGTGGCTAACATGGCTGATCTCTGTTCACGCTGTGATCCCTGGAGAAATCTTGGGCCACATTCTCCAGATCAGCTGAGCCACGCTTGCTCCAGGTCTGGCGTGGGGATGGCAGTGGTGGCTGTCCCTGACACAGGGGCTTTCGGATCCCTGCCCCGTCTCCAGCACCAGTTAAAGTAGCCTGAGAGTTGCTGTCGCTGGCACCAGGGATCCTTCCGGCGGATGGGGATCAGCTGCAAGCAGGGGTGTGCTGGCCACAGCCCTTCACCCCCCCATTCTTGCCCCCATGCCAGTGGTCCCCAAACTTTTCACATCCTGCCCCCACCCTCCCCTTACCCTGTTCGGGCCTCCCTGGGAGCTGCGGTCGGGAGCCGGGGCCAAGAGCAGGGCAGCAGCTCCTAGGGAAGGGAGGGGACGGGGGTAAGGAGGCCGAGGCTGGGGCCAGAGCTGTGGCCGGGCCAGGAGCCAGGGGCTGAGGCCAGGGCCACGGCTGGAGCAGAGCTGAGAGCTTAGCGGGGCAGGGTGGTGCTCCCTCCCTGCCTCCCTCACCCCCCCCGAACGTTCCTCCGCTCCCCCCTAGTGTGCTGCGCACTATTCCTCTGAGTTCCAGTCATCCAGTCAGAGAGCTGAAAAATTGCCATGTGACTTCAGCAGTGTTCCCCAACCTCACGCATTTAAAAAAAATCACACGTAAGGCCCAAAATCACGAGATTTGCATGAAAAATCCGGCAATTAAAAAAAATCCATTTGGGGTCTTTTTATTTGCCTTCAGGGTGAGCGTGATGGCGGCATTTGGGTGACGTTTTTCAAGCTTTTCTCTGCAACCACGAGGGCTAGGAACTATTTTTTTGTTTGTTTGTTTCAAACCTGGAAGTTGAGATTCTCATGACTCCTGGAGCTTTAAGAAAAACACTAAATATCGCAGGACTCGTGGAAAAAAATGGCTAGAGCTGGCAACATAGCTTAGGCCACCAACATAAATAGAGAAGAGTCTGTATGGAGAGTTTGTGAATTGAGTTTAACACTGAAAACAAATTGTCTAAACCAGGGGTTCCCTGGGCATTCAAGGTCATGCTGGGGGAGGGGGGGGGACGTTCCCACGCTGGCGGGGATATTCCGGAAGTACCAAGATTGAAAGAAGTGCAGGACATCTAGTCGGATGCCGAAGGGGTCTTTCGGGGAAAAAAGTTTGGGACCCGCTGCTCTAAGTCTTTGGCAAGGCCTGTGAATAATGGATGCGTCCGACATGGGCTGGGGTGTGCTAATCGCAAACAAAAGGTCTCGGCGCATGGTATCTGGGTCGAAGAGCTCTGAAGCCAGCACTATCCTGGAAGAACATGGAGAACTTCTCCATCTCAGCTGAAGGGGCAGTCGGATGGGTAGGCTGCAGCAGTACGCTGATCGAATGCTTCTCTCCAAAGTGCCTAATGGTGCTACCAGGGAAGATCAAATGAAATCATCGTCCTGGCTGCTCTGGTACAATCCCGTGTGGGCCGTGAGATGCCCAGCGGGGGGGGGGGTGGGGGCAGGGGTTAACAGGGGCAAGGGCCTTCATAAATCATCCCTCTTGAGACTCAGCGAAATATTGTTCGGAAGGGTCCGCTGTCTGCATGTGTTTGGGGATCTTCCCTCGGTCTGTCCTCCTTGATCGTTTCTGTTTGTAAAGGTATGTTGGGCTGGGTTTTATTTGTGGAAGGCCAAAGTGAGTTTCGTGCTGATGAGAGGAGCCATGTGGGCCGCCCTATAGACCAAAGGCGTCTGTTATCCATGGGGTCTGCAGTACCTGGGCTGCGAGCGAGCGCCCCCTGCCAATGCACCGCTGTGTGGGGAGACAGGAGTCTGGCCTCTTTGATCTTCGTGCCTGTTCAGTCCTTGGCCTGTCTGCTGAGATCCCCAGCGAGGGAGGAATGGTCTGTGGCAGACGAATCAGTAACCCTTCCCACAGTCTTTCCAGCCCGGGTGACACCAGAAATTGGATGCAAGGGCCTGGCTATTCCATGCTGATTTCTAAACGTTAGTTACCCTCCAGAACTGCATGTTGTTCTGAATAATTCAATTGAGTTAAACGAATTACCCATGTGATCTGCTGGCTGGCTTAGGAGTTTGCTGCAACAGCGGGATGCGTAGGGCATGCTGACATGGGATCTAATCTCGGGATAAACAGAAGAATGCATTCTCTAGGGATGTCCTTTGGGCACTTCTCACTCACGTGAAAAGCACTTTAAAAGGGACGCTGTCGGGTCAAATTTGAGCCTGTCATTTCAGTTTTGTGACACCAAGCTTTTACAAAACCTAATGTCACATCAGGGTGTGTGACGCGTCCCTCTCTGTGCCCAAGCTACAGACAATATGGTCTCTTACAGACCCCCTCCCCTCTACTGGGTCTGGCTTAAGCAAGGAATGTTTTCAGAGCTGGCAATATCTAGTTCAATCCCTAATGTTGATCGAGATGGCGGCCGTCACATGCCTCCCCATTCTGTTTCTTTTTTAAAATTCCAGTCAAAACCTCTTTTTATTTCCCCCTCTCAGAACAGATCCGTCTTCCCCTACCATGCCTGCGACCCAAACTCCTGCAGTGCCTGGGAGCCGCAGACTGCAGCTGGCCAGAGACCAATTTATAAATAAAAGGATAGGCCAAGCTGGGAGAAATGGGGGGGAGATCAGCCAAAGAGCTCAGAGAGGGGAAAACTGGGGCGCTTTATTTTATAAAATGTCAGTGTTGATGATTTAAGATGTTGTTTGTAGGGTTAGCCAGGAAACGCGGTGCTTGTTGTGATAGGTAAATATTTTGAACTGGAGTCTTCTCTCTCTTAGGCATCGATTGGGCTCGATTTCTCAAAAGTGCCTGGGGGTTTGGGGGGGCCCAAGTTGAGATGCCTTAAAGGGGGAGATTTTCAGAGCGTGCTGAGCACCCAGCCTATAAAATCAGGCCCATTTAAGGCCCCTCAAGTGGAGTGCCCAGAAGTTTGAGGCTTCTGAAATCTCTAGTCACTCAATTGTGGCCGGAGACCCTGCTGATTTACTTGGGGGTGAGCGAGATCAGAACAAGGCCGATGATCTCATCCCTTGCAGAAGACGCAGCCTATCCATGCTGAACCAGTATCCTAGCACAGGAACACCCCGGCGTATGAATATGTCATGTCCTTGTACACACTACCTGGAAACGTTAGGGGAAAAATCAACCCCTGAGCTCCCTCCAGAGCCTGAACTCTGCGTCCTGGAAGGTTCAGCCTCATCTGCTACAAAGAGAGAGAGCCCCTGTAGCTGTTTGTGACTGCTCAGTGAGAAGTCACAGCAAGCAAAGCCCCCTAGCAGCCCCTCCTCCCCCACGCTTATCCTTTCGGCTGGGCTCCTAGGCCATGGCGCAGGCTCCGAGGCACTATGGGGATACAAATAATACTAGCGGTCTGCCCCTGCATGAATTGCATGCATTCGTTAGGTGGGTCCCTACGAGCCTCTGCTTTCTCAGAACACGTCAGTGAACTAGGGTGGCCAGGTGCCTGGTTTTCGACCAGAAACTTCAGCTGAAAAGAGGGTTTGTCTGTGTCCAGTCAGATCTATTGACCGGACACCCAAAGTCTGGTTACTGGGGGCATCAGCCCCCACTCAGCTGGAGACACTTGCTATGTGCGTCGGGCAACTACAGCTCCCAGCCCCTGCTCCACAGGTGAGCTCCTGGGCGAGCGGGGAAGAGGAGTGGACAGGGGGTGGAGCCTTGTGGGGAAGAGGCGGGCAGGGGCAGGGTCTCGGGGGAAGAGGCAGGGCACGGGATGTTCCGGCACTCCAGCTGGAGTGTCCGGTTTTTAAATATTACCAAGCAGGCAACACTACAGTGAACAACAGCCTGCTTGCACAAAGATGTGCCAACGCTGCTGGATAGAAATGCAACTGTGAATTCGCAAGGCCATTGCCCAAGCTCTGAAAATCTTCACTGCCTTTTGCCCCTTGTGGCTAAACTGCTGCCCACTGCTCGCTGTGGTCAGTGCGAAGGGAGAGAGCCTGGAGAAGGGATCTGAAGGCACCAACAGCAGAGACAGTTGCAGTGTGACACCCTGCTGATAAATCCATTGTAATGCCAGAGGGGAAACCACAGAGCCACGGGGGTGGGATTCTAACACCGGTCCTGCTCTCTGAATTCAAAAGGTGCTTAGACACTGACTGTTTGCAGGCATTTATGTGGAGTTCCATGCTGTAGCATCGGAGTCTCTTGGATCTAGCCTCCCCGCGCTTCTGTGAGGCAGGGTGATGATATCCCTGTTTCACAGATAGCAAAACAGAGGTACAAGGAGTTTAAGTGACTTGGCCACTGTCATTCAGGCCCTGCTGACGTCCACACCTGCCGTCCTTCATCCCATCAACAGGAGCAGGCTCTTTAACAGTGACCATGCCCCACCCCAGAGATGGCTGCATTTCTGTGGTGCAACTGACTCCAGTATAAGTATTTTGCCAGGTGCTTGTGGCCAGCTAGATTATTCTGGCCACCAGCAAGTTCACTGTAAGGTGGCAGCCCAGGCTATTTGATGGAAAGTGCCCGAGCGATCATGTCCCACGACCTGCAGTAATGTCAGTTCTCTGGCAGCGCATCCCGCCGCTGTTGACAGCATTTCAGAATGGTGCAGCCAGTCTTGCCTTCTTGGTCGCTGGCTTTCTGCGCTGTGGTAGGTAAGCTGTTCCTCTGCTTGGGGGGTTTATTATTGACCTGCCTCTAAGACAGACTGACATCCTGATGACATTTCTCTTCCATTCGCCCGTGCTTCCGACTCCCTCCAAGTGATTAGCGGGAGAGCAACACTACTGCTCACCAGTCCCTGGAGGATTCCAAAGAGCTTTAAAACCTGTCTCTGCTTGTGCTTGAGCTCCCTGCCTGCTGTATTTGCAGAATACCAGGGTATCTGCCTGAATAGCCCTTGCTTTTATTGTGTGCCCTTTATTTTCCCAAGGAAGCTGGTCTCTGGTGCAGCATCTGGTTTCCACTAGACCTGGTTAAAGGGGAGGCGGGGGCGGGGAATGGCTTTGTAAATAAGCGAGCAAAGAGTTTGGTTTGCTGCAATTCATGGCTCTTCCCATTCGTTACTGACAGCTGCCAGGCACTTGCTGGAAATGACGTCCCGTGACCATTTTGCATCCACGATTGTCAGTCCAAATATTCATACTGCAAAGTGCATTATTGTTTGCTCTTCTTCTGTCTAAAATAAAGCCCGAGTCATCCAATCGGGGTGCGGAAACTACCTCATGTGACTCAGGCAACCAACCACACGCCACAATGAGGAATAATGGCTACTTTGCAAACAGTCCACTGGTCCAGCCAACCTATTCAGCAAATACTTACAAAGAGCAAATATGTTCAAAGGGACTCGGGATCTGTTTGCAAATGAGTCTCTAATCAAACAAGCGGCTGCAGGATCTAGCAAGCCTTGTCCACGGCAGTTCTCTGTACTCAGCCCCGCTTCAGTTCCTACTCTGGGGCTTTGGGCTTTGCTCAGCGGGGCAGGACAGAGAGAGTGCGAGCTGGGGGAAATGAGGTAACTGGTCTAAAATTTCCCATCACAAACATTTTTTTGATGGAAAATGGCCTCTCTGTCAATGCGCAAAACGTTTGTTCCTTTCAAACGTTGTTAGTTGTTTTGAAAACCCAAAATATGTTGAGGTGGGGGGTAGGGCATGTGAAAAATAAAAGTGCCGAAAGTTCAGAGGAAACTTTTTTTTTTTAAAAAATGTCCCACAATAAACAACTGACATTTCCCAAGCAGCTCCTGGGTCTAGAACGGTCCTGTAACCCCTTCATTGCTGGGCTTGGCTGTCGCTTTCCTTTCAGTTCCAGCATCCCAAGGGTGATGTACTAGCTGCATGGGGAAATCAGTGGTGGCTACTCACTACTTCCCAGCCTGGGTAGGTTAGACATCAAAGTGCCCAGTTCATCTCAC
Source organism: Terrapene triunguis (assembly GCF_002925995.2). NCBI lineage: Eukaryota > Metazoa > Chordata > Testudines > Emydidae > Terrapene > Terrapene triunguis. The sequence goes on from NW_020665349.1 coordinate 2,245,871, forward strand.
CACTGGGATAGCATCCTGCAACCCCCTCCTCTCCTCTTCCCCCGAAAGCCCCGCGGAGAGCCTGGAGATGGCCCTACAGTCTGGTGGGATCAGAGGGCAGCATCCCACGGGGCAATGCCTCCAGCTCCCTGCTGGGCAGTGCCAGCCTTGTCTTTCGGGGGCAGTGGTGCCCTAGCAAGTGGGGCGGGACCGTCTGGAATGCTGCGCAGCCCATGTGCAAACCAGAGCAGTTGGCGTCTCAGTCCTTTGACCTGTCCCGCTAGAGAACAGCCACTCGCTCTGAGCTACATAGGAACTGGGGCTGGGGGAGATGATTGGGAACATGCTCAGTCATGGTGCACAGGAGAAGCAGCAGATGCAGGCCTGTCTCCACACTGGCATGCAGATCCAAGCTGGCACAGGGGGACTGGAAGCCCGGCATGCTCATTCGATGTGGGTCATTCTCGCCTTCCCTGTCCTGCAGACATCAGCTGGGGAAACTCATTAAAATCTAGCCCCCGTATGTAGAGCAAGTGAAGAAACCCCAATGCACTCTGTGAAGCCTGCCATGAGTTGCAGGTTAGCTTTGCGGTGCCCATCTTGGCTGCGGAGATGCCCTTACTCAGGAGCAGGCTGCCACCTGAGTCATCTCTCCGTTCCCCAGCTTGTGTCCTGCGGTGCGTACATAGGGGCATTCACTGATCTGGATGCAGCGGGAAGATGCGCTGGCTCATGGAGGGGCCCACTTGAATGCCCACCTGGCCGGCAGATAACAAAGCAGTGCGGAAGCCCCTTGGCAAGTCCTGTCTTGGGTGATTTGTTTTTCATTCCTGGTTTCTCTGTCTTTCCCCCTGTGAAGTTTAACCACCTTGAGGTATATTTTCTCCCTGGCCGATGGAGGCATCGCTGCCTTCAGCTTCAGGATCATTCCTGAAGCTGAAGGCAGCTCACATCACTGCTCACATCATGACGGTGCTATGTCTTATGTAGATCAGAACCAGTCATTAGTAGCAGATCATTCTACAAGGCAATCTCTCCTCTTTCAATCGGTGTAGTGATTGGAAGCTGTTTAGGTAGATTGGAAGCTCTCTGGGGCAGGGACCGTGTATGTTTGTGAAAATGAAGCATAATACAGTTTTCTTTGTTAATTACAGTTATTTACAGAATAATTAATTACAGAATAATTTCTGCCAGTAGCTCTTGTCCCCGTAGATCATTCAGGAGCAGTTTGTTGGGAGTTTTCCGTATTGGAAATTTGAGCTCCAGTAGCTACTTTTGATTGATATGCAGCTCACGTGGTATTGCATCTGCTCCCTGATTGGAGGAAGGCTCGTCTTGTGGTGAAGGGATTGGGCTGGGACTCAGGACATCTAGGGTCAGTTCAGAGCTCTGCCACAGACTCCCTGTCTGGCCCTGGACCTAGTCACTTAGAGCCAGATTTTCACAAGTGCCCAGGTCTCATTGAGAACAAGCCGTTGGTTGCTGAATGCATTTGGAAATCTGGCTGTTTCAAGAGAAGAGTTCTCTTGAAAATCTATCAGGGCATCAGTTACCTTCTTGCCTATTTCAACTGTGAGCTCTCCCGGGAGGAGATGCTCTCTCACTGGTTGTTTGTACACCTCCATCTCAGGGCAGGCCTCCGGGCACGACCTCAATGCATTTGATAAACAATGGTAATGGCTGAGCACAGCTCTCGGAAACAGGTTTGTGCCAAGAATGCTCACCACAAAATTAGTTTACTGTAACTATTTTCGAAGGTTTACTGCTTCCATGAACTTTCTTACCTAGAACTAGACTGCCTCTGGCAAGCAGACACAAACTTGGGGAGAGCGCGCACAGGTGAATGTAATTCAACCTTTTATGAGTTCATGGGAAATAATTCTGAGGCATTTGCTTAGCCTTAGTCATGTGTCATGAAGAAGCAAAAAGTGCTAAGCTGTGACAGTTCATTACATTTTCCCAGCCTTTTTCTCTGTTTCCTTTCCACATGTTGCTGATTGCTTGTGTGTGTAGGCAAAATTGTAGTAGTATAAAGTGACCAAGAGCCTTTATTTTGTCTGTGTGTGTGAAATTTTCCACACTCTCAATTTCTGAAGTTTCTCATCTTTGCAAAAATTTGTCATGTGACAGCAAAACCATTGTGTTCTGGATGTTTTTCTGGGCAAAACAATGTTTGCACAAAAATAGGGCTCATCTTCTGTCCAGAATAGTCTCTCTCCTTTTTTTATTTTTTTTTAATGTGACTTTCCCCCCAAAGTTTTGGCTAAGATTTACAAAGCAGACCTAGGGGATTTAGATGCATAATTCTCATCAAAATGAATGGGAGTTGTACCTCTAAATTTCCTAGGCAGCTTCTACAATCTCAGGTTTGTAAATAACGTGGGGAGAAAATTTCTGATAGCAGAGGGCTCTTTAATCTAGCAGAAAAAGGCAGAGGTTGAAGCTAGACACACTCAGACTAGAAATAAGTTGTACATTTTTGACAGTGAGGGTAATTAACCACTGGAACAATTTACCAAGGGCTGGGACGGATTCTCCATCACTGGCCATTTTTAAATCAAGATTGGATGTTTTTTTTCTAAAAGGTCTGTGCCTGGAATTATTTGGGGGAAGTTCTATGGCCAGTCTTGGACAGTAAGGTCAGACTAAATGATCACATTGGTCCCTTCTGGCCTTGGAATCGATGACAAAACGAGATCCAGTCACTGGGAGTGGAAGCCAGACAACTACAAAGTGGGACTAAGACACAAACTTTTAATGGAGAGGGGGGTTAATCACTGGAACAACTGTCCGAGGGAAATGGTGGATTCTCTGTCTCTTGGAGTCTTTGGATCAAGACTGGGCGTCTTCACTAGGGAAAAAGGAGTGTTCTTAACTCATGTTAGCTAACGTGGTAACTAATACAAGGGAAAAATCCTAGCTAAGACAAGGCTGTAAGATGGGGTTCTCCACCCTTTTCTTCCTGAGGCCTCCCCAACATGCTGTAAAAATTCCACGGCTCATCTGTGCCACAAAAACTGTTTTTTTCTGCATATAAAAGCAAGGGCCAGCGTTAGGGGATAGCAAGCAGGGCAGTTGCCCGGGGTCCCACGCCACAGGAGCCCTGTGAAGCTAAGTTGCTCAGACTTCGGCTTTCTGCCCTGGGTCCCAGCAAGTCTAACTCTGGCCCTGCGTGGCAGACCCCCTGAAACCTGCTCGTGGCCCCCCAGTGGGCCCCAGACCCCTGGTTGAAAACCACTGCTGTAAGACACACGGTAGTTCCACTACCACTCGGCTCGAGGCAGGAATGGCTGGGTGAAATCCTCTGCCCTGTGCTCTGTGGGCGGTCAGACTTTTTGGAGTCTCAGACCATTTGGGGGTTTGCAAGGAGGCGTGCGTTTCACGCGTTTCACTGTGAATGTTTTGCCCGCCTGAGGTGCAAGCGCACTTGTTAGCGTGGCCTCACCTGTTCTCCCAGAGTGCTGGCCGCAGTCAGGACCCCAGGCTCCGCGCCCCGTGGAAGTGACTGGAATGGAACAAATGCCGGGGCGTTCGTTTATGTGGTGACTAGGCCAGAGGCCGGTTTCACCCTACGTTGAACGCGAAGGGGTGGACGAGGTAGCGGGAAAGAGCGAGCGTCTCGTTGCAGACACAGAAAGGTCGGCTGATCCTCTGGGCTGGGAACACAACCGGAGCAATAACGCAGGCCAGATGAACAGGGATTGGGCGAAATACAGTTGTTTTTTAAAGCTGGTCTCGGCGCGATGAGGGCTCTTTGGCCCGGTCGTTGTGCTTGGCTCCGGTTTGCATGCTGGCACCAGCCGCTTCGCAGGTGCATGCGTCTTTGGCGGAAAGGAGCTGGGATTAGGGGATTTGCTTTGGTCCAAAGGGGGGGAGGGGGAGAAGGGGAAAAAGCAAGAAGACAATGTGAGTGTCTTAAGGAAGCCCAGGATGCAGCTTGGAGCCACTCTGTCCTCTCTGCTCCCCTCTGAGTAGCTCAGCCTGACCTCGGTGATTGGCTAAGCAGCATGTGGAGTTCCCTGCAAACTCTGGGCTGCCCCTGAGTGCCTTCCTCCTTTGCTCCCCCGGTACTCGCCTTGAGCCTGACTCCGTTCTGCCATCTGTCCGCGTCCTCGGGAGCGGCTTCGCTGGATTCGAGGGAGCTCGGCCTTAGTGAGAACGGAGTGGGGCCCATTGACTTCACAGGAAGTTTGCCTGAGCTAAGCTTGACCGAGGAAAGTCCATTGAAGCGAGGGTCCTTGTCGCGTCCCTGGGCCTTTGGATGGGATTTCTAGAACTGTTTAGCGATGGGTTAACCCTGCTCCGTTTGACGTCCAGGCTGCTGGAGTGCCCAGTCAGGAACCCCTGGGATCCCAGACCTCCGCGGCTGCAGGCTGTCGGTGCACTGGGGTGAGCATGCATGTTTTCTGGGGGGCCTCACTGTCTTTCATCCCCTGGGGGTCCCTGCTCTTCCCACGGCCCCTCTGCCAGGCTTGTGCGGTAACTCAGTTCCACCCGCCGGACAGTGGCCGGTCGGGGGCAGCATCTCCCGGGGAGGAGGAGTGGGAAAGGGGTGACCTCTAATTATTCCAGAACGGCAGGGCCTGCTCCCTCGATGCACATAGTCCCAGAGGAGATGGGCCGCAGGCCGAGCCCACCCCCAGGAACCATAAAGGCTGCCCAGCCCCCGTGCACACCAGACCTGGTTGTACCTCCCAGCTCACAGTCCCTCCCCGTGAGTGTGGCCGGCGCTGCGGGCTGGTTTGGGCACTGCCTGCGGGCAGACCCCGCTCCCTGCAAGCAGCTCCATTGCTTGGCGTTCGCGGGGTGGCTTGGTTGAGTCGTTTCTGGCTGGGCGGGGAGGAGGGAGGCGGAGGTATTCACCAACCACGCGCGTCACCTCTCAGGGTGCTTGGCCTGTCGCACAGTACGGCTTCTGCTGTGTGACTGGCTGACCAAAGCTCGTGAAACTGGAGGATTTTTGACTGAATTAACCCTGGGCAGAAACTGGCAACGCCTGGGGGTTTGCCGCCGTTGATGTGAATCGCCCCCCAAGAAGTCAAGCCACTCCAGGACTTTTAGTCATGAATCGGCGGGTCTCCAACTCACTAGCTATAGTCACAAAGGGGCCCTGATCTCAGTCAGGGTCTGTGCAGAACCCGGCACAGCGGGGGCCCCCGTGTAGATCAGGGTCTATGTCATGCCCAGCACAATGGGGTCCCGATCTCAGTCAGGCTCTGTGCCGGATCTGACACACTGGGGCCCTGATCCAGCGCAGTGGGGCTCTGGGCACATCTGGAACACCAATAAATAACAGCGACGCACTAAGAGTAACAGGTGGTTAAGTGCGTGTTAGTATCCAAGGGGCATATGCCAGCTGTATCCATCTCCTCGAACAAAAGCCTGCATTGAAACCGGGTCCCCGCTCGTTTCTCATCTCTGGCACGTGCCCAAGGTATATTTGCTTGCTGCCACCCTTTAAAATTAAGAAAACGATTTATCCCTTTAATTTTCCAAATGGCTCCGCTGGCAGCTGCCTGACTGACGTCCCTGAAGAGCGAAGTCTTATAGCTTTCCAGAGAGAACAGGTACGGCCAGGGCCGGCAGTGGGGTAGCTCCCCTCTGCACATTCCTACCCTGGGCACGGGCCGATGTGCTCCCCACAGCCAGTCTGTCTTTGGCCTCTCTGCTGAGGCTGCCCAGCCGATTGGAGGTTTGCGTGACGTACCTGCCTAGCAGAGAAGAGCTGGTCTAAGCTCTCCTCTGTCCTCCTGAGCTGAGCAGGGCTGGGGCTGCTCGGTTCTTGCCTGGGAGATGGCCAAGGACACCCAGCACGCCCGAGGAAGCAGTGTTGGGTGCGTTTTCCTCTTTGAGTCAGCACTGAGATAGTGTACCGGGGGAGTTGTCTACTGGAGATTCCGGCTTGTGATGTGAAACGAAAGCCTTTCGCAACCTTCACAGCCATTTGGGGAAAATAACTTTCTATCTTCTTCAATTGGCCCCTGCAGAGCCCATTAGATGCAGCATTTTCCTCTCTTCTTGGGCTGTGTATTGTTGCTGGACACTGTTGAACAAATGCCATTTTCCACCCTAGAGGTAGTTGCATTTTACACGCAGGCGCAGACATAATTTAGTTCCAAGTTTCTTTTCAACGGCGCCAATGATAGATATAATATCAGGCGCCCTCTATGAAATCCTCCCTTTTGAAGTTTTATAACTGGCTTTTACTTTCATGTGTCTGTTATGCTTCATAACATACCTCCTTGCAGTACCTTACTTCCTCCAAGGGGACACTATATAATAATACACAGACCTGGCTTTTCTATGGTGCTTTTCTCAAAGCGCATCACCATCTTTAATACATTTATCCTCACGCCCCCTGTAGGGCAGGGCTGTGCTATTATCCCCATTTCACAGATGGGAAACTGAGGCTCGGTGGGGCTAAGTGACTTGGCCAAGGCCACACACACAGGCTGCGACAAAGCAGGGAACTGAATGCAGGTCTCCCAAGTCCTAGACTACTGCCCTAACTAATCCCACCGAGAAGCTGCTTTATAATAAGAACTCTTTCACGCCCCACCCTGCTGTGGAGTTGAACCGGTGACCTTGGTGGGAATAACTCAGTATGTATCCTACTTTACTCTTCCCCCCCGCCCGATGCTGTCCTCAGCTGATATGGTGTTGTTTTGCGGTACACCTCAACCCAGCTATTTTTGTCTCGTGGATCAAATGCTAAGGACACACACAGCAAAGAGATGCAGCCACATTTGTTGCCAATGCAGTGCTGTTTCCTCAGTCATTTGCCTATTGCCCTGTAGTGGGTAAAGTGCCAGTAGCTGGCGAGGGAAAGATTATCTCTATTACACTGTAGCTATTCTCTGTATCGGCGAAACAAACCACAGCCGCCTGCTAGCTCCTGGGGCAGCCAGCATGGAATTAGGCCTGGGCCCACAATCTCTGCTAAGACTCTGATCTCCCTTCCGAATCCCCCTGCAGTCTGGTCTACCTGGCTCATTTTAGCCCGGCAGCCCGAGCCCCGCGAGTCTGAGTCTGTTGACCCAGGCTTCCTAGGCACTGACTCGGTGGGTGCTCCGGGGCTCATGCACCCACGGAAAAAAATAAGGGGTGCTCAGCACCCACCAGCCACGGCTGCTTGGCAGGGCCGCCCATCAGCTGTTTGGTGGCTGGCGGGAGGCACTTGCGGGAGGGCGGAGAGCGGCAGGCAGGGGAGGGAGTGGAGCGGGGTGGGAAGAGGTGGAGCAAAGGCGGGGCCTTGGGGAAGGGGGTGGAGTGGGGGCAGGAAGAGGAGGAGCAAGGGCGGGGCCTTGGGGGAGGGGACGGAGTGGGGGCGGGGCGTCGGGGAAGAATGTGGATGAAAAATAAGTCGGTGCCTGTGCCAGGCTCTGAGACTCGCTGGTGCTCACTCCAAGCTGCAGTGTAGACACACCCTTAGCTCCTGAACCAGGGGTGTTCAGAACCAGAAACCCAGGAATACCTCCCCAAGCCATCAGGAGCCCTGGGGCTCCCCGTGGCCGCTCCCTCAGTCGTCGGAGAACAACGGTTTTCCTGAAGGACAAAGCCAAGGTTTCCTAGGGATTGATACAGGAGAGATTAGAGGAACGCAGTAGCTCGGCTAAGCTGCGGGTGAAGGGGGGGCTGTGATAGCAGCCCACGGTTATCAGAAGGGTGTTGGCAACAGGGGCTGATTCAAAGCCAATGGGAGGCCTCTCGGCAGTTCAGCTGGCTTGGGACCAGGGCCCAAGGAAGGAGAGGAACAGGGCAGGGCTGTGGTCAGTGGTGCATAATCCAAAGTAGCGGGATGGAACTGGGCAAAGGAAGCTTCAGGCGGCACATCAGGACAACAGACCAATAGAACCCAACTTGGGAGTAGACACCCCTACTCGGAACAGCAGAGACCGAGCTGTAGCTAGTTCTACCCTGAGGACAACCTTGGGAACAGAAACTGCTGGGCCACGTTGGGCTGAATTGTAGAATCATAGGACTGGAAGGGACCTTGAAAGGTCATCTAGTCCAGTCCCCTGCACTCAGGGCAGGACTAAGTATTATCTAGACCATCCCTGACAGGTGTTTGTCCAACCTGATCTTAAAAATCCCCAATGATGGAGATTCCACAACGTCCGTAGGCAATTTATTCCAGTGCTTAACCACCCTGACAGTTAGGAAGTTTTTCCTAATGTCCAACCTAAAGCACCCTTGCTGCAATTTAAGCCCATTGCTTCTTGTCCTGTCCCCAGGGATTAATGAGAACAATTTTTTTCCCTCCTTGTAACTTTTTATGTACTTGAAAACTGATATCATGTCCCCTCTCCGTCTTCTCTTCACAAGAATAAACAACCCCAGTTTTTTCAGTCTTCCCTCATAGGTCATGATTTTTAGAACTTTAATCATTTTTGTTGCTCTTCTCTGGACTTTCTCCAGTTTGTTCACATCTTTCCTGAAATGTGGCGCCCAGAACTGGACACAACACTCCAGTTGAGGCCTAATCGGCGAGGAGTAGAGCGGAAGAATTACTTCTCGTGTCTTGCTTACAACACTTCCACTAATACATCCCAGATTGATGTTCGCTTTCTTTTGCAACGGTGTTGCACTGTTGACTCATATTTAGCTTGTGATCCACTATGACCCCCAGACCCCTTTCCGCAGTACTCCTTCCTAGGCAGTCATTTCCCATTTTGTGTGTGTGCAACTGATTGTTCCTTCCCAAGTGGAGTACTTTGCATTTGTCCTTATTGAATTTCATCCTATTTACTTCAGACCATTTCTCCAGTTTGTCCAGATCATTTTGAACTTTAATCCTACCCTCCAGAGCACTTGCAACCCCTCCCAGCTTAATATTATCCGCAATCTTTATAAGTGTACTTTCTATGCCATTCTCTAAATCATTGATGAAGATATTGAAGAGAACAAGACCCAGAACTGATCCCTGCAGGACCCCACTCGTTATGCCCTTCCAGCACGACTGTGAACCACTGGTAGCTACTCTCTAGGAATGGTTTTCAAACCAGTTATGCACCCACCTTATAGTAGCTCCATCTAGGCTGTGTTTCCTTGGTTTGTGTATGAGAAGGTCACGTGAGACAGTATCAAAAGTCTTACTAAAGTCAAGACTACTGCTTCCCCGTTTCCCCCCTATCCACAAGGCTTGTTACCCTGTCAAAGAAAGCTAGTAGGTTGGTTTGACACGATTTGTTCTTGGCAAATCCATGCTGACTGTTACTTATCACCTTATGATCTTCTAGGTGTTTGTAAATTGATTGCTTAATTATTTGCTGCATTATCTTTCTGGGTACAGAAGTGAAGCTGCCTGGTCTGTAATTCCCCAAGTTGTCCTTATTTCCCTTTGCTATAGACTGGCACTCCATTTGCCCTTTTCCAATCCTCTGGTGCCCTAGTCACGTGAGGTGTTGCACTGAAGTCAGATGTGCTACTTTGCATGATTTAGGGTTGCAGCTTCTGGCCCTGTGGCTGTTAGCAGCCCCAGGGTATAAACCACAGGGTATCTTCTGAGGAGTCACTCCAGATTCGCGCTGGCAGAACCAACAGTAGAATTCATCATTATGTGCTGGGGGTGGGTGGGTGGGTGGGGAATGAGTCTGGGCCAATCACTGGGAAATACACTAGGGAACAATCCCGTCTCGGCCGATGGCTCGGGTGAGATGCACTGCATTGGGCCAGTCAGTCTCTGAATCTGTGTTTGTGTTGCAGCGTCGTTAGCACTGAGGAGGGAAAATGAGTCTGTTGGTGTCATGGTGATGATAGCATCCCAGCTATTAAAAGATGAAGCATAATTGGCCCTGGGAGGGAAAAGCAATTCCCACCTCATCTGCTCGTACAGAGAGCCACCCCACGGCCATCTCTAAATATCTTGGGTCTCTAGCAAGACGTTCTGATATCGGATCCAAGATGGCGGCACTGCCAGGACTACGAATGTAGGCCGCTCGGATCTCTGTCCGTCTGTGGACGGAGTTTTAACCAGCAGCTGGAGGCCAAGCCTGCAGAATTTCACTGTGAGCTGAGATTTGTTTAAATACATGAGAACAGACCACGGGGAGGTGGCAACATGCTGAGGGCCCGTCTATACTGGTGCCCCCGTGTCCCTGGACCTGTGCTAATCCCTACTCCAGTGACATGGAGGTGAGCTGCACCAGAGCCGATCAGATCTTCGTACCCAAGTGGAGCGCAGTGGCGCTGGGACATTTTTTACAGTAGGGGTGCTGAAAAACAGTGCTCCCCACCCCAAACTTTTTACCTCACCCCCCCTTACTCCCATCTGTGTCCCCCCACCCCGCAGAGCTGGGGCCTGGGGCAGGGCCGGGAAAAGAGCCCTGGGCGCAGGTCCTGCAGCTGGGAGTCAGGACCCCAGGTGCGGGGCGGGACCCTGAGTGTGGGGTGGCGGGTGGGACCCCGCACAAAAACTGGGGGTGCTGCAGCCCCCCTTGCACCCCTAGTTCCCGTGTCTATGCTGGAGTGTTCAGCAAAGGTTTGTCTTGCTGCTGGCTTAAGCCCTGAGACCAGATAAAAAAGAAACTCACTGTCTCTCTCGGGCTCCCAGCTGAGCTGCTCACCCAGGAACTCTCTGTTTTGCTGGGCTCTGTGCATGTGCCCGAGCGGAGAGGCTGGCTCGCAAGGCACAGCTCCCAGATGAGTTGGGTCCATCGGAGACGAGCCAGGACAGGGTCGGCATAATTTGAGCTGTCTGTGCGACTTGGCTGGCAGCCCCAGAGAGGCAGATAAAAGCTCCACTTTCTAGCGGTTAGCTGAATTTGATCTCTCGCCTAACTGAGAGTAAAAGAGAACTTGGCAAATGGGTTTTGTGCTCCCTGCCCGGGGGAGGTGCTGTGTGAAATGCAGTATCTGGCTCATTTTTACATGGGTATTAGGGATGTGACAATTTAATTGCGGGAAGTTCTCCAAAGGGGGAGCCGAAATCAATAGGTGTCGGTTAAGGCATTCCTTTGAAGATAAAGTCTATTTGTAAATTACAGTCATTTGTCTCCTTGCCGCGTCAAAAGGAGTTAATTGCAAATTGCCTGCATGCAGGCCCTGGCGTAGCTTGGAGCTGAAGCCTTCCCATCTCCCAGAGTGAAGCCTGCATGCAGAAGAAGCACCAGCAGACACCTAGAGAGCCCCCTCCAGTGTGCTGACAAGAGCTCGCCCCTGCAGACACCTAGAGACACCCCTCCTGTGCTGGCAGAGCCACACAGATGTGTGGGCTTGTGAAGCATGTGACAGATCTGGGGAGGGCAGCTCTCTGCAGCTGGCGCCAGCTAGTGGCGCTGCTCTTGCAGCTCCAGTGGGAGGGGGGTCTGCTTTGGTATTAAAATCCTGGTTCCAAACCGCGGTGGCAGTCGCTGCCCATGCAGACAGATGTGCCCTCACAGAGGCCAGGGCGTGCACCCAGCTGCAGATCTGGCCTGAGCCTTTTTAATGGGCTGGCAAAACAAACTCAACCCCCCCCCCTTCCCCCCGTCCACCATCATCACCCCCAGCCAGGGGGTCGGCAGAATAGCAAGGCATCGGCGGCTGTGGTGTTTGCAGTTCCCCAAGGCCAGGCCTGGTTGATGTACGGTTGGCAGCCTGAGGAAGCTGGTTGCTCTGAGTCCTCCAGGCTCCCTTTGCTGGAGCAAAGGGCTAGGGCCTGTTTCATTTTAAACTAAAGCTGGGATGTTTGTGTCCTGGACATTGAGGGAGTTTGGGGGAGAGGCCCATGGGCTTCCTGGCTCCCGGAGGTTAGCTGCGTCCTGGTGCACACTTAGGTCCTGCACATGCTTGTACCGGCGCATGCGCTTACTCGGCATTTGTTTCCCTGAAGCGCTCCAGGGAGACGGACAGATATTACTGAGTTGAGAGGCATGTGGTAAATAATACATGATGCTTCAGTCAGAGGAGACAATTGATGCTTCCTGAATTTTTGTGCGGGGGGGGGGGAAGGGAGAGGGAGGTCTGTGTAGGACTCTGTACTCCTCTGTCAGCAGGACAAGCAGTCCTTGTTCCCCTTTGCCACAAAGACATGGTATCGCTTGCGACATTCACCCCAGATCCATCCTTTGTTGCAGAACCTGGCATCCATTCGTGCCAGTGACCCGGCCTTCAGCTCCCTCTTCGAATTTTGCAGCCTTGAACTCTGGACAGACTGCGTGTGTGTTTGTGCGCACACGCGCTGGAGGATAGCAATGCATGGGCATGATGGAAATACGCTCATGGGACGGAGGGATTGGGGTAGAAATGATCACGGAGGGATTGGTCCCTCTCTACAGACGGGGGCAGTTTTGCACAAAAGTGCAATGCACCGGTTAGTGAAATGCCTTTGTCACAAAATCATTTCACAATAAAGAAGGAACATCAGGAGGGAGATGGGTTAATTCCCCAGCTGGGCCAGCAACAGCCCCCACAAACTTCTCCTTCCCTCTCTGGATAGGGACAAGACACCATCCACTTCCCCAGCCAGCAGAGTTGCTATGCATCTCGGCTGAAGCCACAGACCTTTTCTCCTCCCCATGCTTGCCGGAGCAGAGGAGAAGGCAAGGAAGCTCAGGTAGCAGTGATGGCCTGTCGCAGTAGGAGGGAAGCACTCCATCTCCATTCAGAGGGGTTAGTGCTGTTTCCCAACTGCTTAGGTAGCAGGGTGGAATCCGGCGCGTAAGACCAGGACGCTGCTTTCATTTAAGTCACATTTCATTGTATTCGAGCTAGGAGCTGGTTCGGCAGTATCCCAGGCAGAGGGGGAATGGGTCAGGGTGGCCCCATGGGCTAAAGGATGCAATTAAGCTGGAGATCTGGCTCTCTTCCTTAAGGGCAGATTGTTTGCATGGAGTAAAAGGGCCCCCCGCCGAAAATGCATTGTTGGGAGCCGCATGGTCTCTCCCATCTCTAACCTCCGTCTCCCTCTGACGTGAAGGTCTTCTTTTCTGCCCCCGTTCACCCAGTCAGCTCCGCCTAGCACATAGATTGTGCAGAGCTGTAATGGGGGGCAAGGAAGGGGGGGGGTAATTCTTAGCAGCCAATCAGGGGAGCAATCCCCTCTCCTTATCCCCAGCTCCCTGGGGTTTGATTAGGGAAACTAAAGGCAACTTCCTCTGGGGAAACTGGCAGGTTTTTGCTTTGGGGCGGTGGGTAAAAGTCACTGAAATCCGCCTTCTGCCCATGGGGGGGATAAACTCGCCGTTGTGTCTCTACACAGATTGTAGGGGCCTCAGAGCAGGGAGCAGCTTTTGTGACTCTCCGAAAAGTGACTTGCACAGATGCAGCCGATGGATCGGAACCGTTTGGCGAAGGTGCTGGCCCCTGGGTTCCTCTCCAAATCTCACTCTTCCCCCAGGGCCACGGACGCTTCCCATCCCGCTCGGCGGAGCTTTGCATTCCCACTGCAGCACCTGCCCCGAGCGCAGCGCTCGAGGGGTTAATCCTCCAGCTCTTCCCTCTGGCAGAGGCTGGGTTTGGAAAAAAGGCCTGGGCTAGTGACAGCAGCAGGAAGGGGAGCTGGGGGAGAGGGGGGGTTGCTAATCCACTTTCCATTCCTCCCGCTTAATCCTGGTTTAACAATCAGAAACTGTTTGGGAGAAAACGTCACGGCCACGTCGTCCAACACGGGAGCAGCTTTTGTGTCCTAGTGTCAGTCACGTTCCACAGGTGGAGTCGCTCGCACGTGCGCACACGCGGGCGGATCTGCACAGGGACACACACGTGTGCAAAGAGACGGACACAGGAGACCCAGACAGACCGACCCAGATACACGCCCTGACATACAAAATGTTCGGGGACACACACGTACGTGCATCCGTGTGGAGACACGCCGA